>NC_041384.1:433979688-433998834 GCF_002162155.2 Triticum dicoccoides | reverse complement strand
CCCTTCCATTTTGGGCAGCTACCTACCCCTCGTCCTAAATTTCCGTGCCCCACTCAATCTCCAGCCGCCTCCCACCTCCTCTCCTCGAAATCTGTGCGTGCCCGCTCCCCTGCCGCCACTTGTCGCCGCCTGTCAGGACCCCGACTCAATGCCACATCGATCTAGCATGTAACACCTCATATCACTTTGCGGCCTCACGCACGGTATTCCCACGGGTGTCGCCTTACCTTTGCCCGGGACCGTTTGCGCCTTTTGGCACACGTATATGATGGTGTCGCTAGCATCCATATGATAAGAAGCCCGGGCTGACATGGCTAGTCGTAAACCCAAAGTGGCACAAACCTACAGGGACAGGCATCCATGACCCAGCATCGAACGTGTCGGTCATCAGCGAGTGAATCCAGGCTGTAGCACTGGGCTAGCAGGACTCCGGTGAACCGGGCTGTAGCGGGCTAACAGGACTCTGGTATTCATCGCGTGACATTTCCCCGAGGGGCAGACACAGGAACGAAGAAGGACACATGCCGGCCAGCCTAAGTGTTCCGGAGCAGTAGCAAGCTACCATGGAAACACTAGGAGACATTTCCCGGTAAGAGAGGCTACTAAGGATAAACAACTAGATAGTCAGATCCCACACATACCAAGCATTTCATTAACATACACACAATATGCTCGATATGTGCAAATACAACATGGCATCACAACATGACTCTACGACTCAAGTATTTATTCAATAGGCTCCGAGGAGCGAGATAATACAAACATGGGTCTCATGACCCAACATTCAGAGCATACAAGTCAAAGCACAAACGGAAGCTAACATGTCTGAGTACAGACATCTACAAATGGAAAAGGCTAAGAAGCCTGACTATCTACCAGATCCTGCCGAAGGCACAAGATCATAGCTGAGGTAACAAGCTAAACGTCGAAGTCCACGTGGAACTACTAGTGAGACTGAAGTCTCTCTCTGCAAAAACATAAATTAAGCAACGTGAGTACAAATGTACCCAGCAAGACTTACATCAGAACTAACTACATATGCATCATTATCAACAAAGGGGATGGTGGGGTTTAACTGCAGCAAGCCAGCTTTGACTCGGTGGCTATCCTAAACTACGACTGCAAGCAACTCTTTTGAGGTGGTGCACACGAGTCCACATATTCACCATATCAATACACCACTATGGAACCGCTCCCGTCTCCCTACGAGAACGCCATCCATAGCACTCACGCTTATCTTGCGTATTTTAGAGTATCCACTTTCACTTGTCTATGAACTGATATAGGCAACCCAGAAGTCCTTTTCCGCGGACACGGCTATTCGAATAGATGATGTTAACCCTGCAGGGGTGTACTTATTCATACATGTTTCCACCACTTAGCGTCTGCACACGACATGTGCTCGACAGACTTCAAGCGAAAGCCGACGTGGGTGTAGACCACGACCTACCTAAACACCTAAGTCTCTAGTCCAGGTTTATCGCCTATTCGGGTTCCATCCATGAGGAGATCCGGCCGGAGTTTCGCTCACAGCCCCAAACGATGTGAACAGGGTTCCCGAGACACCTAACGGGCATCCGGTACACCGTGCCACGTACCTACCGCATCACAGCCCACCCCTACGGTCAGCGCTGTCCACGGCCTCCAGTAAGCTACAAACACCAGAAACTACTTGCAACTCCTGGACAGAGGACTAGGGTGAATAAGAAGTCGAGCGGGGTCATATTTCAGGGCCCAATGCATGGTAGTAGCTGAAATCATGGATCACAAACACAGAACTCAGTTCCTGAGGACGGCTTCAACGAGACAACCCACCATGTACTCCTACATGGCCTCTCACCGATACCTTTACCAAATCGTGTTCACACATTTAGCTCACACACAGTAGGACATGTTCACACACCTCTGATTCATTCCCGATGAATCAGACCTGACTCAACTCTAAGCAGTAGCAGGCATGACAAACAAACATGAATGAGTAGGCACAACAGGGCTCAAACAACTCCTACTCATACTAGTGGGTTTCATCTATTTACTGTGGCAATGACAGGTCATGCAGAGGATAAAGGGGTTCAGCTACCGCAGCAAGTAACAAATGACTCGTTGTTGTCCTAACGCAGTAAAAGAGAGCAGGGCGAGAGAGTAGGATTGTATCAGAATGAACAAGGGGGGGTTTTGCTTGCCTGGCACTTCTGAAGATAACATTGAGTCTTCATCAGTGTCAATGATCACATCATCGGTATAGCGTCTACCGGGGGGAACAACACCGACAAACAAAGGAGAAACACAATCAATGCCATGCAACAATATGATGCCTGAGGATGACATGGCAATATGCTGTTGATTGGCCTAATGCATCTAGCAACAAGTTAAATGGGGTTGGTTTGAACACTAGGTTCAAATTCAAACTCCATATGTGAGAGTTTAAGTGCCATTTAATTGATTTGACCTGATCAGCAGGTATAAGTTGTTCTAACATGCATGAAAATGGTACAGATGGATAGATTGGATTTTTCTGATCATTTTACATATATAAATTATTTAATTTGGAGTTACGGTTGAATTTCTATGAATTTTAGAAGTTTTAGCTATTTTCTGAAATAAATAAATCGTTTAGATTTATTTAAAATCCAGAAAAGGGTTTACTGCGTCAGCATGACGTTGGCATGACGTCAGCAGGTCAACAGGGGCTGGTCCGGGTCAAACCTGACCAGCGGGGTCCACACGTCAGTGACACAAGTGACTAACAGAGTTAATTAATTCTAACTAATCAAATTAATAGCCACGGGGCCCACTGTCAGTGTCAGCAGGGGTAATTAGTCCTAAACTAATCTTGTCAGGTGCAGGGCCCACGCGTGTTAATCCCAGGGAGGTCAAACCCCTGGTCAGCGGGGTCAAACCCGCCGGCGACTCGACGCCGGCGAGGCCAGACACGGCGGCGAGGCTCGGATTTGGTCCTCCGTCGACCAAATCGACGGCGGAGATGCGCTACGCGTAGCTAGGGAGCTCGCGCATCGAGTGGTGGTGGCGGTTGGGCTCGGGATGGTTGGAAAAGACGCCGGCGACGACGTTGGCGGCTGCCGGAGCTCGGGCGAGCTCGGGGTCGTCGCTAGGAGGCACGGCAGGAGGAGCTGGTGGTGGCTGTGGGCTACTGAGGTTGCGGTGAGCACGACGGTGGGCTCGGGAGCGAGCTGCAGTGGTTGTGGCCACGGCCACGCCATGGCCGGCGGCGAGAAGCTCTCGGCCGCGGTGGTTAGCACGGCTACAGCGGCCTTACAGGGCAAAGGAGAGGGGAAATCGGTTCAGGGGCTCACGGGGATCATGCAGGGAGGGTCAGCGAGCTCGGGGAAGCACGAACGGCGGCGAATCGATGATGAGGTTGACGGCGGCCGAAGGTTGAAGATGAGCTTGAGGGCGACGTTGCAGGGCTTCCGGAGGGCCGTGGATCGGTGGGGAGGAAGAGGGGGTCGAGACGGAGCTCCTGAGCCCAGCGGCAGGGCGAGGGGTGGCCGGTGGCCGCGGCGAACGGCGTCGGTGGCGATGGCTGCGTTCCGGCGAGTGAGAGAGAGGAAGCAGAGGAGAGGAGGGCCACGGGGAGAGTGATAGAGAGGTCGAGGGGGTTCGGCATCTCCGTGGCGTCGTCTAGGCGCATCGGAGAGGGGCCAGGCAGGCAGGGAGGGATGAGGTGGCCGGCGCGGGGCGGGCTCGCGCCTCCGTCCTTCTGGCGAGGGAGGAAGACGACAGGGAGGAGGCGGTGATGGGCTGGGCCGTTGGAGCTGGGCCGGTTGGTGGGCGCCAGGTAAGTCCAGGTGGGTTCTCTCTCTCTTTCTTTCTCTTTTCTATTTTCTGCAATTGGTTTTGATTTGATTTAAAATATCAAATCATTTTTCTAAAACTTTCTGTAAATTGTATGTGAGCTCAGGAACTAGTCCAAGGTCACAGGCAACTTACAAAAATATTTGAACTTTATTTATTATATAATAGAAATAAATTCAACTCAAATATGTCATTGGTTTAAGTCAAAGGCCCAAAAATAAATAATTCTGTGATTTCAAAAATATTGGTTTGAATTTTACCTCTTACCAATATTTTCACAAAGTAACAGGAACATTTCTTTGGACTCATTTGATGAGATTTAAATGTTGGTTATTTTTAGAGGTCTTCTGAGGCTTTTGAAAATTCCTCAATTCAAATTTCATTTGAATTAAAACATGATGCTCACATGAGGGTCTATCCTAGTGCATAACAGGACCAGGGATGTGACACCGCCCCAATCGCCGCGCCGCCACCAGAACCCACCTGAGCGTCGCTCCCCTCCAATCATGCGTCGCCACGCGTCCCCCCTGCCTCCCACACCGCCGCGGCCCGCCTAGGCCCGGGACGAGCCCGTGGAGCCCATCGGGGCACGTCCTCGCGCTCGCGTCCTCCCTGCACTCCGTCGCCCGGATCCTGAGCGTCGCTCCTCCCGATCCAGCCTCCACGTCGCCGGTCGGAGGACCGCACCGCCTCGACGCGTCCTCCGGTGACCGGACCTCGCCGGCGCGCTGCCATCTCTCAGGCCAGACCCGTACCTCTCCCTTTCTTCTCCTATTTTCTTCCCCTCTCTCTCACCTGTTCCCTCTCTCACCAGGGACTGCCGCCAGAGAGAGCTTCCCGACCCACCGACCTTGCTGTCATCGGGAATGAGGTCCCCGGGGCCAGATCTGCCCGGATCCGCCCAGGCCTTCTCGTCTCGCCTTGCCTCGTCTGCGCCCCGAAGCATCGCTATTTCACCGCCGCTACCATGTCTCGTCTCGCCTCGGCAGGAGGTCGGGGACGATCCCTCCGCGCGTGGGCCCCGTCCAGCGCCCCATGGGCCCACGGCCTCCAAGGCCCAGCTTGCCCGTCGACCCACCTGACCGGCCGCCGGCCTGCCTCGCCTACTGGGCCTCGGTCCACTAGGGTGAGCACCCAGTCCGCCTCTGTTTCGGCCCATATAGTTCTTTTAGGTTATGCGTTTTTCCTATTTATCCAGAGACTTCAGTTTTGCAGAAAAGACCCTCATGTTCATGCATTTAATATCTCACAAACCGTGCATCGGATTAAAATAAGTTATATATGAAACTTGCTTAGAATTTTGTGTAGATTAATAATTTGCCACTTTCATCTATGTTTAAAATGTTGTTTGTTTAAATTTGCTTAAATAACTTGCTAAAATGATTTAATTCATAACTAATTAACCGTAGCTCCAAATTTAATAAACTTTAGATGTAAATGGGTAGAATTTTGCCTAGTTTAACATGGTGGCATCATCTTGCATGTTTAAAAACTCTAAAATATGGTTTAGGGCAGAACAGTACCAAATCTTTAAATTGCATATGGGGATTTACCGGAATTGTTGTTCGTTGCTTCCGGCCTCATTTAAGCTTGACTAGATTGGTAGTTTTACTTTGCTTCACCCTCTTGCCATGTTTAACAACATCTAATATTGTTGGGTACACAAACAAGATCGAACTAAATAAGTCACGTGGTGTTTCGTCAATATGCAACGTTGCATATTGAGCTCCACTTAATTTGTAGTATTGTTTGTGCACTTTGCCATGCCATGTATCATGAAACCGGACATGCATCATACTTGGTTGTGTATCATGCCATGTTCAGGTGTTGGTTGTTTACTATGTTGTGTGCTTCTTTCCGGTGTTGCTTCTTCGGGTTGGTTCCGATAACGTCGCGTTTGTGAGGACCCGTTCGACTACGTCCGTTTGTCTTCTTCATGGACTCGTTCTTCTTCCTTGCGGGATTTCAGGCAAGATGACCATACCCTCAAAATCACTTCTATCTGTGCTTGCTAGTTGCTCGTTCTTTTGCTATGCCTATGCCGCGATACCTACCACTTGCTTATCATGCCTCCCATATTGTTGAGCCAAGCCTGTAACTCACCTTGTCCTAGCAAACCGTTGTTTGGCTATGTTACCGCTTTGCTCAGCCCCTCTTATAGCGTTGTTAGTTGCAGGTGAAGATTGGAGTTTGTTCCTTGTTGGAACATGGATATTTTGTTGGGATATCACAATATCTCTTATTTAATTAATGCATCTATATACTTGGTAAAGGGTGGAAGGCTCGGCCTTATGCCTGGTGTTTTGTTCCACTCTTCCCGCCCTAGTTTCCGTCATATCGGTGTTATGTTCCCGGATTTTGCGTTCCTTACATGGTTGGGTTATAATGGGAACCCCTTGAAAGATCGCCTTGAATAAAACTCCTCCAGCAAGGCCCAACATTGGTTTTACCATTTGCCACCTAGCCTTTTTCTTTCCCTTGGGTTCTGCAGACTCAAGGGTCATCTTTTTTTTACCCCCCCCCCCCCCCGGGCCTGTGCTCCTCTGAGTGTTGGTCCAACCCGTCAGCCACTGGTGGCCACCAGGGGCAACTCTGGGCTGGCCTAACAGAAGTTTGGACAATCCGGTGTGCCGTGAGAACGAGATATGTGCAGCTCCTATCGGGATTTGTCGGCACATCCGGGCAGCTTTGCTGGTCTTGTTTTACCATTGTCGAAATGTCTTGTAACCGGGATTCCGAGCCTGATCGGGTCTTCCTGGGAGAAGGAATATCCTTCGTTGACCGTGAGAGCTTGTGATGGGCTAAGTTGGGACACCCCTGCCGGGATTGAACTTTCGAAAGTCGGGCCCGCGGTTATGGGCAGATGGGAATTTGTTAATGTCCGGTTGTAGAAAACCTAAAGTTTGTCTTAATTAAAATGCACCAACCGCGTGTGTAACCGTGATGGTATCTTCTCGGCGGGGTCCGGGAAGTGAACACGGTGTTGGAGTTATGCTTGGCGTAGGTTGTTCTAGGATCACTTCTTGATCATAGTTTCTCGACCGTGCCTTTGCCTTCTCTTCTCGCTCTCATTTGCGTATGTTAGCCACCATATATGCTAGTCGCTTGCTGCAGCTCCACCTCATACCTTTTACCCTTCCTATAAGCTTAAATAGTCTTGATCGCGAGGGTGTGAGATTGCTGAGTCCCTGTGACTCACATATACTTCCAAAACCAGCTTGCAGGTGCCGTTGAACCATGCAGGTGCTCATTATGTTGTTCTATTTCCAGTTGATCAGTAGTGGAGCCCAGTTGGGACGATCTGGGATCTGTGTAGCATTTGGGGTAGTCTTCTTTTGTTTTGGTTCCGTAGTCGGACCTTGATTGTATCTGGTTGATGTAATGCTTTATTCATGTAATTGTGTGTAGTGGCGATTGTAAGCCAACTATGTATCTCTTTCCCTTATGTATTACTTGGGTTGTGTGAAGATTACCTCACTTGTGACATTTCTTTCAAAGCAGTTATGCCTCTACGTCGTGCTTCAACACGTGGGAGATATAGCCGCATCGAGGGCGTTAGAGCGACACAAGAAGCAAGCAAAAAAGATGCGAACGGAAAAAGAGGGCGAATAAAACGGCAAGGGTGAAGTGGGGGAGAGGAAAACAAGAGGAAAATGGCAAATAATGTAATGCGAGGGATAAGAGTTTATGATGGGTACTTGGTATGTCTTGACTTGACTTGACTTGGCGTGGATCTCCCCAGCAACGGCGCCAGAAATCCTTGTTGCTACCTCTTGAGCACTGCATTGGTTTTCCCTTGAAGAGGAAATGGTGCTGCAGCAAAGTAGCATAAGTATTTCCCTCAGTTTTTGAGAACCAAGGTATCAATCCAGTAGGAGACTACACGCAAGTCGCCTCGCACCTACACAAACAAATAAGAACCTTGCAACCAACGCGATAAAGGGGTTGTCAATCCCTTCACGGCCACTTGCAAAAGTGAGATCTGATAGAGATAATAAGATAAATATTTTTCATATTTTTATGATATAGATTGAAAGTAAAGATTGCAACGTAAAATAGATTGGAAACTTATATGATGGAAAATAGACCCAGGGGCCATAGGTTTCACTAGTGGCTTCTCTCAAAATAGCATAAGTATTACAGTAGGTAAACAAATTACTGTCGAGCAATTGATAGAAAAGTGCATAATTATGAGAATATCTAGGCATGATCACGTATATAGGCATCACGTCCGCGACAAGTAGACCGAAACGATTCTGCATCTACTACTATTACTCCACACATCGACCGCTATCCAGCATGCATCTAGAGTATTAAGTTCATAAGAACAGAGTAACGTACTAGGCAAGATGACATGATGTAGAGGGATAAACTCAAGCAATATGATATACACCCCATCTTTTTATCCTCGATGGCAACAATAAAATACGTGCCTTGCTGCCCCTGCTATCACTGGGAAAGGACACCACAAGATTGAACCCAAAGCTAAGCACTTCTCCCATTGCAAGAAAGATCAATCTAGTAGGCCAAACCAAACTGATAATTCGAAGAGACTTGCAAACATAACAAATCATACATAAAAGAATTCAGGGAAGAACCAAATATTGTTCATAGATAATCTTGATCATAAAAACCGACAATTCATCGGATCCCGACAAACACACCGCAAAAAGAATTACATCGAATAGATCTCCAAGAAGATCGAGGAGAACTTTGTATTGAGATCCAAAGAGAGAGAAGAAGCCATCTAGCTAATAACTATGGACCCGAAGGTCTGTGGTAAACTACTCACACATCATCGGAGAGGCTATGGTGTTGATGTAGAAGCCCTCCGTGACCGATTCCCCCTCCGGCGGAGCTCCGGAAAAGGCCCCAAGATGGGATCTCCTGGGTACAGAAGGTTGTGGTGGTTGGAAATAGGGTTTCGTCATGCTCTTAGATGTTTTAGGGGTATATGAGTATATATAGGCGAAAGAAGTCGGTCAGGGGAGCCACGAGGGGCCCACGAGGGTGGAGGTGCGCCTGCCCCCCTGGGCGTGCCTCCCTGCCTCGTGGCCTCCTCGATGCTTCCTTGACGTCCACTCCAAGTCTCCTGGGTTGCGTTTGTTCAAAAAAAAATCACTCTCCCGAAGGTTTCATTTCGTTTGATATTCGTTTTCTACGAAACAATGAAATAGGCAAAAAAACAGCAATTTGCACAAGGCCTTCGGTTAGTAGGTTAGTCCCAAAAATAATATAAAAGTGTATAATAAAGCCCATTAAACATCCAAAACAGATAATATAATAGCATGGAACAATCAAAAATTATAGATACATTGGAGACGTATCAGACAACACCTCGGAGATCAACTCCCGGGACACTGCCACAACCCCTAAATGTCAAGAGGCACCAAGAACAATGTTCTCGTCACAAGAATATCGGAACTATCCCAAGATACCCGCGTGAACCTAATTTTTTTAGTGAAATTGAGGAGACGAAAGTCAAAACATATACATTAGGAGACCTCACCAGAGCGACAAAGGGGGCTGAGGAGTAAAAAGAATCCTACTCTCCGATATATATAATCCTAAGACTCAAAACATTTTGTTCTAGACTCAACAATGTCAGTGGTTCGATCAAGCAGGGGGCTCCTAAGTCAGGAATGGCTCTGATTACCAACTTATAATGACCAAGATGCAGCTATATCTCCCATGTGTCGAGGCACGACATAGAGGCATAACCGCATTTTGGTTTTTCCGCAAGAAGGGTCATCTTCACACAATCCCATGTAATGAACAAGGAAGTAAATAGTTGGCTTACAATCACGACATCACACAATGATCAAATAATTCATACAACATTCAGAGTACACACAAAGTCCAACTACGAACGGATCCAAATGAAAAGAATATAACCCCAAATGCTAAATCCTGATTGTCCTAACTGGGCACCACTACTGATCATCCGGAAACAAAACATAGTAACGGCCAAGGTCCTCGTCAAACTCCCACTTGAGCTCGGTGGCATCACCTGCACTGGTATCATCGGCACCTGCAACTGTTTTGGTAGTATCCGTGAGTCACGAGGACTCAGCAATCTCAAAACCCGTGAGAGCAAGTCTATTTAAGCTTATGGGTAGGATGTGGTTGTGAGGTGGAGTTGCAGCACGCACTAAGAAAATATGGTGGCTAACATACGAGTACAAGAGTAAGATGAGAAACTACGCAACGGGCGTAAAGCTAGAAGTGATCAAGAAGTGATCCTGAACTACTTACGTTCAAACATAACCCAACCGTGTTCACTTCCCGAACTCCGTCGAAAAGAGACCATCACGGTTACACACTCGGTTGATGCATTTTAATTAAGTCAAGTGTCAAGTTCTCTACAACCGGATATTAACAAATTCCTATCTGCCACATAACCGCGGGCACGGCTCTCGAAAGTTTATACCCTACAGGGGTGTCCCAACTTAGCCCATCACAAGCTCTCACGATCAATGAAGGATATTCCTTCTCCCGGAATAACCCGATCAGTCTCAGAATCCCAGTTACAAGACATTTCGACAATGGTAAGACAACACCAGCAAGACCGCCCGAATGTGCTGACAAATCCCGATAGGAGCTACGCATATCTCGTTCTCAGGGCACACCGGACGAGACATCCTACGAGTAAAACCAACCCTCGAGTTTCCCCGAGGTGGCCCCGCCGTCTACTCGGTTCAGACCAACACTCAGAGGAGCACTGGCCCGGGGGGTTGAATTAAGATAATCCTCAGGTTAATTACTCCCTATGCAAATTTTAGTTGTTATTAGGCAAATGTTAAAACCAAGGTTGGGCCTTGCTGGAGGAGTTTTATTCAAAGCGAACTGTCAAGGGGGTCCCATAACCCCAACTGTGTAAGGAACACAATATCAAGAAACATAACACCGGTATGATGGAAACTAGGGCGGCAAGAGTGGAACAAAACACTAAGCAAAAGGCCAAGCCTTCCACCCTTTGCCAAGTATATAGATGCATTAATTAAATAAGAGATATTGTGATGTCCTGACATATCCATGTTCCAACATGGAACAACCTGCAAGGCACCTGCAACTAGCAACGCTATAAGAGGGGCTGAGCAAAGCGGTAACATAGCCAAATAATGGTTTTCTAGGAAGGTGGGTTAGAGGCTTGACATGCCAATATGGGAGGCATGATAAACAAGTGGTAGGTAGCGCGACATAGCGATAGAGCGAACAACTAGCGTGCAAAGATAGAAGTGATAGCGGGGGTAATGATCATCTTGCCTGAAATCCCGCTAGGAAGAAGACCGAATCCATGAAGAAGAAGACGAACCAATTAGTCAAACGAATCCTCACAATCGCAACGATACCGAGAACTATCGAGAAGTAGCACAACCGGACAGAAGCAAACGAAATGGTAAACCAACAAGCATAAGCATGGCATGATGCACAACCAAGTATGTTGCATGTCCAGTTTAATGAGGCAAGGCATGGCAAAGTGCACAAATAACACTACAAGTTAAGTGGAGCTGAACATGTAACAAGTTGCATATTGACGAAGCACCACATTCTATTATTTAGTTCACTCCCGGTTAGGTACTCAACAATATTAAATGTTCGTTAACATGGCAATAGGTGAGGCATAAGTAAACTAACTATGTAGGCAAGTTTAAATGAGGCCGGAAATAACAAACAACAATTCCGGAAAATCCCCATATGCATATTATGAATTTGGTACTGTTCTGCCCTAAACCACATTTTAGAGTTGTTAAACATGCAAAGTAAGTGCATCATGTTAAACTATGCATTATTCCACCCCATTTACATATAAAGTATATTTAAAACAGAGTTACGGTTATTTAGTTATGAAATAAGCCATTTTAGCATATGATTTACCAAATTAAATGCAAACAGCATTTTAAACATTTTAAACATGGATGAAAGTAGCATATTATGAAACTAGATGAAATTCTAAGCATTTCATGTATATAAAGTTTTTACATATGATGCACGGTTCATGAGTTATTAAATGCATGAAGAACATGGGTTTTCTGTAAAACAGTAATTCTCTGGATAATTAGGCAAATTCACAGACGAGGAAAAAACACTATGGGACGAATCTGTAAACTGGGCTGCACAAAAGAGGACTGAGGCGCTCATCACCTCGGGCCTGCAAAAACTGGGCTGGATCGGAAGGTAGCCCGTGAGGCAAAGCGAGCGAGGCAGAGCCGCGGTCAACGCACGCGCGATGCAGGGGAACTTGGTGCGACTCCGGCGAGGACGGATGAAGGGCGCCGGATCTAGGCGGCGAAGGAGGAATGGCGATGTCTCCACGGCTTGGCACGTCCAAGCGGCGAACGGAGGGGGCTTGAGCGGGTCGCGGTAGCCATGGCTCGGCTGCTGGTCCAGCGGCTCTGCTCGGAGAGGTGGCCGGTGGCGTTGCACCGTTGAGGAGGTCCTGGTGGCCTTGGTAACCAGCGACATGGCTGACAAGGAGGCATAGCGACGCAGGGCTTGGCGTGGGCAGGGCATCGCGAGGCGGGAAGGACACGGACGGAGGCACAAGCCGTCAGGAGGGGAGTCCAGGCAAGGTCGAGGCAGAGGCGGCATCCTCTGCCCGAACTCCTGCTGCTCAATGCAGCCAAAACAGAGGAGCGGCATGGCGAACTTGGCACTGGTCGTCATCGTTGCGTGCTCGCATGACATAAGCAGGGGACGGCATCGTGCTAGCTTGGCAGCGCCAGGCTTGAGGAGGCCGAGGTCAATGAGCGAGGGCTCGTCTTCCTTGCAGAGACATGAGGTCGACAGCGGCTGCACTGGAACGGGGAACGACGGAGGTGCGGGAATGGCGGGACTCTGGCGCGGCAGGGAGCTCGGCGGACGGGGTCGACCTGGAGGAGCTCGGGGCCTCAGGTGCGGAAGTAGAGGAGGCCGAGGCGCCATGGCTGGGGAACGGCAACAGCGGCGGGGGAACTTGGCGGCATCCATGGCCGGGCGGCGTTGTTCGGCTCCTACAGAGACACGGGAGAGAGAGGGAGCACGCTGTGAGAGAGAGTTCGGACAGGAGGGAGAGAAGAGATGGGGCTGCGAGAGGGGGTCCTGCTAGAGGTGGTTGCCGGCGGTGACGAGGGACTCTATCGGGAGCTCCTCTCCCTTTACAGATCAAGGAGGCTGTGGCAAGAAGGTGGCCTCGATCTGAACTGGATCAAGCACTGCAGGAGGCTGGGGCGCGCTGGTGGTCATCGGATCCCCATCTGGCGGCCACCGATGGATGGATGGGAGGCTGGATCTGGGCCGGATTTGGTTGGCTGGGTGGGGATCAAAAGGTGGCGTCTGGTTGGTGGTGGAGGAAAACAAGGAGAGGGCTGGTCCGGCGGCGATGAAGGGACAGATCCCCTAGGGATTAGCATTTGTCCTAAATAGGCATGGAGGGGTGGCTTAAATAGGAAATGGGGCTAGGAGAGGGATTTGGGGCTTATCTCCGGCCATTAGATCATCGTCGGACGGCTCCGGTCAAAAGGGTTTGGGTTAGGAGGGTCCAAATAAGAAACGGAAGACGCTTGGGGTGATTGGGGTTCACCCGGACCCATCGTTCATGACTGAGCGGGTCGGGTTCTAAACAGCTTCGGACGAGCAAGCGAGGGGTTTGCACCGTGTAGAGAGGCTCAAATGGTCGGACAATAAAAGAACAGTTGGTCTCTAAAGGGACAACGAAGGTAACAGGGAGAAGCGGGAACTACGAATGGATGCGAGTTTTATGAAAACATGCGGATGCGATGCTCATGATGACATGATGAAATGCAACAACAACAACAACAAAATAAAAACACATGACGGCAACGAAGAACATGGAAGGCTTCTGGAGCGTCGGTGTCGGGTCGTCACAGAAACGGCCAGCCATATCAAGGTTTATGTGATAGATAGCATATAGTTCACTCGGATGAACTGTTTGCGATCAAACAAGACAACGGAAACAGTTCAAATTTAACAAGATGTGTGTGATATGCGGCAAACACTACAAAAAAATACACTTCTATGATGATACGTGTTTGTCACAGTAGGTCACGTTTTCTGTCATGCATGTACATCCATGACAATTTTATGACAGAATCAAGATAGTCATACCTGTGCTGTCATAGAAGTGTTCCATGACATTACCAAAATTATCATCACGGAAGTGTCCACTTCCATGACGATAAATCGCGCGTCACAGAAGTCCTTTCGTCAAGGGTGACCGACACATGGCATCCACCATAACAGAATGCCGTTAAGCTATCGGGTCCGATTTTGGATCCGATAACCCATTAACAGCCCCGACCAATGGGGATTTTCCACGTGTAAAATCATCATTGGCTGGAGGGAACACGTGTCGGCTTGCCGTTGGGACAGATGTCATCCACTCATTGGACCCAAAGCGCCTATGATACGTCGACACGTGGCATCGCCCAACAGAGGCCCATTCCTGTGAAAAGGCCGGACCATTTGACTTGGTCAAAAGGTGGCGGGCCGGCCCACAGCAAGCGTGTTAACGGCCTGTTCGCATATAGCCCATTTACAGCCTGCTAACCCAGGGCCTGTTTACGGCTTATCCGAATTAGGCCCAGTAGCGTCATCTGGGCCGTCCAATATAATTCCAGTCCGTTTTAACTTTCGGCCCATGTATGGCCCATGACGTCTTCCGACCCATATGAGGCCCTTAGTAACGCTCGGCCCATTAACGGCTCATGGTAAAACTGGCCCGTAATGAATAGTGTATCACTTTATACCCATTAACGGCTCATTATTCGGTTGGGCCGTTTCCAGCCCATTATTTTCGGCCTTCTCAGGGCCCATTTATTCTTGGGCCCATTTCCAGCATTCATTTACTTTCAGCCCGTTACTGTCATTTTCTGCTTGTGGGCCAAATTCAGCCCGTGGTTACAGTCGGCCCGTTTGTGGCCCGTTAATACGTTGGGCCATTTTCATAGCGTCATCAAATACGGCCAATTAACGACGGCCCATTATGGTTGGCCCATGAACGGACGATTTCAACTCTAGCCCATTTACGGCCATAATGTGGTATGTTATTGGCCCATGTTTGGCCAATCGATAATACGGCCCGTAGAAGGCCCATTGATGATACAGCCCATAGAAAGCCCATTGTGTCAACGGCCCATATAAGGCCCATGGTTACTATGCCCCGTAGAAGGCCCATTGTTTCTATGGCCCTTAGAAGGCCCATTGTTTATACGGCCCGTACGAGGCCCATGTTAACTACAGTAAATATGTAGCCCATGGTTAATGTGGCCTAGTTTTTAAAAAATAGGTTATTGCGGCCACTAGCAAACCGCGGAAAAAGAACTGCAATGACTGCAAGAAAACAAATAAACAAGACAATAAGGAAATAAACAGGCAAGCAATTTACGCTAGGCTATCACGGCTATTACACATATGACATCCACTGGGCATCAAAGTTCGCCACCAGTGCAAATATAGGGAACAAAGCAGCATATAAACACCGTAGCAAAACATGTCCAGAACTAATACCACTTCAGAAGAGCTCAAGAAATAATATCCTGGGTACCCATAATGCTGGCAAGATGCTTAGCAAGCTTATTAACTTTCTCATGTTTGGCGCTTAAATCCTCCAGCACTTGTTGTTGCACCAGAAAGTATGCATCTGAATTCTGCAGGGACTTCCTCAGTCCTTCGGCTTCCTGTCGCATAACATCTGATCGATGTCTTTCAACTTGAAGTTGAGACTCAAGAAGCCGAACTAATTCAGGCAGCTAGTTCGAAGAGCTGGTGCCATCAGTAGTAGCCAGTAACTCGAACACTACATCAAGACAGGACTTTGGGGTTGTCTCACTGTCTTCAATATAGTTTTTATCAGCTTTCTTGGAGACCAACAGGGATGTCTCACTATCTTGAACCTTATCTGCATTACTTCCTGTACCATTACATAATGGGGTACTCTTCTCCAATATTTTATCCGCATTCTAAAAGAAAAACAAACAAACACATCACAGGTTTACAATGTAGTATATGAAACTCATTTTGGTAAACCAGTTCAGTAGTAAGGTGGACAGGATAACAGCATGAAACAAACATATATCTATGTAGAATGGTCACTGTATGGTCTATATCATTCTAGTTTACGTTGCCAAATCAAGATAGATACCGTTCGAATCATACATATTTAAGATAAAGCAGCTTAGACAGAATATAAGTGTGGGAAACTACACAGCAATAACAACACTTGTAAGGTGCATGGCATGAGAATATAACTGTTTATTCAATTGAAACTGAAATCAACATAGAGCAAGTTACAACAGCAAACACATTAAAGAAACAGGTTTAAAACATACCTGTTGCGCCATTGGAGTTTTAATTGCATCCTTCAAATTTTAAATTAGTTGGTATGAGTAAATACAGTGATGCAAGAGCAAAGTAGTATGAACCATAGCTACGGAACCTGACCTGAGAACAATTCTTCTTCTGCTTTAAGCGTTGACTTGGGGTTCGGAGTGGTGGTCCTCGTGCTTTGGGCACTGCAGTTGCCTTACTAACTACTCGTGTTTGGGTGCTCTGTGGTGGAGACGGTGTTGTGTCAATGGGAACTGGGTTACTATCTGCTGGGGTTGGGGTTAGAAGGGGTGTAGCTGGTTCTCTGTCCAACTGGGTAGGGGTACAATCTGCGTGAGTTTGGGTTATGTGCGGTGGGGCTGGTTCTTGGGCAAGTACAACCGTGGTTCTATCTCCATCGACAGTTAGCACGATCTTTTCTGAAAACCGTGTTTTTACTCCCCACAGATACTGCCATCACCCCTCCAATTGAAATAGCTGATAAACCAGAAAAGTAATTGAATGTACAGACATTGTAAGATAGGCAGGTGCAATGGATAGTAGGGAAGAAAACAGGGCATGAAATAATTCACATTTATGTTGTCTAACCAAATAGAATAGAGGACATAATTTCACATATATGATGGCTAATTAAACAGGATACCATGACACAATTTCACATGTATGATGGCTAACTAAACAGGATAGAATGACATACTTCAAAATATGATGAGTATCTAACAGGATGACATGATATAACTTGGCTAAACAACATGGCATTGCATAATTCACATATATGACGCTTGGCTAAACAACATGGCATTGCATAACTCACATATATAATGCCTTGCAACAAGATAGCATTGCATAATTCACATATATAATGTCTTGCAATAAGATGGCATTCCATAATTCACATATATGGTAATTAGACACTAAACATGTGGCATTCACACAAAGCATGTCTAAACTAAGCAAATGACATAGCAATGCAATATACCATACGCACGATATGAGCAACATAACCCTGCCAAGTTAGAGCATGCACCTCAGGGGGGAATCAGACTGGTCATCTGTCTCTGAATCCTCCTCTGAGGAGCTATCTGTAACCAGCAAGACATGCGCTTCGTCAGATAGCATTGTCTGCTCTGAAGACCTTGTTTCCACTCCAGATTTTTCCATGACCGTGCCGAATGGCTGATGCACAGGAAGAGTAATTGAATGTACTAAAATTGTTGACAAATTTAACACGTAATAAAAAAATGATGTCATGATATAATTCACATATAAGATGACTGGCTAACCAGGGCGGCATTGCAAAATTCACATATATGATGCCTGGCTAAACAAGATGGCATTGCATGATTCACATATACGATAAAGAAACTAAACATATGGCATTGACACAAAGCATGTCTAAACTAAGCAGATGACATCTTTGATGTATACAGTAAGCAATGCAAGGCACCATATACATGATTTTACCAACATCAGCATGCCAAGTTAGAGCGAAGACCTCATGGGGTAAATAGGAGTGGTCTTCTGCTTCTGAATCCCCCTCAGAACAGTTATCTTCCTCTTGATTATGATCCGAAATGGGTGGAGGGGGGTGCCTTTGCACCCACCATGGAGCGATGTCTGCATGAAATTTTATTGCCACGCAAGGCTCGTCTCTTTTGCTCTACATGTTCAGTTCAATTGTGTACAATAACTGACATGCATAGGAATAAAACATAGTGAGATTTTGTAAGGAGTGCATGCACAAATCTAGAGTGATGGTAGCAAACTGTGGATAGACCCAAAACAAATGATAGCAGGCAGATAATAGCTTTAGTTAAAAAATATAGATAATGGATCCTTTAATGTTTGTTTGCACCCAACATGAAACTCATAGTAGACACTCGACATTAACTAGATAGTAGACAGATAGTACTGATTGCTGCCCCAATATGTACCCCACAACCATTTAAAAACTCAAGTTTTAGCATAAGGACCTGAGTCGGAGTCTAATAGGTGAACACGACGATAAAGTAGCATGTCATCATATTAAGCAATGCATAACGTAAGTAGACACGGAAGAGTGCGACCTCTCTTGCGGACCCGTGTAGTCCTCAAGGTCATCTCCTCAGTTGATGATGGTAATGCAGTTGTCGTGGCTGCGGGCAGCGGGGAAGAAGATATAAGGTGGCAAAAGACAGTCTGGAGAGCAGATCCCTGCTGTGGTGAACCCTTCCGTCATTAGAGCAGCTGAGCTGGGGTGGAACACAGCACCGCAGGAGTAGGACAAACCACACAAGGTTTTCTTTGACACATATCTATAACAGAAGTAATTGTGTAAGGGATTGTTTGAATTTGAGGATTCTGACAATGCAGGGATAGGAAATAGACAGGAATAGGATAGGAATGCATGTGCAAAACAAAGAATTTAAAAACACAGGATTTCTGCCAATCCGGGTGTTTGGTTCACAAGAATTGGAAGATCACAGGATGCAAAGAAGCATGGTGAGATTAAGTCAAACCACAAGAAGTGTACAACCTCTTTAGCGAAGCCATGTCGATCTCAGCGTGATTGGGTTGGCCGGTGAGGATGCTCCGGCTGACTTGGCTGTCGGAGGAGGGGAATAAGATCTTAGGCGTCTGGAGTTGGAGCCCGAGGTACAGCTCCGCTGTGATGGAGGGTTTCGTCGTTGGAGCAGCTCCGGTGAGTTGTACGACGCCGAGGCTGAAGCAGGACAAGAGATACAACGTTAACCTGTGTGGAATTCTAATAGCATCTCCAATAGATGACATAAAATACATAACCACAAAGTGCTAGATGTATACATCAGCCGCTCATCTCTGAACTTAACTGTCGAAACTGAATTTAACTGTCGAAACTGAACTTAACTGTCGAAACTGAATTTTGCTGTCGAAACTGAACACACTAGAGGTGAGGCTATATGTCAGTCGACTGACTTTTTCATCTCTAGTTAGTCGATTTTGCGGCCGTTGGATACAAAATCAAGGGCATGTAGTTCATCTTCA
>NC_041384.1:433913504-433979367 GCF_002162155.2 Triticum dicoccoides | reverse complement strand
CTCCGACGAGCCCCCCTCCCCGCTGCGGCTGGTTCTTCCTTAACTCCGGCGAGCCCCCACCCCCTAAAAATCGATTGACCCAAAAGTTGATTCAGTCCACTGAAGTGTAGCTAAATCGGAAGAGCATCGCAAGCAAGAGCAAGAGCGAGAGCAGCAGCCCGAGAAAGAGCAAGAACAAGAGCACACCAGGTAGGGGACCAAGAGCAAGAGTAGAGCAGCAGCGCGAGCGAGAGCTAAAGCAGTAGCAGCTCCTACTGATGTGGACATCACCGCCGAGGGAGCAATGCCGTGGAGGAAGTGGTCGGTGACGCCGCCGTGCATGGAGTCGCGTCGTGTCGGCTCGGGACCAAGCGCCGGCTGCACTGTGAGATCGAATCAAGAAGAAAATGTGGCAATTAGTGTACAACCTCTTTGGTGGCGCCGATTAGGCCGCGGCTTAATCGGAGGAAACGGTGATAATGATGCTCTTCTGGTGGTGCAGGTGAAGACAGCGGTGTGGGAATGGAGGTGGCGTGAAAGACGAGGGGAACATCGAGGAAGCTCCTTGGAGATGGTGGATGGGTGGCTGAACCGGCGGGACGACCATATCGACGATGGATCATCATCCGGTACGGTGGATGAGTGATACGTCTCCAACGTATCTATAATTTTTGATTGCTCCATGCTATATTATCTACTGTTTTGGGCAATATTGGGCTTTATTATCCACTTTTATATTACTTTTGGGACTAACCTATTAACCGGAGGCCCAGCCCAGATTTGTTGTTTTATGCCCATTTTAGTGTTTTGAAGAAAAGGAATATCAAACGGAGTCGAAATGGAACGAAATCAACTGGAGAAGTTATTTTTGGAAGGAAACACACCTGATGGACTTGGACCCCACGTCAGAAGATACGGGAGCTGCCCACGAGGGTGGGGGCGCGCCCACCCCCTTAGGGCGCGCCCCCTGCCTCGTGGGGCCCCCGTGGCTCCCTTGACGTGCTTCTTTTGCCTATATAACTCCATATACACTAAAACTTCCGGAACGCACAATAGATCGGGAGTTCCGCCGCCAGAAGCCTCCGTAGCCACCGAAAACCAATCTATACCCATTCTGGCACCCTGCCGGAGGGGGAAATCCTTCTCCGGTGGTCATCTTCATCATCCCGGCGATCCCCATGACGAGGAGAGAGTAGTTCTCCCTTGGGGCTGAGGGTATGTACCAGTAGCTATGTGTTTGATCTCTCTCTCTCTCGTGTTCTTGAGATGATACAATCTTGATGTATCGCGAGCTTTGCTATTATATTTGGATCCTATGATGTTTCTTCCCCCCTCTTCTCTCTTGTAATGAATTGAGTTTCCCCTTTGAAGTAATCTTATCGGATTGAGTCTTTAAAGACTTGAGAACACTTGATTTATGTCTTGCCGTGAATATCTGTGGTGACAATGGGATATCACGTGATTCACTTGATGTATGTTTTGGTGATCAACTTGCGGGCTCCGCCCATGAACCTATGCATAGGGGTTGGCACATGTTTTCGTCGTGATTCTCTGGTAGGAACTTTGGGGCACTCTTTGAGGTCCTTTGTGTTGGTTGAATAGATGAATCTGAGATTGTGTGATGCATATCGTATAATCATACCCACGGATACTTGAGGTGACATTGGAGTATCTAGGTGACATTAGGGTTTTCGTTGATTTTTGTCTTAAGGTGTTATTCTAGAACGAACCCTAGGGTTGTTTGTGACACTTATAGGAATAGCCCAACGGATTGGTTGGAAAGAATAACTTTGAGGTGGTTTCGTACCCTACCATAATCTCTTCGTTCGTTCTCCGCTATTAGTGACTTTGGAGTGACTCTTTGTTGCATGTTGAGGGATAGTTTTATGATCCAATTATTTTAGTATTGTTGAGGGAACTTACACTAGCGAAAGTATGAACCCTAGGCCTTGTTTCAACGCATTGCAATACCGTTTACGCTCACTTTTATCACTTGCTACCTTGCTGTTTTTATTATTTCAGATTACAAAAACTATTATCTACTATCCATATTGCACTTGTATCACCATCTCTTCGCCGAACTAGTGCACCTATACAATTTACCATTGTATTGGGTGTGTTGGGGACACAAGAGACTCTTTGTTATTTGGTTGCAGGGTTGCTTGAGAGAGACCATCTTCATCCTACGCCTCCTACAGATTGATAAACCTTAGGTCATCCACTTGCGGGAAATTTGCTACTGTCCTACAAACCTGTGCACTTGCAGGCCCAACAACGTCTACAAGAAGAAGGTTGTGTAGTAGACATCAATGAGGGACGTCAAGGTGTCGTTGTGGACGACGTCGTCGGGGAAGAGGCTCCGGCTGGGTGGCGAACGGAGGGGGTGTGGGGCTTCGCGGGTTTTGCCGGCCTCGGTGTATGAATGGGTGGGTGGATGGGATGGGAGTGGGGAACCATGGCTTAGGGACGCGCTTGTCCAAAATGTGGGGTAAGTTACGAAAGTACCCCCGCCGATTCGAGGCGGTTCTTTCGGTTCAAGGGTATCACGGGCACTTCGTGTGTCGGGATTTCACAGGAGGTGGGAGTTTTCGCGCGCATTGTAATTTTGGAATAGCAAGGTGCGGGTTGAGATGGAGGGAGTTGTCGGAGCACAACGAGACAAAGATTTTTCTTAAATATTTCTGGGTAACAAGGCGCGGGTTGAAGAGGCGGGAGTTTCGCAGCATGCTAGACAGAGAAGCTAGCTTGAAATTTCGGCATAACATGGAGCGGCTTGAAATTTTGGGAGAACAAGCTTAACGTGTACCCAAAATAAAAAAAGACAATTTAGACTAGTATGATATACTATGTACAATGTGTTTAACACGCACAACACACACAGACACCATTTAGACTAGTAAGGTACATGTGCATTGCACGCATGAGATTTGGCAACCAAATTATGAATAAATACCACATTATAGCATGTAAGCTTTGAGTCATATATGCATGATGTATATGTTCGTTTAATTCTTATAGTTCATTTCATTCAAAATAATCTAGTTTTTATAAGAAAGCTAATCTATTTTAAGATCCATGGAATTGTGCGTTGTAAGGCATAAAGTAAAAACAAATCATGTAGAAAAACATTTGGGCAATTCTGATATGGAAGATTCTAGAACAAAGAAGAAGTGCTTGTGTTTTGAGGTTTGTGCATTATGCTTAAGTTCAACCATAGATTCTTCTAGATTGTACATGTGGCAAAATCTAGTGGAATCTAGATGATATCCAACGGCCAGTAGTGCTCAAATTTGCCAGCTCTGCACCATCGGATTGAACTCATCCAACGACCACCTTTCAAAGTTAAAGTTATCCGCACACTATATAAAAAATATAAAATATAATATATAGGGGTATAGATATAGATATGTGATGCGAAAGCCACCCATCATCTCCAATCTATAATACCTAAATAGTTCTGTGATAGCCTGGCTTATTAGGGATGATAGACTACTCATATCAATAAGGAATTCCTTCTTTTCCGGAAGCCCATTCGGATAGAACTCCAAAGTTAAGTGTGCTCAGCTTGGAGTAGTTTCAGGATGGGTGACCGACCGGGAAGTTGCTCCCGTGTGCGCATGAGTGAGGATAAAGTGCGCAGAAAAGACTAGTATTGATCTGTGGGGCCAGTCTAGATCCCGTCAGGGGTGACGACCACCGGCGGGTATGTCCGGGGCGTTACAAGTTGGTATCAGAGCCGACCCTCGCGGTTACACAGATGTTTGCGGACAGGTGCACGGTCATGTTGTTCATGATGTTTGTGACCCGTCGTGGCACATGGCATGACATATGTACCGGACTGGATGCACAGACGTATGTTCCAAGAGGGAACATTCCTGTGGCCCGACGAGGACGTTGGTTCCTCTGAGTGGGGGTGTATGTGATAGTCTGGCTTATTAGGGATGATAGACTACTCATATCAATATCCCTTCTTTTCCGGAAGCCCATTCGGACAGAACTTCAAAGTTAAGTGTGCTCAGATTGGAGTAGTTTCAGGATGGGTGACCGACCGCGAAGTTGCTCCCGGGTGCGCACGAGTGAGGACAAAGTGCGCAGAAAAGACTATTATTGATCTGTAGGGCCAGTCTAGATCCCGCCAGGAGTGACGACCACCGGCGGATATGTCCGGGGCGTTACAAGTTCATCCCCACTAAGCTATTTCTCTCAACATGCAGCCTATCCACCTAAGCACACTTGCCACATCAGCGTTTTGTTAGGGACTTACATACGGGACCAACCAATGCCGCAACCCTGCCACATAAGCCTTCAGTTACTGCTAAAGTCCCAATACAATATGTCCTCACAAGCACCCTTTCACTCTGATTCAGTGCTCTCGCAAGCCACACAAAACGTCCCCCTTCCCATTCCACTTCCACTTCCTCCTTTAATTCCCAACCCGTCCTCTGCCTCCATCGGTCTGCCTTCTTGGCCCCCCAAACAAATGTTCCTCCCTGAGACGTCCTAATCTCTCCCATCCAGTCCCCGCCAGCACATGTACCTATGCCCAACAGCCGGGTGGCTGCTCGACTCTTTCCACCTGTCGATCGAAGAGATGAGAAGGATAGGGCATGTGGCGGCTATCGCGCTGCCCCTGCCGGAGAAATTGTCGGTGTTCTGCCTGAACGCGGGTAACATATGCCCGTGGTGCTGGTCCTCCGAGGGTCGGGCTGGTGGTGAGGCCGGGCAGGGCTCCGTTTAGAGCGACGGCTTGGAGGGGCGATAGATCCATCTCCTCCCACAGGTTCCGCCCCGGCTAATTCACCGACCAGATTATACTGCAGGAATGGTGGAATTGCTTTTCCAAGCTGATGCTAAGGTATGGGTGTTTGTGAGCAAGCACGACATCTTTCTCCCTATGATTAGAGGCTGATTAGATAGACTCTTGGTGTTTTTGATAGCGGATAGCTGTTTTTGTGACTCTCCAAATTTTGGATGGTATAGAAGGACGAGCTAAAATAAATGCTTCAGTTTGGGTTGGCTTGATTCAACCTGTTTCAAAATGATATACGTCTTGAGGATATGAGAGGGAAGAAGCATGATGGTGTGCATTATGCATCGCTACAGGACTTTGCTGTGAAGCCTACTTCTTTCAGGTACGATACTAGGTATACACGGAAAAGTAGCTGCCATGCAGCAGTAGCAGTCGCCAGCTAGCATGGCCTTTCCCATCTTGGTGATCCGAACGAATATGTTTGCTTGAAAGTTCTGTAGGTTATATACAAAATTTTAGGAATTCTATAACCTCTGCACATTTTCATGGCTATTTATACAGTCGGGTCATTCTCCTATTTCACGTGGCTAGGTGAGTTGCTAAAGTTTTCATTTACTGTTGTTTCCTTGCTATAGTGTGCTTGGTTAGTATGTTCATTAGTTGTTGTTTGTTCCCTCGGTTGTACAGCATTGTAAGGTTTTAAGGTCGTTTGTACTTTTATTAATGTTAATTCAACACATTCAGTTCTTGCGTATGGTTAAAAAAGGGTTCCATGTCTTAAGTTAACAAGAAGCAAGTTATTCTCGTTGATTTTCAGCTTCTACGGGCCCTCCAGTAGCACCATCTATAAGTGCCATATCTATCTATCTCAAGCTATTTTTGTTAAAGATCATGATATGTAAATATACCATAATAAATTATCTTGCTTCTTTCCTGAAAAGGGTACTGAAGTCGTCGTCTTCTTTCATGCTTCTGGAGGACAAATTATACACTGTGTGCAAGCTGGTAATCATTTTCTTCGGAATAACTGGTAACCAAAATAACTGAAGCAATTTCAAAGTGATGTCTTACTTGCTGAGGACTAACTCTTAACTTTTTTCTAATTTACATTCTCTTTCTGAAGGTTACTTCCAATACATGCAATAGTCTGAAGGTATATGCATATTTACGTTTCTGAGGTAAGTCATATAAATGTTTTACTGTAGATCATTATGGCTTGCTTCCTTTTTATGAATTCCACAATAATTTTCTCTATACTTCCCTTTGTATAAGTGTTCCATGTAGATGTTAGGAAAAAGGCATATAGTATGGATGCATAAATAAATTATTATACAATTTCATCTTTAACATGGGCGATCACAGATCACTGAAACTATATAGTGCTCCCTAAATTATGAAGTTTTGTGGGAACAGGAATTATGAACATTGTTAAACTTTGTTGAACATTCTGCATTACATTTGCTCATTTTATCTGGTCAGCCACACTGAAAGAGTTTCACAAAGATACCAGTGTAACGACTATTTAGGTACACCCATAATCCTAAAAAATCAACTAAGACTTACAAAAATGTTATTGTTTGATATAATTTCCCCTGATAGTCGATTTGCGCAAAATCCTAGATGTTATCAGTCGTGTTACTGAGCCATTGGGAAAAGCAACACTATCATCCACTCGCAACTCCTATTCTTCCATTCCCTTTTTAGGATCACATTTTCCAACATCTTACTATTGTATATTGCTAAAGATGTCTGGTGAAATTACTTTGTGAAATCCAAAATTTATTCTAATACTAATTGATTTTAATGCAAAATAAATGTTTCTTCTCTAAATAACAAAAGTATCTTGATGTTCACATGTTGCTTTTGTCTTGATTATGTAGTTTCCTAACATGCAACAACTTCAACTTGACAGTTCTCCACTCAAGCATGGATGAAGATGTACATGGAAATGATTATGCATATTATGAGATCTAAAATTTCAGACAAGTGCGGTCTTTCAAATTTTCTCTATTACTCACTTTGTTTCAAATTCTCCTTTAAAGAATGGATGAAAACATGAGAATTAGGAAGCTATTTTTTATTTGAAAGCTTGGCAACAGCTCAATGGTAGCGTATATTGGAAAACTTTAACTGCTTGGTACTGCGGTAATTGATTGTCCGTCTTTTTGTCTAAACTTGAATGATATAAGTAGGAGGATTGATCTTCCTTAACAACGCATAACATCAAATTTAGGCAAAAATTCCCGCAGCAACGCGCGGGGAATCATCTAGTCAGAACAGTGTGTCCATGCACAGATGCAATGTGGCTAACGATGTATGCCATCGGTATCTCAAATTCAAACCCGTCTGACCTTGTTCAATGTGTATACATTACAACATGCTCGTTTCCAAACCACACTGCGCAGATCTCCGTTATATTCATGCATGCATGGGTTTCAAACATCATGATCTCTTATTCAAATATTTGAATTCAACTTTACATTGATTATGACCTCACCTAGTCTTTTACACCCACACATTGGTCTTCTCTTTATAATTGTACCACTAACTTTCTCTCGTGCATGCATGCACACACACTACTAGTCGGCATTATCCATCGCACACATGCAATCTTTTTCTTCAGGTCGGTCTCCCATGAAGGCACACACACACACATCCCCCTCTCCATCATATCGGGCATTCTTTATCTCTCACGTGCATGCGCAACGATTGATGTTCCTCTATGTGTGTGTGTGTGTGTAGCTAGGTCTATCATAGTTTTCCACATAAACCGATCAATCTATATATCTAGTGAGGTCTCACCCTCTTTCCCACGTCCACATCGATCAATCTATACCTCTCTATATAGGATTACATATATAGCTAATACACCCACATTAATTATATATCCAACGTCCCCCTCTTATCATCCATGCCTTTCGCTTCCTCTCTCAGATGCGTGCATAATGGCGAAGACATGGGGCAGCAAGGGCCCTGCCCCCCCCCCCTAACATCACTATATATCAAGGCTAATATGAATGTGATCATTAGACAAATGCTGGTAAAAATGGTTTAAGTTGATGAATTGGCCCTCCTCGTAAAAGATTAGCAATGCTTGCCCCCCTAGCTCATGGGACATTTTTCATGGCTCCACCACTACGTGCAAGAGCGCATGTTCTCGCCCCCTCTCTCTAAATATCGATCTTGCAGTTGTGCACTCCTTCATAGTCTACCTCCACTCGGACCCTCACACCATCTTCTAGCCCCCGCCGGATTTTGCCACATGTACAATCTAGCAGACTCCATGGTTGAACTTCAGCATAATGCACAAATCTCAATACAATAGTGGTTCTCCTTTGTTCTAGAATCTTCTGTATCATAACTGCCCAAACTTTTTTTCTAGTTGAATTGCCAATATTTGTTTTTACTTTATGCTTTACAACGCACAATTCCATGAATCATAAAATAGATTAAGGGCTTCTTTGATTCAAAGGATTCTCGAAGGATTTTTGGAGGATTCTAATCCTTAGGAATTTTTCCTATCTTGGTTGTTTGATTCGTAGGATTGTAAACCATAGGAATTTTTCCATATGATTCATTTGCACTACATTTCGTAGGAAACATCCCATCCACTCAAATCTCTTTGAAAGAATTCTGCGTTTTTTCTATGCACAATCAAACACTCGTACCATCTTGTAGGATTCAAGACGACATTCCACTCTAATCCCATGTTCTTCCTATTCACGCGTTTTGGAAATCCTACGAATCAAAGAGGCCCTAGGTTTTTTATAAAAACTAATTGATTTTGAATGAGATGAACTATAAGAATTAAATGAAGGTCTACATCAGGCATATATGACTCAGAGCTTACATGCTACAGTGTGGTATTTATTCATAATTTGGTTGCAAAATCTGACGCGTGCAATGCACGTGTACCTTACTAGTACTTCGAGTATGTGCAAAACACAATGGCACTCTACACAGTGTCTCTCTTATAGTTCATGAAGCCACGTGGCACATGTGGAGGCGTTTTGGCGACATCCTTGTGTGGATTGATCACAGTGACGTGCTACTGGTTCTAGAAGAATGTACTCGTCCTCCCCGAGCCGCACTGGAGGTACATGCACGAAGCGAAGATGTGCACGCATGCCACACACGCACTCATTCCCTCGCACGCACACGCGGGTACAGGGGCGGACGCAATTTTGTACCAAGATCCACCCCATGTGATAATTTGGCGTGTGTAAAGTCCTTCACTTCATTGATGGTCAATTAATACAACGCATGCAACTTGAGTGGACGTGAGGGTGGAAGAAAGACATGCGCGTAGTACTGCGCGCATGCGAGTAGTTAAATCATGCGTTGCTAGTAGTACTTCCATTGGTCTCCTTCGTATTTTGTGCCAATTGTTGACAGTAACATAATATTTACGCATCTAAGCAGTGTAATCTACTTGGAATTTATGTTCCACTAACCTCATCGGGAGCTGTTTTGGGCCTCGAAACCAAAAATCATCAATTAATCTTTACCTTGTTCCCATCACATTCGAAAGTACTAGTGCAACAATTAAGTGCAAGCCTGCTCACACCTACCAGTATGTACCAAACCTGAATGTGTTCCCACTATGCAGGTTTTAGTACTAGTGCTAGTACTTAGGTTATAAAAAGGGGAACTACCTAACCGAAAATTACTCTACCTTCCTCCTCATAAGTCCTCCTTCTTCATCTGTCCTTGCCATGGCCGGTGTGCAGAGCTCTAGGTCGAGAACTACTCATAACAAGGGAGCGGCAACCAAGGCTGCAGAAAAAAAAGAGGGCTCGCCGCCACGCAGTGACCTCGAAAGATCTCTCACGGGCAGGCGATGGCTCCCAGGAGCGCCCTAGATGCGGAGGCGAACATGCGACGTTGGAGTCGTTATCCCTCGACGGCATGCTCGATCAGCTCAATAAGCACCTCAATAAGTAGAAGGAGTTCATCCACGGCTTGGTGGAGCTGCTGAAGGAGAGCATCGACGACATGCCCGCTTAGCTCAATGAGCAGGGGGAGTTGACCGCCGTCTTGGTGATGTTGCTGAAGAAGAGCATTGCCTCGGAGAAGAAGGCGACCGGCGAAATCCTGCAGCTTCAGGAGGACAAGGCGAAGCTCTGCCACGAGCTTGGCCTGCTGAAGGAGGAGAACGCCGGCTGGAAGAAGCTGCATGAGAAGAGTAGTTCCTCGATGAAGATGTTGTAAGCCCTCGTCATGGAACAGAAGGAGGAGTTGGCGAAGCTCCGCATCGAGCACCCGGTTGCTGTCAAGGTACGTAATGCGGCCGTGGAACAGATGATGAAGGCTCGCGTCGAGAAATCCCGCGTCATGGACACAATGATGAAGATGGCGGAGGAGACGCGCAAGGAGATGGAGGTCGTGGAGGCGATGAAGAAGCAGTTACGACTCCGCGGCAAGCAACCCTTCATGTAGTGAGAGTAGCGCCCCAGACTTGTGTGTGCGTCTTCCTTCTTTTTGGGGGGTGATAATCCTCCTTCTTAATTTGCTCCTGTGTTTTTTTATTTTGCTTCGGGTGTTTGGCCGCACGTGTCACCTTCTCTGCGAGGCATGAATAGAACAATGCTAAAAATGAGATGACTAGCAAATTAGATCATTCTTTATCGCTAATAGAACAATGCCCCTTGCTAGTAATATATAATAAGAGTAGAGAGTAGAGGATATGGCACTGGGCTGCCGTGTTTCGTGCTCCTCCGTCGTACTCCAGTGGAAAACTTGAGTATACTGCACGGTTCTTTGCTCCTCCTCAGGTTGTCGGCACATTTATACAAGCAGTCAAATCACAAGGCCCCGCCTTCCAACAGTAATGAGTCGTCAAATCACAAAGGCCCTCGCCTCTCATGAAAAGGACCAAGCTGGACTGCCCCGCCCTCTAGCCTTTTAAAAAATGTATACAGAGTAAAACTAACAAGATGGAATGCGCCATGGAGCAAAACTAACAAGATGTAATTAAAGAAAAAAGGTGGTACATATAGAGAGCGCTCGTTGCCAAATTATGCATATACTATATGACACTACCCACTATGAAGGTACTAGTAAGATAGACTAGTAACTAGTCTATGCTACTCTCCACTATGACCAGCCAAAGTCGAGGTGTGTATACCAACGAGGGCCCGGTTGTGTCTATACTTGGACAACTCACCCGACTACATGCGCACCAGGCAGACGAAGCTCGTGTCATGTTGGTGTCGTGTGCGGCCTGCACATTAACCAAAACCTCGCGCCTCCATCTTAGCCTCCGTGTTTTAAACTTCTCCATCTCAAGGCCAAGGAGCAACGTGAAACCTATGATAGAGCCAATCGGATGGTTGAGAACACTACAATTCGTAGCTACAGATGTGTGTGTGTGAGAGGACGAGTCCGTGCGTACACCTCTTCTTAGAGTACAACTGTATGTGGGTGGCATCGACCTAGGGAGCAGTGATGGTGCGTGCGAGAAGTCTCGAGAGATAGGTGTAATGCATCTGAAAAAAAGACAAGTCTATGAAGGTCAAGCGTAAGATATGTATCCGACGGTGCCAGTTTTTGCATGTACACAGTAGTAGAAAAAGAACTAGTACCATGGCATATGCTACACCACGGCTGAGAAAACGTGCCGACGTTACGCCATCCGGGAATAGTGCCGCACTTCTAAACTAGAACCATCAATAAATTTTGAGCGTGTCTCGTCACATTCCAAATTACTACTACTACCACACTATATTTAATTGCAAACCTGTCCACACCAATCACAACCTAAACGGTTTCCCACTTAGGAGCGTATTAGTAGTACTCGATTATAAATACTGCTATGCTAAGATGACTGCACATTCCTCCTCAACTCCTCATCCACAAAAAACAATCAAGTCAATCAAGCCATAGCCAGCGTGAGTTCTGGGTCGAGAGATTTCCACCAGGGAGAGGTGAGCATGGAAGAGGAAGCACGAGAGATGTCCCGCCTCGCTGCGAAAGCAGCCGACATGTACAGCCGTGCAGTAGTAGCAGCATAGAGGTCCTGCCGCGCCGCCGAAGCAGCACGGAGGTCCCGCCGCATCGTCGATGTAGCAGACTGGTCCGGCCACGCGGCGGAAGCAACAGAGATGTCCCGCCGCGCTGCCGAAGCAGGAGGGAGGTCCCGCCGCGCCGCGGCGGCCTGGGAAAATGTTCTCGCGGGCAGGCGAGGACTCTTACAGGCGCATGCATGCGATAGTCCACAGCCAGATGGATCAGATCTCCGGCTAGGCGAGGATGCATGACGAGGCTACCAGCGTCATCCGGCAACTAGGGGAGGGCAATGTGAAGCTCCGGGGCGAGCGCGACCTACTGAGGGCGAAGATCGCCGGAAGGGCGAAGCGGGAGGAGGAGACTGCTGCCTTGTTGCAGAGGACGGGCGTCATCATCAAGAAACTTATGGACGAGAATGCCATGCTCTGCATCGAGCACAACAGGCTGGTGGAGGAATCCATGGATGCTGCCAAGCAGCGTATTAAGGACATGAAACTGATGAAAGAGATCATCGCCCGCCGCAAAAACTAGTCTCTGCGACCTGCAACGCATAAAAAAGTAGAGATCAGTGAGCCATATCGTTGTATGTGTCTTCCTTCTTCTTTTGCCCTTGTGTATTTCGGGCATAGCCGCATGTGGCTTTTTTAATTATCTTTCTAATTATGTAAGACAATTATTATCCACTCTTGTCGTCCTTATATATATTCATCAGTCTTGCTATAAGTCACAGTAGATGCTATATAGGTCCGTCGGATCTTACATCAAGATCCGTGCAAAATTTTCTTTTTAGATTTTCTTTTTTCTCTCTTAAATATCAGTCGAGTGAGACATTGCCACGCCATTAAACAGAGGCTCAGGCGCCATTAATGGAGACCTTGGGAGAGAAGTGGACGGCAGATGGAGGTCAAAGGGCTCGCACGCCTCCCGTATTCAAATAGCTACCCTGCACGGCGCCTCCTAGCTAATAAAAAAGGGGACGCATGGCGGCACGTAAATGGTAAATAGAACGCCCATGGTTTCAATGATACTTGTGTTTCCTATTGTAACGTGACAGCACTTGTTCCAAAATGACTTTGTTGATTGTCAATGTGTGCGCCTTCGCAAATCGGACAGCAAAATTACCAGAGCATGTTGGTGCCATGTCATCACACCAAGCCAGGTTTCATGATTTTCATGCGTGTTTCGGATTTATAGGAATTGAAAAACCAAGTTTCTCAATGTTTCCAGCCGAGCCATGACGCCCAGATGTTTGAATTTCATTCCCATTTCTGGCATGGGACCTAGAAATTTACCCGAGGACACACATGTGATTTTTCAACCAGCTTTGGTGCACTGGAGCATGTGCTTGTATTTAAAATTTGAATTATGCACACAGAGGTGACACGTTCCCTCTCAGAACCACGAGCCTTCTTGAGAGAAGCTCTGGTTTGCAAGAAACTTATACCAAAACTTGTTCCTATTATGAAAAAAATACCATAGCATGGTAGTACCATGAGAAGACACCATGCCAAGTTTCATGATTTCCAGGCATGTTTTGGATTTACAAGAATTTTAAAACCAAGCTTCTCAATGTTCTCGGCCGAACCATGATTCCCAGATGTTTGAATTTCATTCCCATTTCTTGCATGCGACCTAGAAATTCACCCAAGGACACACATGTGATTTTTCAATCAACTTTGGTGCACGGGAGCATGTGCTTGTAGTTCCAATTTGAATTATGCACATTAAATGACCAGAAACTCAATTAATGTATAAAAAGGCCCAACGAACCCGGAATAATTCCAAAATTTAACATGGCACTCATATAGTTCTATGTTGCCTCTGTAAAGAAAATCTGGGGGGAGGCAGCGTATATTAGAAATGCCATTACACATTGTTATTTTCATGTCAAACCCGTTGACCATGTTACATGACAAAAATAAGCCGATTCTCACAATGATAAGTTAATGGTCTCCAGCACAACACACCCCTCAAATAAAACTAAGCACCGTGGAATTTTTTGACAAAACTAAGCACCCTGAAATTCTTTGACAACTAAACTGTTGGCTATATGATGTTGGCCATATATATTGTACGTATATAATGTGAAGAAACGAGTGGTAGTACTATACCAACTAAAAGATGAAATGTACGAAATATAACAAGAAGAAACATAACATAGTTCTGCTGGGGGCTCAGCACAACACACCCCTCAAATAAAACTAAGCACACCTGAAATTAAACTAAGCAACTAATCTGGTAGACACTGCATTAGAACCACCATGAGCAGCGACACTACCACCTTACTTGGACTCCTCGTCCATGTCCTCGACTTCGTCCTTGTCCCTCTTCCTCTTGGCTGATACTTCTTTTCTTTAACCGCACACTTGGCTCTTGCTCTTCATCCAACCCTTGTAGATATTTAAACAAAGGTAGCCATCCATTGTAGCGTAGTGGATATGGTCTATATCTAGTACATTCCACTCCCATGCATGATGAAACTTGAACGGAGGTTTCTTCAGTGTACCATACGAAGGATGAACCATGGCTCCTGCCAGGGTCAGCATTGAAGGCTGATCACGGGAGGGCACCAGCCCTTTCATCTGGAGGTCGAAGGGGTCGCCTACAACGAGGCCTATCCGACCCAGGATTTCCTTGTCATTTCTAAAGTCTACAGTAACGAATTTGACTCGGCCGTCCTTGAGGAAATTCTTATAATCCTAGCACTCAACGTCGGCATGGCATATGTGGTAGACCAAGCATAAGTCATGCACGCAAACCTGGATCATGGTGCGCTTCTTCTTCTCTGCCTCCTTTAGATTCTTCTCGCTTCCCAGGACTGTGGTGTACTCAACATCTAGCCCAGCGACCCACTCATCATTTGAGTTTTCGAACATGCGTTTGAAGCGAGCAACGCATTCTTTCACTGTTGCGGAAGAACGGGTGTAGATGACGTCGAACTCATCGCCGGTCATGGTTCTAACCTTGTACTCACCGCCGATCATGGAGATTTGGGACGCCATGGATTTGGGAGGAGGGTTACGATTAGTGGAACTGCCGTAATGTGAAAGGATGGGATGACTAGGAGCGGTTTATCGATTGTAAAAATGTCGAGTGGGGGGCGTGTGCGAATGGCAGGGTAGTGCCTTGCCTGGTGGATAAATGGATTCATGCACGGTACTATGGGGGCCCAATTAGATGTCATGTCTACTCGACGCCCAATTAAATTGGTTTCTATGTCATGTCAAGCTTCAGAAAAATTACAGGTGATACGGAGCTTTCCATTCTCCCATGATATGGACTTCCGAGAGCCCTCGGATCTAAGATCGAATGGTTGCATGGCGTGATTCTAGACCTATGGGTGAATATCCTATCTTGGAGGGTTATTCTACAATTTTTCAGCAATTTAGCATGCGACCGTTTGATCTCAGATCCAAGGGCTGCAAGCAGCCTGTATCATGGCCGCGCCTACCACGACCGTCGCCTCGCTCGCGCGGCCACCCCCTTGGAGATTTAACACGGTGTGTTAGGCTATCTGATGTTGGCATGTCATACATAGTCATCACTTAGTCACTCATACAACAAGGTTAGCTATAAGGTTGGCTATAAGAGTATTTTTTGTTTACTTCTCTCTATCTCTTTCTTCGTAGTATTTATTGCATTTGCCAAGGAGTGAGCTCTTCCAATGAAATGGTGCTTAGATGAGGTGCTATGGGCATTAAATGGCTTAGCAACTCAAGTCCCCAATGCATAGGTGATTAGATTTTTTGCTAAGTTTGCTTCATCGAGGTACACGCACTTATCACCGTTTCTTCCTGGGGTCACCAAACTAGTCTGTCTCTTCTTAATTAACTTGCCACATCAAACATTATGCCTATGTGGCAGGCTTAGCACCTGTAGGATCAAGTACAATAGTGGGCTATAATCCCGCTTTACATGGCATTTTTGCATATCTGGGGGAAAGAGGCAAGGAAAAAGTGGAGGAGTGGGCTCTCAAGCAAGAGCCAACCTCTACATAGTGGAGCATCGGGAGACGCACCTGTATGGAGGTGGTCAAGAATCGGGAGACTCAAGCCGGTCATAGTGTCGCAGTTAAAATGATAATGGCAAGTCAAATCACCGGGCCCCACATGTCCAGTTGTAACTCACTGTCAAATCACACAGCCCTATGTTTGCAGCAGCCTACTCCCTCATCTTCTCGCGTCTCTGTCGAACCAACTAGGTAGAACTGCCCCGCCTACTGCGCGGGAAAAGCCCCACCCTCGACTTTTAAATACTCCCTCCGTTCCTAAATGTTTGTCTTTCTAGACATTTCAAATGGACTACCACACACGGATGTATGTAGACATATTTTAGAGTGTAGATTCACTCATTTTGCTCTGTATGTAGTCACTTGTTAAAATATCTAGAAAGAAAAATATTTAGGAACGGAGGGAGTAGTACAGTATACTAATTTTGTATCCATGGATTGTGCCATGGAGCAAAGCTTCAAGAAAATGGCGGTACACATGTACAGAGTATACAGCACGCCCGTCACGTTCGCGTCGCACCCCAGATGGTCAGTCGGTCTGGCACGCCGCTCTCCAAATGTAACGCGCGTCATATTGCGTTTGCACACACATGTGGGACCGCAATTGAGAACCGACCATAGGCACACTCCCCGGCCCCGCAAGTCGGGTGAGTTAATAGAAGTAGTACATACGTTAGTACCTGGATGATCCCTGCAAGACACGGAAGATCAGTTCGTCCAAGCATGTGACCAGACTCCAGCTGACACGCCTGGATTGGCTATCGTCTACATATCGTGCGGGCTGTGTTGTACATGGCTGTAGTTCTGGTGAGAAATCTAAAAAAGGTTTCTTGTCATCTCGCAAAATTAGGTGTCATGTGCTTCGGATCACTGCAAGGGTTAAACAATGACAACTGAGTTGGGCTAGTCATTAGAGGCACATGCACGAAGACTACTTGGCTGCCATCTAGGTCAAGCCAGCTATGTTAATTAGGACATCTATCGACGGACCCTTTTCTACGAGTTTATCTTTAATTTGAGATTTGATCCTCGTCTAGTTTGTTTGTCAGGATTCATCTTGTCTCCTTTGGGCAGTGAGGTTATGATTTCTTGTCATGTGGCATTTTTTGCGTGTTATATGTTATAATCCGGTGCTTCAGATCAAAATGACGACAACTGCGCCTCCGGGGCATGTGCATGAAGACTTCTCGAAAGTCATTGCCGAGGTCAAGCCGGCTCCGGACGGTAGACAAAAGAAAACTAGTACTCCACTATATAGGCAGGAGCCTCCGTGCTTGCTTGCTAGTGTTGCTCTCTTCACACTATCTCGTCCTCTCCAGATCTAAACACGACATCGGTGGCCACACACACTCTCTCTCTCTACTCACCGCTGGTCACAGATCCAGCCGGATCCTCTCCGCTGGGGAAGGTGAGAAGGTGCAACGTTCACGCGGTCGTCCTCGACGACGGCTCTTACCCACTACCGGCGTGTCCCAATCGCGTGCCTTGTCGTTCTCTCCCAAGCATCGCTAGCGAGGGAGGGCCTCCCACCCTTCTTCCTTGCTGTCGTAGTGTGGGCAGATCCGGCCTCCCACCACCCACCTAGCGACATACGGGTGACCCTCAGGTATAACTTCCTTCGAAACCGGCCTTGCTCTACTTCCCGAGCTCCTGACATCGTTGCATTTGTATCTTTTACTATTTCTCAGCCCCGTCGTGTAGATAGGATCGATCGGTTGTTCGAAAACCACCTAATTTTTTACTGTTAAGAGGTAAAACTAGTTCATGCCCTCGAATATAGTAGTACTTGGTTCAAACAAGGAAGAAAGGGGGTGGGGTGGGGGAAGATTTGTTACCTGAATCTAGGACTTGGTCAAAAGAGGAAATAATGGGGGCGAAAAGTAGTAGAGACTGGCTATCCAACTGGTCTCTAGGTCTAATAGGGAAATAAAGGGAACGCAGTACAAACTCAATATAAACCCGATCTATTGGTTGAAAAGGGAAAGAAAGTGGGGACTGGGGGACAAGTCAACAGAGTAAGTCCAGCACTAGATTTGCTAGCCTCACACAGTATAAGGTGGCTATATACTGAACAAAAATGGGACCAACCCAGATATCATCTTCTGATGTTTGTTGCCCTAGTCGCTCTTATGTAGTGCCACTGGTAAAATGTAGCAGTCGGACTGTTAAAAGTAAGGACACGTTAAACCAATGTTGTTTTCAATGTAATGCCTCCAGTAATATGAATCAATGGCACTTTTTTCATGTCTTGCTAAATTTACCATTAAGATAAGTTCCTTCTTTTCGTTAGAGATGCAACTGTCCTAGTCCGCCTACTCTCCAGGAGCTTCACGACCAACCTTGATGTTGCTCAATTTTATTGCAACTAATGAAGAAGAAGCTCTGTGGGTTTCGTTTTCTGATGGAAATGGAACCGAGGCTGGAGCCTTTTTCTTCAAAAAGAAGAAGAAGAAGCTGCTAGCTCATTGGACATTGCTTCATTTTAGGTGAACTGCACCAAAAGGTCCCATGAATTGAATCATCCATGTTGGTGACTGGTGTCATTCCTTCTATGATGGCGTTGACTGCAGATATGGTTCCCATCACGAGGTATGTTCCTTTTTGTCTGACCGTTTGCCAAAGATCCTACATGTTGATCCTGCTCTTGTGCTACTGTTTTGGCACTACCATGATAAAGCAGTAATGTTATTATTTTGCACCTTAATCTAGTGGCACTATTAATTTGAGGCAATGTTTTGGCACCACTAGTGCCACTATTTTTTTATATATCGAAAGAGGGGGTTCCCTCTGATTTCATTAAAGAAACCCAACCATAGAGAACCATTATCCGACAACATCTCAATGTAAACGGGCAGTTATGCAACTACTACTAGAACGGACTGAGTACTAGCAGGAGACAAGTTCGCCACATAAGCTAGGCACGTAGGGGGACGCAACACCGGCTCGACCAAGTTTGGGTTACAACCCAAATGCTACCACAGAAACATCAGGGGGAAGATAGGGACTGAAACAGCCAGCTTCAGCATCCCAGTCTAAGCACCCCCAGCCTTCATCCTTGCGACGCATGGTACACCTCGTTTGCCACCTGCTCGACCCTAGTGTCACTGATAAAATGAAGTAATAATGCAGTTAAAATAGAGTGAATGTCCTCTCTATCATTGCATTTCCAATGTAGATAAAGAAAGTGCTTCTCTTTGTTAATCTATGTTTCGTCAACTAGTCCCATTGTTAATGTTTAAGCGTTTCTGCAAACTGGGGTGCTTAATTTTAGTTGATCTGCACAAAAATAGAGATTTGAATGTCTCAAGGTCCCTCCTTGTACTACCGTTGTACATTGATGTTCATCACTGGCAGAAGGTGTATCGGGGAGACTTGGGTCAATTTCCAATATGATGTAATATTTTCTTATGTTTATTAGTGTATGTTTCATCAACTAGTGCCACTATAATGTAATCACGCCTTTTCATTATCTGTGCAAACAGGGTTATTCAGCTGCATTTTGGTGGAACTGCACAAATGTATGGATGGAACCGGCATATATGCAAAGTGCGAGGTGCTAAGTAAAAATTACCAACACCAACCCTGCTCCATCTAAGCATTGGCATCCACCACCATCAGTGGGATGTGTGGCGCTCACTTGGACGGATCTTTCTCGGCAAAAAATCCTCTAACCAAATACTAGTAGCTTAGACTTAAAATAATACTAGTAGCTTATATTGGCAGTTTTCTAGGGGTGTACTCCTTTCTGAAAGAAGCACCAATCTATTTTTCTTTATTTGTACACAGTGTCACAACTTTGACCCAAAGGTCTAGAGCTATTTTAGGGTCATTGGCGTAGTACTCAGAGACTGAATGTAAGCATGATTTTTATTAGTTGTCATACTGATTGTAAGCATGAGCAGATGGAAGATTAGGTTAGTGCGAAGCTTACCTTAAACCCTACCGACGTCGTTGAAACAAGGCGAGCGTCGAGGGAACCATGGAGAACGGCGGGGAAGCGACGTCGCGCCATCCGGCCTCCTCTTGCGGTGGGAGAACGAATACTCCTGTGGCTCCGGCTGGCTCTGCACCCTCACGAACGGCACACCGTACTTGATCGATTCATTATCCTCTAGGTGCTCGACCTTCGACCTGTATGCCCACCACCTCCGCCTGACTTTCGCCTCGGGCGAATCTATCTGCTCCATCGCCCAGAGGAGATACACAGTGAACTCGAAGGACTGCGACGTGACTGCCGCCGAGGAGTACATCACCGCCCTCATCGCCGTCGTCTCGCTCTTTCGCATACATTTCCACATGGCCCTCACCATCATCAAAATCTCCCACTCATTGTCAAACCAAGTAAGGATCTCCTTCAACCTGGCTAACTTTGCCTGGTCACCGCCGGCGATCTGCCTGATTTGATGTTGCATCCCCTCCATAGATGTCCTTCTAAGTGGTCTGGTGCTAGCTTTGGAAGATGGGAGGAGAGACAGTGGTCTTGCAATAGAGAAGAGGGAGAGGCGAGACGGTGGTTTTTGAATGGAGATGATGGAGAGGAGAGGGGTGGTTTTGAAATGGAGAAGAGGGAGAGGCGATATGGTGGTTTTGGAATGGAGATGATGGAGAGGAGAGGTTCCCCTGCCTTTTGGTCGCTGACAGGTGATTCTCAGAGAAGAAACTGCAAGTTTCAGTTTCAGATAAGAAACTCCAAGTTCAGTTTCAGATAAGAAACTGCAACTTTCAGAGGCGGAGCATTTATATTAACACAGCCTTTTCAAACAGTGTTAACATCATGCTGGAAGTTTTATTCATGGTCGAAACTGGAACTACCAGCCAGTTAACATCATGTTGATCAACATTCATGCATAGCACATCTTCATATGATGCACAGTCAAAAATATATGCTATTTTCAAGATGCCCACACAATGTCGAGTGTGCGAAAAATAGAGAAAATGAGGGACGGAGTATTGGCAAGTGTTGGACGTGGTGTGCGTAGATGACAATTGGGACCCACATGTCAATAAAGGCAGAGGCAAAAAATTTGGAGATATTTTCTCTGCACAGGTGGAATCAAACTCGAGCAAAACAGCTATCGGGTAGTGTCACTTGGCCACTAGGCTAGTTCAGTTGTTTCGTTGCTAATAAGGCACTTCCTCAGGTGGTCGAATCTTCTCCTGCGCCTTTGTGCACTCGCCGCGACTTCGCTGTCTGCCGTTGTGAACATGCTAAACAAACGAGAGAAATCTGGAGAGGACTGTACGTGGAGAGGCGGACAGTCGGGACCCACCAGGTCTATGGCCGTACGCAAGCAAGTGCCTCATCGAAAAAATACTTCCTCCTAATGCTATATTGACATTGGGGCCCACGGGTTTGTCAACATAGATACATTTTTTAGGTGCTTCAACGTAGTTACTATAGGAGATAAATTCACAACAAAGCCAGGGAGCTGGCAGGTATCATTTATTATCACTAGGGCAGCAAGTATCAGCTGGGTTTTGGGCTGCCCTGTCTAGGCTTTCTTTTTTAACATGTGCAGCCCACGACCTCGGATGGGAGGTCCATAGGCCGGTCGATACATGACGGCCCTCAATAAAATACAAACAGGCCTATGGACCTCCCATCCGAGGTTTTATTTTTCCTGATACATCGGCAGCCATGTATTTTTTTGAAGAAAACGCAGAGGTCTATTCTATTTTTCTATATAAGAATAGGAACGCCTGGTCCAACTTATGTATCCCTTCTAACTATATTATATATATATATATATTTAAATTATTTTATATGTTATTATATATTATTGTTATTGTCATCATATATTTAATGGATACTTACATATGTAAGAAAACAATATCCCACATCTTATTAACTTATAAAAATAATTTCTTAACAATAAAATCCTGGATTTTTTTTGCAACGAAAATCCTCGTGATTGTGTACAAAAGCTTCGTAAGATTTAAGGACCAATGTAATAATAAATCACTTATTATTTATATATATATATATAACAAAATGCTCGGCCCCTGTTTATTTTTTGATAACATTGTTGCACCCACCCCAACATTATAATTATAATAAGCCCAGCAAAGTCGTGTATTTCGAGAAACTGCAAATGACCAGTAATTTTTTAGGAAAAACATAAATGGGCCGCATGGACGCTACATTGTTTGTTCACCCAGCCCAGCTAATAGACTGGAATTCAAAAAAAGATCAGATGGACTGTAAATTCTACCCCGAAAAAAAAGATTGTAAATTCTAAAAAAAGGGTTGAATACGTGCCACATTTTTGGAGGCTGAAATGTGGGCCAATAGGTTGAAGCCAATGCAAGTTGTTGTCAACTTAGTAAACAAATGATTCAGACATCGTTAGCCGTTGGATTTACATCCAATGACCGGCATCCATCTTCAATCTCTTGTCTTCTTCCTCCAGCGCTGCCAGGACCACCTGCTCCCGCCTCCACCCCTCCACACCTCCTGTTCTTCTCCACCGACTGCAGAACCACACCTCACCAGAACTAGTTAACCCTCATACACCTCTTCGTCTGCGACTCTACTCCTGCGTCTTCCCATCTCCGGCTCGTTGCTATCCGGGGCCTCGCCGTCGTCCACCACCTTGGATGCGTAGAGCGCGGAGTGGTCAACGTGGTCAACGAATGTGTAACGCCCCATATGTAACCTGCCATATTTGTATTCCAACTCTTGCCATTTTCGGCACTAAGTTATGATATTTCCTCGTTGTTGGGTTTTGTCTCTGTGTTGATTTTGTCTTTGTCATGCATCTCATATCATGTCATCATGTGCATCACATTTGCATACGTGTTCGTCTCATGCATCCGAGCATTTTCCCTGTTGTCCGTTTTGCATTCCGGCGCTCCTATGTCCTCCGGTGTCCCCTTTTGCCTGTTTTCGTGTGCTGGTGTTAAACATTCTCGGATTGGACTGAGACTTGCCAAGCGGCCTTGGTTTACTACCGGTAGACCGCTTGTCAAGTTTCATACCATTTGGACTTTCATTGATACTCCAACGGTTAACCGAGGAACTGTAAAGGCCTCGTCTGTATTGCAGCCCAGCACCCCTCCAAAGTGGCCCAAAAACCCACCTAAACCCCCTCCATCATCTCGGTCGTTCGATCACGATCGTGTGGCCAAAAACCGTGCTCAATTTGGAGCCTCCTAGCTCCCTCTACCTATAAAAAGGCATCTCCACCGAAAATCCCGGATCATTTCCACCCTAACCCTAGTCTCCTTCCACCTCGCGCCGCCGGACAAGACTGCCCGCGCCGGACATGTCCGCCGGACGCGTCACCCCGGCCAACCAGAGAGCTACACCTCAGCCTCCGCCGCCCCGCGCCAAATCCCTCGCCACCACGTCATCACCCGGAGCCGCCGCCCCTCCGCGTCGCCCGCGCGGGCCCGCCGAGGCCCGACCGCGGCCCTCCTGGCCCGGTGCACCGCCACCCGCCTCCATTGGCGTCGCGCGACCCTGAGTCGTCCCCGCCGCCTCGCTCCTTCACCCCATCGCCGATCTGATGCCTCGCCGGTCGTGCCGTCCTCCGCCTCCGCTGCTCCGGCCGCCGCACCACCGCCGCTCCGCCGCACGCTGGCTACGCCGCCCGCCTCTACCTCGCCGCCGACCTCGATTCCGGCCTCCTCCGGCGTCCCCTACGGCTCTGGTCGCCGTCATCGAGGAACTCCGGCAAGTCCCGACCACCACAGCCACTGTTCCGACGAAGCCCGGGCGAACCTCGTTTTGCCCGCCGTCCGGGTCTGGATCTGAGAAACCCTAAGGGTTGACTTTTGTCCCAATTTTCCCTAATTTTTAGCATACTTCATTGCATCATAACTTTCCATCTCTGGCTCCGTTTTGGGCATGTAGCATATCAAATTGTTCGCTTCGATGTGTACTTCATTTCATTCCATTGCTCCATGTTCATTTGAGTTCATCTTGATGCCCTAAATGCTGTTGCAAGAGTGCTATGTAATGTTAGTTTCAGATTCTTAACAGTTTATGGACATTTGTCATTTTTGCCATGTTTAATGTGTGCCTCCTATGAACTTGAGCCCTACATGTGTTTTGTAGTATGCCATGCCATCTTTCCAGGGGTTTATGCCATGTATATTTGTGATCTTTGTGGTGACTAGCACAAGCATGCAAAGTAGCTCTCGTGATGTTGTTGATTTCAGGGACTTACAATTCTTCCAAGTCTTTTCCCTGATGATATTTTTATGTCATGTATTCTTGTTGCTACAGAGTGATCCATGCCTCTTTTGAGCATGTTCAGTAAGGATGATTTTGAGATATTGTTATGCTCTATACATCCATGTCTTTGTTTGCAATTATGGAGTGCCCTAGCATGACACAATCTTGCTCTACTTTTGTTATAAAATGTTCCTGACAGATTGTTTACATGTTAAGCAATTTTGCCGAGGTTGTTATAGTTTATCCATGCATGCTATGAGAGTGTTCTTGCCATAGTTAGCTTATTTATCATGTCTACTTGCTAGGGGTATGCTTAGTTTGTCATGCAATGCCTTGTGGTGAGTTCTTCGAGCTCGCAAACATGCCTACGTGAATCTGTTTTGCCATGTTCCAGTTTTCTGCTAAGTCTGAATCTATTAACGAAACTTGCTGTGTGTACATGGTTGCCATTGTATTTTCTGATCCCTTTTGGCTTATGGTCAGTAAGGGACTTTTGTTATATGCTTTGTGTAGTTTCATGCCATGCCTTGCTTTGCCATGATATGTTCTGTAGCATGTTGTTATCTTGCTCTAAACATTGCTTCCTGATGTTAAATCCTGCCATGTTGTTATTTTCTCTAAGTCTGTGAACCTGATATCTTTTGCACTTTTTCCATGCTTGTTTGAACCTGCTATTGTGTGAATTAGCCGTAGCTCAGTGTTCATCTTTTGTCAAGCATCTTGAGTGGATCCCTGCCATGTGCTTTGTTGCTATGTTAGAGTGCAGTAGCTTGTTGTTCTTGATGCATTTAGATGGCCCCGTGCTGTTAATGGCAGATCGGTGCCATATTTGTTTTGCTTGTCATTTGCAAACCGTGCATCCGATTCCGGTGATCTTTATATCGATTTGACCGAAATCAACCCATCTTTCCAGCGACACTCTTGGTTTTCCAAGTTGAGTCCTGGTTCACTCTTTCCTTTCTGAAGCACGCATATGCATTGCATATCACATCCCGCATGTCATGCCATGTTTTGCATCATGTTGCTTGTGCATTGCACCGTGGTTGATTGTGTCTCCCTTTGCTTGTGTTCTTGCTTTGGGTAGAGCCGGGAGACGAGTACGTGATCGAGGATCCCATTGAGAACGTTTACGAGGATCAAGCTTATGTCAACTCGGAGAACTTTGCAGGCAAGATGACCATACCCTCGAAATCACTTCTATCTTTGCTTGCTAGATGCTCACTCTATTGTTATGCCTATGCTACGATACCTACCACATAATTTATCAAGCCTCCCATATTGCCATGTCAAGCCTCTAACCCACCTTGTCCTAGCAAACCATTGTTTGGCTATGTTACCGCTTTGCTCAGCCCCTCTTATAGCGTTGCTAGTTGCAGGTGAAGATTGGAGTTTGTTCCTTGTTGGAACATGTTTATTGTTGGGATATCAGTATTATATCTTGTCTACTTTAATGCATCTATACACTTGGTAAAGCGTGGAAGGCTCGGCCTTATGCCTGGTGTTTTGTTCCACTCTTGTCGCCCTAGTTTTCGTCATACTGGTGTTATGTTCCTTGATTTTGCGTTCCTTACACTGTTGGGTTATAATGGGAACCCCTTGACAGTTCGCCTTGAATAAAACTCCTCCAACAAGGCCCAACCTTGGTTTCACCATTCGCCACCTAGCCTCTTTTTCCCTTAGGTTCCGCGGACTCAAGGGTCATCTTTATTTTAAACCCCCGGGCCAGTGCTCCTTTGAGTGTTGGTCCAACTTGTCAGCCGCCGGTGGCCCCCAGGGGCAACTCTGGGCTGGCCTACCGGAAGTTTGGACAATCCGGTGTGCCCTGAGAATGAGATATGTGCAACTCCTATCGGGATTTGTCGGCACATTCGGGTGGCTTTGCTGGTTTAGTTTTACCATTGTTGAGATGTCTTGTAACCGGGATTCCGAGTCTGATCGGGTTGTCTTGGGAGAAGGAATATCCTTCGTTGACCGTGAGAGCTTGTGATGGCCTAAGTTGGGACACCCCTGCAGGGATTTGATCATTCGAAAGTTGTGCCTGCGGTTATGGGCAGATGGGAATTTGTTAATGTACGGTTGTAGAAAACCTGAAACTAAACTTAATTAAAATGAATCAACAACGTGTGTAGCCGTGATGGTCCCTTTTCGGCGGAGTCCGGGAAGAGAACACGGTCTCGTGTTATGCTTGAACATAGGTTGTTCTAGGATCACTTCTTGATCATAGTTTCTCGACCGTGCCTTGCCTTCTCTTCTCGCTCTCATTTGCGTATGTTAGCCACCATATATGCTAGTGCTTGCTGCAGCTCCACCTCATGCCTTTTCCCTACCTATAAGCTTAAATAGTCTTGATCGCGAGGGTGTGAGATTGTTGAGTCCCCGTGACTTACACATTACTTCAAAACAAGATGCAGGGACCGATGATACCGTTCCAGGAGATGCGACTGAGCTCAAGTGGGAATTCGATGAGGACTCAGGACGATACTACATTTCCTTTCTAGACAATCAATAGTGGAGCCCAGTTGGGGCGATCGGGGACATTATGCATTTGGGGTTGTCTTTATTTTGGTTCCATAGTCGGACCTTGACTGTATCTGGATGATTGTAATGATATATTTATGCTATTGTGTGACGTGGCGATTGTAAGCCAACTATGTACCTCTTTTCTTATTCAGTACATGGGATGTGTAAAGATTACCCCTCTTGCGACATTGCCTACAATGCGGTTATGCCTCTAAGTCGTGCTCCGACACGTGGGGATATAGCCGCATCATGGGTGTTACAAGTTGGTAATCAGAGCCTTCCCGACTTAGGAGCCCCTTGCTTGATCGAATCGCTGGCATTGTTGAGTCTAGAAAAATGTTTTGAGTCCTTTAGGATTATATATATCGGAGAGTATGATTCTTTTTACTCCTCAGTCCCTTCGTCGCTCTGGTGAGGCATCCTGACGTAGAGTTTTGACTCTTCTGTTCTTAAATTTCACTAAAAAAAATTTAGGATCACGCGGGTATCTTGGAATCGTTTCGATGGTTTTGTGACAAGAACATTGTTCTTAGTGCCTCCTGACATTTAGGGGTTGTGGCAGTGTCCCGGGGAGTTGAGCTCCAAGGTGTTGTCGTCACAATTTTATCGTTGCAATTCTGGAATACCTGAGTTTCACCGACATCGAAAATCTCTTTTATGCAGTTGTTGGTGAGATAACCTCGACGCCACCCAGTACTGGGGCGGGAGTTCGGGAGTATTGCCATAACTCGTATAACGGATGCTTTTCGAAGGTTGAGGTAAATGATTTCCGAAGGTTTCTTGGTTATGTGTTGAAGGATGGATACATCTGGATGTAGGATTTGCTAGCTTTGGGTGAGATATTATGCTTCCCCTGTATCCCCAACACCTGATTGAATAACCGGGAGAATTTCAGGAGTTTCATAGGTGGGAATTCATGTAGCTCTAGTATCTCTTCCGCAGATATTTGGTTTGTGATTGGGTAATCCTCACCAAGTATTTGTTCTTGTTCGTACCTTGTTGTTTTATTCATCTACCTCTATCTAAGTGGCTTCTCAATTTATGGAAGTGTGACCATTTAATTTGGATTGCATTCGTTCATTCTTGTTCGAATGTTGAGACTATATGTTGCAATTTCGATCCATTTGATTTAGCTTGAATATATGTCTGTCAAGATGCTAACGGATGTCACCCTCTTCAGGATGGCTCCTCCAACCTGTTAGAATCCGGAACCACCGCCGCCACCACCTCCACCTCCGGAGGCATGGCAAGCTGTGGTGGCCGCTACCAACGCCAACACATAGCTGATTATGCAACTCTTGCAAGAGCGCAACCAAGGATATCAAGGCCATGGCAACAATCAGAATCAGTTTGCTACACTCAACCAGTTCCTCGCAAACCAGCCAAAGACCTTTAGTAACTGTGTCGAGGCAACAGACGCTAATGATTGGCTCGTGGATATCTGCAAACATTTCGAGTGCAGTAACGTCAGGCCTGAGGACTTTGTCAAGTTTGCCTCGTTCCAACTCAAAGACCAAACTGCTGAGTGGTATCAGCAATACAAAGATTCCAGAGGAGGTCGTTTGATTACCTGGGATGAATTCCGCCAAGACTTCAAAGCTCACCACATTCCTCCGGGTGTTGTTGAGAGCAAGCGTGAGGAGTTCCGCAATCTGAAGCAACGCAGCTTGTCTGTTTACCAGTATAACATCATGTTCCAGAAGCTCGCTCGTTTCACCAAGCAAGACGTCCCTGACGAGAAGAGCATGATTTATCAGTTCAGAGGTGGCCTCGGAGAAGATCTCCAACTAGCTCTTGTGCGTTTTGAGCCGAAGAAGTACGATGAGTTCTACAACATGGCACTGAAACAGGAGACTACTCAGCTCAAGTGTGATGCTTCCAAGAAACGAGTCAGGGATGCAACTCCTTCTTCCTCAACTCAAGTGGCAACTAAGCAGCAAAAGTATTGGTTGGCTCCTCCTCCTTCGTTCTGTCAGCCTTATCAGCAGAAGAGCAAAGGTGGCAATGGATCTTCCCACCCACCCAACCCAGGCTTTCAGAACAAGACTTCGTCTCATGCTCCAAGATCAAGTGCTCCGTATCACCATCCGCTTTCAGAGGTCACGTGCAACAACTGTCAGCAGAAGGGTCACTATGCAAACAAATGCTTCAACCAGAGGCGTCTCCCTCCTCCTCCTCCTGTGAGATCTGCTAGCACTGCAGTGGTCAAGCATAATCCCAAGTTTGCAAAGGTCAACATGATGAACGCAGCTCAGGCAGAGGACTCGTCAGATGTGATCATGGGTAACCTTCCTGTTAACGATATTCCTGCAAAAGTTCTTTTTGACACTGGTGCATCGCATTGTTTCATATCGAGACCATTTGCATCTAAACATGAGTTGGCTTTCCAAGATTTGCATAGTCCGTTAGCAGTTGTCTCACTGGTAAATGCTTGCACGCAAGCTACGTGGTTCCAGAAGTTTCTATCACGTTGGGCGACTATAAGTTTTTGTCTTCTCCAATGGTCCTTGGTAACTCAGATATTGATCTTATTCTTGGAATGGACTGGCTTTCTAAGCACAAGGCTCAGCTTGATTGTGCTGCCAGGCAGATTCAATTGACACATTCGTCTGAGGATGTAATCGTCTTTGCCGCTTGTGATGATACCATTCGACTATTTTTCTCTAAATGAGAAGGGAGAGTTGGATGCCATATCTCAGATTCCAGTCGTTTGTGAATATCAAGACTTCTTTCCAGAAGAGCTTCCAGGAATGCCTCCTCACTGGCCAGTTGAATTCGTCATCGATCTTGAGCCTAGCACGGATCCTGTTTGCAAACGTCCTTACAAGCTTGGACCTGAAGAGTTGAAGGAGCTGAAGAAACAACTCGATATTCAAGAGCGTATGGGTCTCATCCGACCAAGTTCTTCTCCATGGGGTTGTGGTGTTCTTTTTGTCAAGAAGAAGGATGGAATGGACCGACTTTGTGTCGACTACCGTCCATTGAACAAGAAGACCATAAAGAACAAGTACCCACTTCCCAACATCAATGAGCTTTTCGAGCAACTCAAAGGTGCTCAAGTATTCTCCAAGCTTGACCTCCGTATGGGCTATCATCAAATTCGCATTCATGAAGAAGATATCCCAAGACAGCACTCAGAACAAGCTATGGTTCATATGAATACACTGTCATGTCTTTTGGCCTTGTCAATGCTCCTCCAACATTCTCTCGCATGATGAACTTCATATTCAACGCCTACACAAATGACTTCGTCTTGGTCTATCTCGATGACATTTTGGTCTTTTCCAAGAATAAGGAGGATCATGCCAAGCACTTGAGATTGGTGTTGGATAAACTCAGAGAACAACAGTTCTATGCGAAGTTTTCAAAGTGCGAGTTTTGGCTTGATGAGGTTCTCTACCTTGGGCATATCATCTCCGCCAAGGGCATAGCTGTGAATCCTGAGCAGGTGTCTGCAATTGTGAATTGGGAACCGCCTTAGAATGTGAAGCAACTCCGCACCTTCCTTGGGCTCGCAAGCTATTGTCGAAGGTCCGTTGAGAACTTCTCTAAGATCGCGAAGCCTCTTTCCAACCTCCTCCAGAAGCATGTGAAGTATGTCTAGTCGCCTGAATGTGACATCGCTTTCAACACCCTCAAAGATAAGTTAGTCACTGCTCCAGTTCAGACTCCTCCTGATGAATCCAAACCGTTTGAAGTTTTCTGTGATGCTTCCCTTCAAGGTCTCAGTGCAGTGTTGATGCAAGAGAAGAAAGTTGTGGCCTATACCTCTCACCAGTTGAAGCCCAACGAAAAGAACTACCCCACTCATGACCTCGAGTTGGCGGCAGTTGTCCATGCTCTTTTAACATGGAGACATCTCTTGTTGGGAAGGAAAGTGGACATCTTCATTGATCATAAGAGTCTCAAGTACATCTTCACTCAGCCCAACCTCAACCTCAGGCAGACTCGTTGGGTCAAAATGATTCAAGAGTATAATCCAAGTATTGAATATACTCCAGGCAAGGCCAATGTCATTGCTGACGCATTGAGCAGGAAGGCTTACTGCAACAGTTTGATTCTCAAGCCCTACCAACCAGAGCTTTGTGAAGCTTTCCGCAAACTTAATCTTCAAGTTGTTCCTCAAGGATTCCTTGCCAACCTCCAAGTCTCTCCTACTTTGGAGGATCAGATTCGCGAGGCTCAACTTCTTGATGCTATGGTGAAGAAGGTGAAGATTGGGATTGCCAAGAGCCAACCCAAGTACAAGTGTTATCGCCTTGATGACAAGGATACTCTATTCTTCGAGGATCGCATTGTTGTTCCTAAAGGTGACCTTCGTAAAGTCATTATGAACGAGGCACACAATTCACTCCTCTCTATTCACCCTGGGAGTACAAAGATGTACCATGACCTCAAGCAGTCGTATTGGTGGACTCGAATGAAGCGTGAGATTGCTTAGTTCGTGAACGAATGTGATGTCTGCAGAAGAGTGAAAGCAAAACACCAACGACAAGCTGGTCTCCTCCAACCTCTTGCCATTCTAGAATGGAAGTTTGACCATATTGAGATGGACTTCGTGACTGGATTTCCCAAGTCCAAGCGTGGCAATGATGCTATCTTTGTTGTCATCGACAAGCTCACTAAAGTGGCTCATTTTCTTCCTATCAAAGAATCTATCCCAGTAGCTCAGTTGGCAGAGCTATATACCTCCAGGATTGTCTCTCTGCATGGCATTCCAAAGTTGATATCTTCAGATCATGGTAGCATCTTCACCTCTAAGTTTTGGGATTCTTTCCAGAAGGCCATGGGCACCAGCATCCGTTTCAGCACAGCCTTTCATCCTCAAACTAGTGGCCAAGTCAAGCAAGTCAATCAAATTCTTGAAGATATGCTCAGGGCATGTGTCATTTCTTTCAGTATGAAGTGGGAAGATTGTCTTCCATATGTCGAGTTCTCCTACAACAACAGCTTCCAAGCGAGTTCGGGCAAGGCCCCATTCGAGATTCTCTATGGCAGGAAGTGTCGTACTCCTCTTAACTGGTCAGAGACTGGTGAACGCCAATTTCTTGGCAATGACTTGATCACAGAGGCTGAAGAAATGTGCAAAGTCATTCGTGAAAATCTCAAAGCCGTGCAATCACGCCAGAAGAGTTACTATGATAGCAAGCATCGTGACTTGGCTTTCGAGATCGGAGACCATGTCTACCTCCGCGTCTCTCCAATGAAAGGTACTCATCGCTTCGGTATCAAAGGGAAGCTTCCCCCTAGATACATGGGTCCTTTCAAGATCATTGGCAAAAGAGGTGATCTCGCCTATCAACTTGAGCTTCCATCCAACTTTGCAAATGTGCACGACGTGTTTCATGTGTCTCAGCTCCGTAAGTGTTTCAAGACTCCTGACTGCACCATCAACTTTGAAGAGATTGATCTGCAAGAAGACTTGTCTTCTCATGAGCACCCCATCGCTATTCTTGAAGAAACTGAGCGCAAGACTCGCAACAAGTCTATCAAATTCCTGAAAGTTAAGTGGTCACATCATTTCGACCGTGAAGCCACCTGGGAACGCGAGGACCACCTCCGTTCCGAATATCCGGAGTTTTTCTAGTCCTAGATCTCGGGACGAGATCCTTTCGTAGTGGTGGAGTGTTGTAACGCCCCATATGTAACCTGCCATATTTGTATTCGAACTCTTGCCATTTTCGGCACTAAGTTATGATATTTCCTCGTTGTTGGGTTTTGTCTCCATGTTGATTTTGTATTTGTCATGCATCTCATATCATGTCATCATGTGCATCACATTTGCATACGTGTTCGTCTCATGCATCCGAGCATTTTCCCTGTTGTCCGTTTTGCATTCCGGCGCTCCTATGTCCTCCGGTGTCCCCTTTTGCCTCTTTTCGTGTGCTGGTGTTAAACATTCTCGGATTGGACCGAGACTTGCCAAGCGGCCTTGGTTTACTACCGGTAGACCGCATGTCAAGTTTCGTACCATTTGGACTTTGATTGATACTCCAACGGTTAACCGAGGAACTGTAAAGGCCTCGTCTATGTTGCAGCCCAGCACCCCTCCAAAGTGGCCCAAAAAACCACCTAAACCCCCTCCATCATCTTGGTCGTTCGATCACGATCGTGTGGCCGAAAACCGTGCTCAATTTGGAGCCTCCTAGCTCCCTCTACCTATAAAAAGGCATCTCCACCGAAAATCCCGGATCATTTCCACCCTAACCCTAGTCTCCTTCCACCTCGCGCCGCCAGACAAGACCGCCCGTGCCGGACATGTCCGCCGGACGCGTCACCCCGGCCAACCAGAGAGCTACACCTCAGCCTCCGCTGCCCCGCGCCAAATCCCTCGCCACCACGTCACCACCCGGAGCCACCGCCCCTCCGCGTCGCCCGCGCGGGCCCGCCGAGGCCCGACCGCGGCCCTCCTGGCCCGGTGCACCGCCGCCCGCCTCCATTGGCGCCGCGCGACCCTGAGTCGTCCCCGCCGCCTCGCTCCTTCACCCCATCGCCGATCTGTTGCCTCGCCGGCCGCGCCGTCCTCCGCCTCCGCTGCTCCGGCCGCCGCACCACCGCCGCTCCGCCGCACGCTGGCTATGTCGCCCGCCTCTACCTCGCCGCCGGCCTCGATTCCGGCCTCCTTCGGCGTCCCCTACGGCTCCGGTCGCCGTCATTGAGGAACTCCGGCAAGTCCCGACCACCACAGCCACTGTTCCGACGAAGCCACGGCGAACCTCGTTTTGCGCGCCGTCCGGGTCTGGATCTGAGAAACCCTAAGGGTTGACTTTTGTCCCAATTTTCCCTAATTTTTAGCATACTTCATTGCATCATAAATTTCCATCCGTGGCTCCGTTTTGGGCATGTAGCATATCAAATTGTTCGTCTCGATGTGTACTTCATTTCATTTCATTGCTCCATGTTCATTTGAGTTCATCTTGATGCCCTAAATGCTGTTGCAAAAGTGCTATGTAATGTTAGTTTCAGATTCTTAACAGTTTATGGACATTTGTCATTTTTGCCATGTTTAAGGTGTGCCTCCTATGAACTTGAGCCCTACATGTGTTTTGTAGTATGCCATGCCATCTTTCCAGGGGTTTATGCCATGTATTTTTGTGATCTTTGTGGTGACTAGCACAAGCATGCAAAGTAGCTCTCATGATGTTGTTGATTTCAGGGACTTAGAATTCTTCTAAGTCTTTTCCCTGATGATATTTTTATGTCATGTATTCTTGTTGCTACAGAGTGATCCATGCCTCTTTTGAGCATGTTCAGTAAGGATGATTTTGAGATATTGTTATGCTCTATACATCCATGTCTTTGTTTGCAATTATGGAGTGCCCTAGCATGACACAATCTTGCTCTACTTTTGCTATAAAACGTTCCTGACAGATTGTTTACATGTTAAGCAATTTTGCCGAGGTTGTTATAGTTTATCCATGCATGCTATGAGAGTGTTCTTGCCATGGTTAGCTTATTTATCATGTCTACTTGCTGGGGGTATGCTTAGTTTGTCATGCAATGCCTTGTGGTGAGTTCTTCGAGCTCGCAAACATGCCTACGTGAATCTGTTTTGCCATGTTCCAGTTTTCTGCTAAGTCTGAATCTATTAACGAAACTTGCTGTGTGTACATGGTTGCCATTGTATTTTCCGATCCCTTTTGGCTTATGGTCGGTAAGGGACTTTTGTTATATGCTTTGTGTAGTTTCATGCCATGCCTTGCTTTGCCATGATATGTTCTGTAGCATGTTGTTATCTTGCTCTAAACATTGCTTCCTGATGTTAAATCCTGCCATGTTGTTATTTTCTCTAAGTCTGTGAACCTGATATCTTTTGCACTTTTGCCATGCTTGTTTGAACCTGCTATTGTGTGAATTAGCCGTAGCTCAGTGTTCATCTTTTGTCAAGCATCTTGAGTGGATCCCTGCCATATGCTTTGTTGCTATGTTAGAGTGCAGTAGCTTGTTGTTCTTGATGCATTTAGATGGCCCCGTGCTGTTAATCGCAGATCAGTGCCATATTTGTTTGGCTTGTCATTTGCAAACCGTGCATCCGATTCCGATGATCTTTATATCGATTTAGACCGAAATCAACCCATATTTCCAGTGACACTCTTGGTTTTCCAAGTTGAGTCCTGGTTCACTCTTTCCTTTCTGAAGCACGCATATGCATTGCATATCACATCCCGCATGTCATGCCATGTTTTGCATCATGTTGCTTGCGCATTGCACCGTGGTTGATTGTGTCTCCCTTTGCTTGTGTTCTTGCTTTGGGTAGAGCCGGGAGACGAGTACGTGATCGAGGATCCCATTGAGAACGTTTACGAGGATCAAGCTTACGTCAACTCGGAGAACTTTGCAGGCAAGATGATCATACCCTCGAAATCACTTCTATCTTTGCTTGCTAGATGCTCACTCTATTGCTATGCCTATGCTACGATACCTACCACATGATTTATCAAGCCTCCCATATTGCCATGTCAAGCCTCTAACCCACCTTGTCCTAGCAAACCATTGTTTGGCTATGTTACCGCTTTGCTCAGCCCCTCTTATAGCGTTGCTAGTTGCAGGTGAAGATTGGAGTTTGTTCCTTGTTGGAACATGTTTATTGTTGGGATATCAGTATTATATCTTGTCTACTTTAATGCATCTATACACTTGGTAAAGGGTGGAAGGCTCGGCCTTATGCCTGGTGTTTTGTTCCACTCTTGTCGCCCTAGTTTTTGTCATACTGGTGTTATGTTCCTTGATTTTGCGTTCCTTACACTGTTGGGTTATAATGGGAACCCCTTGACAGTTCGCCTTGAATAAAACTCCTCCAACATGGCCCAACCTTGGTTTTACCATTCTCCACCTAGCCTCTTTTTCCCTTGGGTTCCGCGGACTCAAGGGTCATCTTTATTTTAAACCCCCGGGCCAGTGCTCCTTTGAGTGTTGGTCCAACTTGTCAGCCGCCGGTGGCCACCAGGGGCAACTCTGGGCTGGCCTACCGGAAGTTTGGACAATCCGGTGTGCCCTGAGAACGAGATATGTGCAGCTCCTATCGGGATTTGTCGGCATATTCGGGTGGATTTGCTGGTTTATTTTTACCATTGTTGAGATGTCTTGTAACTGGGATTCCGAGTCTGATCGGGTTGTCTTGGGAGAAGGAATATCCTTCGTTGACCGTGAGAGCTTGTGATGGGCTAAGTTGGGACACCCCTGCAGGGATTTGATCATTCGAAAGTTGTGCCTGCGGTTATGGGCAGATGGGAATTTGTTAATGTACGGTTGTAGAAAACCTGAAACTAAACTTAATTAAAATGAATCAACAACGTGTGTAGCCGTGATGGTCCCTTTTCGGCGGAGTCCGGGAAGAGAACACGGTCTCGTGTTATGCTTGAACATAGGTTGTTCTAGGATCACTTCTTGATCATAGTTTCTCGACCGTGCCTTGCCTTCTCTTCTCGCTCTCATTTGTGTATGTTAGCCACCATATATGCTAGTGCTTGCTGCAGCTCCACCTCATGCCTTTTCCCTACCTATAAGCTTAAATAGTCTTGATCGCAAGGGTGTGAGATTGCTGAGTCCCCGTGACTTACACATTACTTCAAAACAAGATGCAGGGACCGATGATACCGTTCCAGGAGATGCGACTAAGGTCAAGTGGGAATTTGATGAGGACTCAGGACGATACTACATTTACTTTCCAGACGATCAGTAGTGGAGCCCAGTTGGGGCGATCGGGGACATTATGCAGTTGGGGTTGTCTTTATTTTGGTTCCATAGTCGGACCTTGACTGTATCTGGATGATTGTAATGATATATTTATAATATTGTGTGACGTGGCGATTGTAAGCCAACTATGTACCTCTTTTCTTATTCAGTACATGGGATGTGTAAAGATTACCCCTCTTGCGACATTGCCTACAATGCGGTTATGCCTCTAAGTCGTGCTCCGACAAGTGGGAGATATAGCCGCATCGTGGGTGTTACAGAATGACACCATCAGAAGTAGACTCTACATGGAGAGGCTGACAGCTGGGTCCACGGCCACACGCAAGGAAATGCCTCCTTATTACGCGCAAAATAATGATTCCTCCACCTGACAGTTGGGAACCATCGAAAGGGCCTTTGTATTTTGCAAAAAAATGTTCCCATCGCTGACTGGTCGGACCCACCAGCTATATCTTCGCACGCAAGGAAGTGTCTCCTTATTACGCACAAAAAAATGAATACCCCCTGCTAGCTGGGACCCACAATAGTGGGAGGCTGACTTGTGGGCCAACTAAGTTGACGGGGACGGAGGGCTTTGTCAACTTAGTCAATATGAACAATTATAGCTCCATTGACCGTATGATGTCCATCCAACGGTTGTAGTGCTTCTTCAACCTTTGGTCTTCTTGCTCCAGCCACCCAAAGCAGCGCCGGTCGTGCCTCGTGCTCCTGGCTCCCGTGGCCGGCTATGATGTCGCGGAGATCTCACCGCCCCCTACTACTCCCACTGCTGGCCAAGCCATCCCTCTACTCACCCACACCCCCTGTTATTCTGCGGGACGGCAGCCTCACACCGCAGCGAACCAGTGAACCCTCATACTCCTCTACATGTGGGCATCCACTTTCGTGTCTTCCTCGGCTCCGTGTCGTCCCCATCCTAGGCCTCGCCGTCGTCCACCGCCCTGGTGCTCTTGGCGCGGCGTGGTCAACGTGGTCAAGGAACGACTTCCATCGGAAGAGTACTGTAGGTGGAGAGGCTGACAGCTGGGTCCATGGCAGCCGCAAGGAAGTGCCTCCTTATTGCGCGGAAAATAATTATTCCTCCACCTGACAACAGGGACCCACCGAACGGGCCACCGTATTTGGCGAAAAAGCATTTCCCCCCTGACTGTTGGGACCCACCGGACGGGCCATCGTATTTCGCGAAAAAAACGTTCCCCCCGTTGTCAGCTCGGACCCACCAGAAGTGCCTCCTTATTACGCACAAAAAATGAATACTCCCCCTGCTAGTTGGGACCCACCTTGGTGGGTGGCTGACTTGTGGGCCTACTAAGTTGACGGGGACGGAGTGCTTTGTCAACTTAGTCAATATGAACGATTCTAGCTCCAGTGACCGTACGATGTCCATCCAACGGCCGTAGTGCTTCTTCAACCTCTGGTCTTCTTGCTCCAGCCGCCCAAAGTAGCGTCGGTCGTACCACATGCTCCTACCTCCCGTGGCCGGCTGTGCTGCCGCAGAGGCCTCACCGCCCCCTACTATTCCCACCGCTGGCCAGGCCCTGCGGCGATGGCAGCCTCACACCGCAGCGAACCCTCGTACTCCTCTCCGCGCGGGCTTCCACTGTCGCGTCTTCCCTGGCTCCGCGTCATCCCCTTCCTAGGCCTCCCCGTCGTCCACCGCCCTGGTGCTCTCGGCGCGGCATAGTCAACGTGCTCAAGGAACGGCTTCCATCGGACCTGGACTGTACGTGGAGAGGCTGACATCTAGGTCCACGGCCGCAACAAGGAAGTGCCTCCTTATTACGCGCAAAATAATTATTCCTCCACCTGACAGCGGGGACCAACCGGCCAGGCCACCGTATTTCGTGAAAAAAAAATGTTTCCCCCTGACTACTGGGACCCACCAACTACATCTTCACATGCAAGGAAGTGCATCCAAGCCAAAAAAACGATTCGCCCCCCTGACTGCTGGGACCCACCAGCTACATCTTCGCACGCAAGGAAGTGCCTGACAGTCGGGACCCACCTGGTAGAAACGTACGTAGCATTGTCATTCTGGTCGCGAACGTGTACGTACATACTAGTCAATGTATATGCGCGCACGTGTCGTAGCAGAGGCGCGCACGTAGCATGTACACGTACATACAGCAGCCGGGGTGCAAGAAAGTAAATACGGCCACATACGTACATACGGGCGGGGTCTCGAACGCCTACTCGCGCGTACGTACGGCCAGGGCTCGTGTACATGGCTGGGTCGGAACGGAGAAACAGTGTCGTCGTCGTGTTCATGGGGATCCAACCGGCTGGGTCGGAACGGAATGCGTCGTCGTGTTCATCGGGAGGGCTTGGACGGAACATCCGACAGAAACGAGGCCTGGCGTACCGCAGAACAGAGGAAATGGCCTTGTGTTCGACCGGCCATGGTCGAAACGGGATCGTGTTCATCAGGAGGGGTCTGGCGTACCGCAAAACGGAGGAAACGGCCTCCTACGGTCGAAACGGGGGTCCTATTGATTGGGAGGGTGTGGCGTATCGCAAAACGGAGGAAACGGAATTGTGTTGGAGCGCTACAGTCGAAACGGGAGTCCTGTTCATCGGGAGGGGTGTGGCGTACCGCAAAACAGGACTCCATGGGATACTATTCATCTCCACCGTCGACCCCCTCCAGCCTCCACGTGCTACTGTTCATCCACCGTCGACCTCCTCCAGCCTCCACCTGCGACTGTTCATCCATGGGCTCCTATTCATCCAGCCTCCACTGCGCGCTACTCCACCGGCTATTGTTCAACCAGCCCTCTCCACGGGCTCCGGTTCAACCAGCCCTCCGCGGGCTACTGTTCATCTAGCCCTCCATCGTCTACTGTTCATCCTACCCACCACGGGGTGGTCCTATTCATCCAGCCCTCCACGGGGTCCTGTTCATCCAGCCCCAACCGGCTCGATCGATCGGGGTCCTGTTCATCCAGAGGCAACACCACGGGGCCCTGTTCATCCACCCCCACCGGGAACTATTCATCCAAACCCCCCCCTCCCCAGCAACGCTCACTGTTCATCCAGAGGCAGCATCGACCGGCTTCAGTTAGCAGCAGTAGCGAAGGAATCGCTTGATCGGGTTCAGTTAACAGCCATCGATCGACCGCTTGGGTTCAGTAACGCGTAGCCTGCAGTGCAATCGCTCGGGTTCAATTAGAGCCCAACGCCTCGCACCCACGCGCATGCGTGTACGAGAGAAACGCGCATCGCTCGGCCCCGACCATCCACCGTAACCGGGAACACCCCGATATTTTCCTCGCCCTCGCTTCTACCACGATTTTTTCCATCATGGACGGCCCAAAGAATGTCATGCAGCTGCGTCTCCGGCCCGCCCAGGATGAAAATCCCATTTTCTGTTATGATTTTTTGTCATAGAAGTAGGACCCCACCACATCTATGATGATACCGTGTTTTGTCACAATTATTGTCACAGAAGTGTCATAAGTATGATAGAAAAAAATTCGTTCGGCCCAAAATGTCACGGATGTGTCTTTTTTTTAGTGAAACAGGTCTGTAATAAAAAAAATGTGTGCGACGACCGATAATAAGACAGATGATTGTTGCTAATAAGCGGTGTGTGTTGTGGACAAACGCTTGCTGGTATATAATTGTCAACGATTGATGAAATCATCACCGACAGGTTCCCTAGTTTGGTCCGTGTGCGTTGTGATTTGCTCCATATATACTTATAAGGAGATGATTGCATAACCAAGTTAAACATCCAATTACATAGGTGGCTAGTACACACATGACATTTGCACCCACCAAAGTAAACTATTAAATGCATAATTAGCTAGGATAAATGATCATCTAATCATCATCTACTTTTCATGTAAAGCTTGCCACCACTACTATGCTGGTGGCTCGATCCCTTGTCGATTATAGGAAGGACGCACTCCCTCATGTCAACGATCTTCCTGTGCATCTCATAGCACGTGTACACATTCTTGGTCGCGAACTTAAGGTGAGCTTCATCCAGTCTCCGCATCCAGGCCCCGTGCCAGGCTTCGAGATCTTTCTTGGCATCCTCCTTCATGTTTTTGTAGTAGGGGTCGATGATGGCTGAGGCGAGTTCAACAAGGGAGTCCTTCTCCTTCTTGTTGCCCCAGACCCTGTAGTGGCCACTAATGTGACAAGCTTCTGTAGGAACAAAGTATGTCTACCAGAGGGGGCGAATGGGAGTTTTAAAATTTCTTTGGAAATCTCAAAACTCTCGGAACCCATCAGCGGAGCAAAAGAAAGACAAAGTACAATGAGTTAAAACAAACTACCGAATGGAAACTAAAACATGCATCGAGAGAAATCACATGATTGAAACAGAACGAATGTAAATAGGAGTAGCAGAGGTGACTAGTGATGCTCGATGGCGACAAGGTATTTGGTAGACCAGTTCGTCCTTCTGCACAAGGACTACGTCTGGTTGGAGGGGTTTTCACTTAAGACAGAAGATAAACTCTCTTCGCCCTACTCTCCTTGACAATTGGTTCGTCAACCGATGCCGATCACTCGTGGTAGATACTTGAGGCGATCTAGGCGATCTCCAAACCTTTACAGACTTCTTCTTCGAGAACCAAAATTACTCTTGATTTCTGAAGAAATTAACACCTAACTGTCTAGAGAGTTTACAGCTCTCAATAGTAATAGTCGGAGAGTACTGGACTTAGATTCGAGTGATGCTAAACCACTATCTTATTTTTTGGCTCTAGGGGTTTTCTCTCGGTGGATTTTAAACTCGGATCACTCAAAGAGGGGGTTGCTCAATAATCTTCTCAGAATCAAACGAAGCAGCCACCGGACAACACCGACGCGGGGTGGCTATTTACAGACACAGCCTTCCCTGCTGGGAAATGACCATTTTGGACACGCGGTCCAGCCAATGGCCAACCAACACGTTCTCAACGGTCGGATTTCAAAGAGCAATGGTAACATTACTTGGGGAACAAGTAAGGCTAACTCCTCGGTTAGAGACAAATCTCTCTCGCAGTGAAGAAGATCACAGTCTCTTACTGGCAAGTATTTGCTCGAACACAAAGAGATTTCTCTTGCAACTTTCATAAGATTTGGGTTTAGCATCAGAGAATCAAAGCTTCAAATGCTACACCCCACTTAATAGTACGATGGTCCTGTGACTCAATAAATAGAAGAGAAACAACAAAATAAATGCTACGTCTTCACTTTGTCTTCAATCTCCTCGGTCATAGTCGCTTCCTTCGGACGAGCACCAAACCAATTGCTTCATGTCAGCAATTTTTGAGGGGTCACTCTAGTTATCATAATCTTCGGTGATAACCTAGTTGGGGAATGCAGTATTTCAAAAAAATTCCTACGATCACACAAGATCTATCTAGGAGATGCATAGAAACGAGAGGGGAGAGTGTGTCCACGTACCCTCGTAGACCGAAAGCGGAAGCGTTTAGTAACTCGGTTGATGTAGTCGAACATCTTCGCAATCCAACCGATCCAAGCACCGAACGTATGGCACCTCTGCGTTCAGCACACGTTCAGCTCGATGACGTCCCTCGATATCTTGATCCAGTTGAGGACGAGGGAGAGTTCATTAGTATGACGGCATGATGACGGTCATGATGAAGTTACCGGCGCAACGCTTCGCCTAAGCACTACGATGATATGACCGAGGTGTGTAACTATGGAGGGGGGCACCGCACACGGCTAAGACAAGACTTGGTGTGTCTTTGGGGTGCCCATCCCACATATATAAAGGGGGAGGAGAGGTGGCCGGCCCTAGGGGGCGCGCCATGGGGGCAATCCTACTTGGACTCCCGGTCCAAGTAGGATTCGGTCCCCCCCTTTCCTATTCAAAGTAGGAGAAGAAGGGAAGGAGGAAGAGGAGAGAAGGAATGAGGGGGGCGCTGCCCCCACCCCTTGTCCAATACGGACTGGGCAAGGGGGCGCGCGCAACCTCCTGGCCGGCCCTCTCTCTTCTCCACTAAGGCCCATGGTAGCCCATTAACCTCCCGGGGGGTTCCGGTAACCCCCGGTACTCCGAAACTTATCTGAAATGACCCGAACCATTCCGGTGTCCGAATGTAGCCTTCCAATATATAAATCTTTATGTCTCAACCATTTCGAGACTCCTCGTCATGTCTGTGATCTCATCTGGGACTCCAAACAAACTTTGGTTCATCAAACATGAAACTCATAATACAAATCGTCATCGAATGTTAAGCGTGCGGACCCTACGGGTTCGAGAACTATGTAGACATGACCTAGACATATCTCCGATAAATAACCAATAGCGGAACCTGAATGCTCATATTGGCTCCTACATATTCTACAAAGATCTTTATCGGTCAAACCGCCTAACAACATACGTTGTTCCCTTTGTCATCAGTATGTTACTTGCCCGAGATTCGATCGTCGGTATCACCATACCTAGTTCAATCTCATCACCAGAAAGTCTCTTTACTCGTTCCGTAATACATCATCCGGTCGCTAACTCATTAGACACATTGCTTGCAAGGCTCATAGTGATGTGCATTACCGAGAGGGCCCAGAGATACCTCTCCGATACACGGAGTGGAAAATCCTAATCTCGATCTATGCCAACTCAACAAACACCATCGAAGACACATGTAGAGCATCTTTATAATCACCCAGTTACATTGTGACGTTTGATAGCACACAAGGTGTTCCTCCGGTATTCAGGAGTTGCGTAATTGATAATCCACAAGTATAGGGGATCGCAGCAGTTTTCGAGGGTAGAGTATTCAACCCAAATTTATTGATTCGACACAAGGGGAGCAAAAGAATATTCTCAAGTATTAGTAGTTGAGTTGTTAATTCAACCACACCTGGAAACTTAATATCTGCAGCAAGGTATTTAGTAGCAAAGTAATATGATAGTAGTGGTAGCAGTGGCAAAAGGTAACGGTAGCAAAACTAATATTTTGGGGTTTTATAGTGATTGTAACAGTAGCAGCGGAAAAGTAAATAAGCAAAGAACAATATATGGAAAAGCTCGTAGGCATTGGATCGGTGATGGAGAATTATGCCGGATGTGATCGATCATGTAACAGTCATAACCTAGGGTGACACAGAACTAGCTCCAGTTCATCAATGTAATGTAGGCATGTATTCCGAATATAGTCATACGTGCTTATGGAAAAGAACTTGCATGACATCTTTTGTCCTACCCTCCCGTGGCAGCGGGGTCCTATTGGAAACTAAGGGATATTAAGGCCTCCTTTTAATAGAGTACCGGACCAAAGCATTAACACATAGTGAATACATGAACTCCTCAAACTACGGTCATCACCGGTAAGTATCCCAATTATTGTCACTTTGGGGTTAACGGATCATAACACATAATAGGTGACTATAGACTTGCAAGATAGGATTAAGAACTCTCATATATTGATGAAAACATAATAGGTTCAAATCAGAAATCATGGCACTCGGGCCCTAGTGACAAGCATTAAGCATAGCAAAGTCATAGCAACATCAATCTCAGAACATAGTGGATACTAGGGATCAAACCCTAACAAAACTAACTCGATTACATGATAAATCTCATCCAACCCATCACTGTCCAGCAAGCCTATGGTGGAATTACTCACGCACGGCAGTGAGCATCATGAAACTGGTGATGGAGGATGGTTGATGATGACGATGGCGACGGATTCCCCTCTCCGGAGCCCCAAACGGACTCCAGATCAGCTCTCCCGAGAGAGTATAGGGCTTGGCGGCGGCTCCGTATCGTAAAACGCGATGAATCCTTCTCTCTGATTTTTTTCTCCCCGAAAGTGAATATATGGAGTCAGGGTTGAGGTCGATGGAGCGTCAGGGGCCCACGAGGCAGGGGGCGCGCCCAGGGAGTAGGGCGCGCCCCCCACCCTCGTGGACAGGTGGTGGGGCCCCTGACGTGGATCTTTCTTCCAGTATTTTTTATATATTCCAAAATAATTCTCCGTTGATTTTCAGGTCATTCCGAGAACTTTTATTTCTGCACAAAAATAACACCATGGCAATTCTGCTGAAAACAGGGCCAGTCCGGGTTAGTTCCATTCAAATCATGCAAGTTAGACTCCAAAACAAGGGCAAAAGTGTTTGGAAAAGTAGATACGACAGATACGTATCAACTCCCCCAAGCTTAAACATTTGCTTGTCCTCAAGCAATTCAGTTGATAAACTGAAAGTGATAAAGAAAAACTTTTACAAACTCTGTTTGCTCTTGTTGTTGTAAATATGTAAAGCCAGCATTTAGGTTTTTAGCAAAATTATGAACTAACCATATTCATAATAAAACTTAGGTCTCATGTTTACTCATATCAATGACATAATCAACTAGCGAGCAATAATAATAAATCTCAGATGACAACACTTTCTCAAAACAATCATGATATGATATGACAAGATGGTATCTCGCTAGCCCTTTCTGAGACTGCAAAACATAAATGCAGAGCACCTTTAAAGATCAAGGACTGACTAGACATTGTAATTCATGGTAAAAGAGATCCAGTCAAGTCATACTTAATATAAACTAACAGTAAGGAATGCAAATGACAGCGGTGCTCTCCAGCTGGTGCTTTTAGAGGATGATGACTCAACATACAAGTAAATAGATAGGCCCTTCGCAGAGGGAAGCAGGGATTTGTAGAGGTGCCAGAGCTTGGTTTTGAAATAGATATGAATAATATTTTGAGCGGTATACTTTCATCGTCAACATAACAACTGAGAGATCTCGATATGTTCCATGCTACACACATTATAGGCGGTTCCCAAACAGAATGGTAAAGTTTATACTCCCCCTCCACCAACAAGCATCAATCCATGGCTTTCTCAAAACAACGAGTGCCTCCAACTAACAAGAGTCACGTGGGAGTTTTGTTTGCAGTTATTTTCATTTGATTTGCATAAAGCATGGGACTGGGCATCCCGGTGACCAGCCATGTTCTCGTGAGTGCAGAGCGGAGTCCACTCCTCTTGAGAATAACCCGCCTAGCATGGAAGATACAGACAACCCTAGTTGATACATGAGCTATTCGAGCATACAAAACAAAATGTTTATTTGAAGGTTTAGAGTTTGGCACATACAAATTTACTTGGAACGGCAGGTAGATACCGTATATGGGTAGGTATGGTGGACTCATATGGAACAACTTTGGGGTTTATGGAATTGGATGCATAAGCAGTATTCCTGCTTAGTACAAGTGAAGGCTAGAAAAAGATTGGGAAGCGACCAGCTAGAGAGCGACAACAGTCATGAACATGCATTAAAATTAATTAACACCGAATGCAAGCATGAGTAGGATATAATGCACCATGAACATAAATATCGTCGAGGCTATGTTTATTTTGTTTCAACTACATGCGTGAACATGTGCCAAGTCAAGCCACTTGAATCGTTCAAAAGAGGATACCACCCTATCATACCACATCACAACTGTCGATGTCAAAACTGGCGGATCTCGGGTAGGGGGTCCCGAACTGTGCGTCTAGGCCGGATGGTAACAGGAGGCAGGGAACACTTTGTTTTACCCAGGTTCGGGCCCTCTCAATGGAGGTAATACCCTACTCCTGCTTGATTAATATTGATGATATGGGTAGTACAAGAGTAGATCTACCACGAGATCAAGGAGGCTAAACCCTAGAAGCTAGCCTATGGTATGATTGTTGTATATATTGTGTATCTATCGACTAGCCTGGCCTCGGTTTATATAATGCACTGGAGGCCTAGGATAACAAGAGTCCTAGCCGAATACGCCGGTGAGGAGAAGTCCTTGTCTCGATCGCCAAGTCTTGTGGAATCTTCCTTGTATGCGGTAGCCGTCCGAACTGGCCCATGAGTATACGGCCACGGGGGTCCTCGGCCCAATCTAATAGATCAGGAGACGACGTGGTGAGTACCCCTAGTCCAGGACACCGTTAGTAGCCCCCTGAACCGGTCTTCAAGTTAGGGACGCTCCTTGATTCTTCCGAACTGTTCTTCATCTTCGGTTGCCAGTCTTGAAAACTGGTTCAACAAATCTTCTTTATCTTCGATCTTGAGGATCGCCGAAATGCATTCGACGAGTTTACACGTCGGGTATCCGAGGAGCCCCTTTAAGTTTCCGGCCTTTATCAATGCCTTGTTTATTTTTATGCCACACCTCGGGTTTGAAGTTGTTCCCGGGAGGCAGGGTCCTCTTGCATCCGAGCTCCAACGCCGGACTGCATTCGAGGTATCTTTTGCAGCCGAGCGCCAACGCCGGACCGCTTCCCAGCTCTAACGCCGGAATGTATCCAAGCTCCAACGCCGGACTATGTATCTGAGCTCCAACGCCGGACTGTACATCCGAGCTCCAACGCCGAAATATATCCGAGCTCCAACGCCGGACTGTGTCCAGGCTCCAATGCCGGACCATATCCGAGGTGTCATATTACCTTGGTTCAAAAAGTTGAAGGAGTTTAGCCGAGCTTAATGCCGAAAATGCCCCCTATGGAGCCAGCCACTAGCGCCCGAGCTTTATGTCGGACTGCTTCCGAGGTGGTGCACCACCCCGACTATGGGCCGAATTTTTGTCAATATTTTTTATTGGTGCAATTTATTCTCTGCCGAGATATATAGCCAGTAGCCCTCAAGGTGTGTATCGGTCTAAAACCCAAGATGCACATGAAGGATGACATAAGACCGCTGATCCCAGTAGCCGCTGAGACTCAGGTTGATTTGCAAAATCGGCCTGAGGATCAAGTCCTAGCTCGGCGGAATACTTCGGGACACAAAAGCGGCGTGCTCAGTCCTCAAGACTCAGGTTGGGTGCGGCCGACCAACCTGAGGATCAAAATCTCCTCGGAAACTATATTGCACATAAAATTTTCTGCATTGGACAAGCAATGCAGTAGTCCCCGAGACACTGGTCGGGTGGCAACACCAGATCAGGGGATCGATGTGCCCCTTTAATATTTGTAAATAATAAGCCCGAAGCCCAGTAGCCCCCGAGCCTTAATGCGGGCACGGGTGGCCGAATTAAGGATCAATATCCATAGTAAAATCACAAATTATGTGTAATGACTCTATGTATCCAAGTACTTTATGTCATTAATGCTCGGATCCGCATTGTACAAAACTTTGTTAACCGACCATCGGCTTCCACCTCCTTGGCCAGTAGCCGAGGAGTGTTTGTCCTACTTTATAAAGCCTTTATGAGGGCAAAGATTTACAACAAACAAGGCAATCTGGCCATACGGTTTTATAAACAAAGGTACCCAGAGAGTTATATTGCTGTTTAACAGAATAAATGTCTTCCAAAGAAAATAGTCCCGCTATCGGTTCCTTTCTTTGGGTTGTCATGCTAAGCATGATCATTAAACCTCAGCTCTAATGTAAGAGCAAAATATCAAGGATTTAGTTTGGGAGGCCAGTTAATAGCCCCCGGTAGTGTTCGGCGACAGTCGAGGTCAAGCCGTAAACACTTCGGCCATTGTATGAGTGGCCCGTCATTTAACACAGTCATCGGATCGCTGACCAGTTTACGCGTATTGTGACAGTCAGTTTTCGGCTTTCTCCACTGAGGTGCTTAACCGTGTGAGCTGGAAGAACAATCGCAGTGGTTCTCCCTTTACACACCTAGTCGAACAAAGCGGAACGTAGAAAGCAAGTGCAGGAGCCGGGCAACCCAACTATTGACCGAAGAAACAATTCGAAACCGATGCATATATAGCAATATCCGACAATATTTTTGTCGAATCTATAAAGGTGTCCGGCATTGCACTGCGAGACTTGTGCTGAAAACACACAAATAGTTTAAAAGTGCCATAAGCTTGGAAAAAACCAAAAAACATCAGTAAAAACTTGACGTCCGAACAAGATCAAGTGTTCGGTGCCAATCCAAAAATTGGTCTTAGAAAAAAATAGTGCTTCTGTCATGCTTTAACATTACACATCCGATCTCAAGACTTCAAGCGGGTCAGCCTACGGCAGCAGCCTCCTATCCCGAAGGCGGAGTGCTTCTCGTTAGACCAGTTTAGCGAACTAAACTTGAGCGGTCACTAGAGAGAAAATGGGTTATCTGGCTATTGACCACACACTCACGTCGAAAAAGGATCGATAGAAAAAGACTTTGCAATGACCGAGAAGAAAACACATTTACTATAAAATAGCTCATATAAATTTAAGAGCCCCAAGTAACTTGGGTAGAAGAATGATTGCATGTACCGAAGTACTTATATCATATCTATGTTCAACCGAACTTTAAACGTGTCTTAACCGACCGTCGGCTTCTCCCTCTTTGGTTAAGGACCGAAAAGTGTTATGTACTCCATCGGTCGAGAATATCGACGGTGTTTCCAATAACCAGGCAATCAGGCCATAAGGTTGTAACAGACAAAGCGCGCTCAGGGAACTTATGCTATATTACTGCGAAGAGTAAGAAGCATCTTCGAAGAAAATAGTACCCCCACCGATACCTTTCTTCGGTGCTCATTGTTATTATGAGACTTGTGCAATAGATTTTTTGTACTCATGAGTTCCGTTGTGTGCCGACCATCATTGAATAACTATAAGAGCGCTAGCTTTCGGCTTCACCCAGTCTGAGGTCCGGCTCGGGTGACCCGATCGTGACAATTGCAGAGGTGCTCCCTTTACTCCCTAGCCGAACAATCGGGAACGTAGGGGTAAACACAGGAGCGAGGCAACCCAGCTTGCAAATCGCTTAAGTCAATGTGGTGCATATTGTCGCGTAATACACGAAGAAGGAACGAAGCCATACAAGTATAATCATATGCAACAGGAAAAGCTTCATAAAGGAAGCCCCCAAGTAAACGGGGTATTTGAATTTATGCGTCACAAACAAAGTTTGGACAAGGAAATTTTTTACAGGCAACTTTTTTCCAAAAAAGTATAATGCTTGGTCGAACCAAGCACAAGTTAGAAACTAAAGCTTTGAGCATGAAAGCGACTTAGCTGGTTAATGTGTTCGATATTGATGACGCGGTTCGAACTTGATGCGGGGCAAGGTTCCATCCCCCAAGCTGGTCCTGAGATGGCGGAGCGGAGAGCTCGGCACGCCGAAGTGGTGACATAGCACGGTCAATGCAGACCGGCAGAGTGACGCCGAAGTCCCCAGATCATTTTCCTGTGCACAAAAAATAGTGCCAATCGGAGATAATAGTAATAATGATAATTAAAAAAATGTTGCATAATAAATAATTTATGCAAAGTGAGTAATAAAAGAAATATGGCCCGGCGCCGAAGTCAATGTCGATGCAGGGCGTCAGCGTGATGCGGTAAAGGCGTGGCAAAGCCTGAATTCATAGGTCGGTCCGAGTTTCGGATGCGGCATTCGCTGGACTATGTACGGAGACTGACCGGACCACCATGCGACCGTCGTTAATGCGGCCACCATTTGATAGACCTGTGTACATATGATGGACAAACCAGAGTAATAATTCCCTGGGAAAAACTGAACCCAAACAAGCAAAAAATACTAGGATTAATAGCACCTAGTTTATTTGTTGTAGCAATCCGAAGGAAGGTGATTCCCAAGATTGGGACTCGATCCGCACACCCATTACCGGTGTAGGTTGATGAAGAGATGGCTAAGCCTCGATGTCAGCCGATGAGTCGAAGTAGGTCGGCGTGATGGACACCAGATTGAAGAAGCAATAGTGCGGCCCTGCCGATGCAGGTCGTGACGTGGTCGATGCCGGCTTGATGAAGCGACCGTGCGGTGATGCCGGTATGCCCGCTCCGTGTAACGTGGGGCGGCGATGTTGGTGATGATTTATCCTTCGCAATGCCGGACTCTTGTTCGGCTTGCCGAGATGATGATCCGAAGAAGTTGAGCTCGGCTCAACAAAGTGATGACGTGTCTAGCGCAGGTCGGCGGCCGTGGAGCAATATTGCCGGACTGGTTTGACACCAGCATGATGTTGAAGATCATGTTCAAAAGATCTTAAAGTTAGTGGGATGTGTTCGGGAACAAAACACAATACCACATACAAAACTTCCTTCAAAAGGGATGTCCGAAATCCTGTTCATAAAAAAGATGAACTCGGGTCGGATTCGTTTTCGCGCAGAAAACAGATCCGAAAAGTGATGCACTAATCGGAAGGTTCCCCGAGTTTGGACGGTCGGATCGAGCCGAAAATTTGAGAGGTGGTAGATATAGGAATTCCGCAGCCGATCAACGGTTGGATCTTTCAAAGGACGTCCGAGCTAGAAGCTGGACACCACGCCCTAAACTCATCCAAATTCCCGTCCAGATTTGACAGGGCTCCGGTATATCGTGGATTGCCAGAGATTCCTCCATCGGAACTCGACGAAATTTTCCAGGATTGTTGTAGACTCAATTCCGCACAATTCCACCAAAGCGATCGTCAAAGCGATACTCGAGGAGGTGGTGGTGGCAGATACGAGTTTGCTATTCAGAAAAACAGCATGGTCGCTTGAGGGCAATGTTGACGTTGAGCCCCCAAGCTCCATAGATGATTCCTCCGTGATCTTGATAGAGATCAGAGTTGATGTTTGATGAAGGCCCTCGTCCGGACATGGTGATCCAAACATGGGGCGCAATTCTTGGTCGAACCAAGGTGACCAGTCGAGCTGGTGACGAAGATGCTGAAGTCGTAGTTGATCTGCAGGCGAGCCATCGATCCTTTTGTCGATCACACAGCGGAACTCTCAATGAAAGCACCAATGTCGGTGTCAAAACCGGAGGATCTCGGGTAGGGGTCCCGAACTGTGCGTCTAGGCCGGATGGTAACAAGAGGCAGGGAACACTTTGTTTTACCCAGGTTCGGGCCCTCTCGATGGAGGTAATACCCTACTCCTGCTTGATTAATATTGATGATATGGGTAGTACAAGAGTAGATCTACCACGAGATCAAGGAGGCTAAACCCTAGAAGCTAGCCTATGGTATGATTGTTGTATATATTGTGTATCTATCGACTAGCTTGGCCTCGGTTTATATAATGCACCGGAGGCCTAGGATAACAAGAGTCCTAGCCGAATACGCCGGTGGGGAGAAGTCCTTGTCTTGATCGCCAAGTCTTATGGAATCTTCCTTGTATGCGGTAGCCGTCCGAACTGGCCCATGAGTATATGGCCATGGCGGTCCTATGCCCAATCTAATAGATCGAGAGACGACGTGGTGAGTACCCCCTAGTCCAGGACACCGTCAACAACCATTTTAATAGCATGTTGGCACGCAAGGTAAACAATTATAAGCTCCTAGCTAATTAAGCATGGCATAAGCAACTATAATCTCTAATTGTCATTGCAAACATGTTTATTCATAATAGGCTGAATCAGGAACGATGAACTAATCATATTTACAAAAATAAGAGAGGTCGAGTTCATCATATAATCATCATTATTGCCTTTCACTTGCACGACTGAATAGTGTGGGTAATAATAATAGTGCACGTGCATTGGACTAAGCTGGAATCTGCAAGCATTCAATTCAAGAGAGAAGACAAGGTAATGTGGGCTCTTTGTTAGATCAACAATAATTCATATAAGAGCCACTCAACATTTTAATCATGGTCTTCTCCTCTTGACCCCCAAAGAAAAGAAACAAAACTATTTACACGGGAAAGTTCCCAACAAGAAAAAGAAGAACGAGAAATCTTTTTAGGTTTTCTTTTTAATTACTACCACTACAGGCATGGAAAGTAAACTAGCTAAAAATCTACAACTATTTTTTTTGTTTTTCTTAAGGTTTATCAAACATACAATAAGAAAGCATAAAAAGGGAAATAAACTAGCATGGATGATACAATGACAAAGTATGAGCACCGACAACTAGCATGAGTGTGTGAACAGGAATGTAATGTCGGTGAGAAATACGTACTCCCTCAAGCTTAGGCTTTCGGCCTAAGTTGGTCTATGGCCACGGCTGGCCTGGCGGATATCCAAAGTTGTAGCTGGGGTCGTACTGAGATGCAGCGCCAATTGCCTGATGAGATGCAGCTTGGAGGCGAGCTGTCTCCGCCCTCCTCTCATACTCGGTAGCCTCCTCCCTAGTTATAACATATCTCCCTTTTGCCTGAAAGTCAAAGAAAGTAGGAGCAGGGAGAGAGACGTGATAGGTGCATCGTCTGTCAAAGATTAGTTGGTACTTAAGGAACTGATCATTCCTCTCAACAAACTAATGACGAACCATAGCATCATAATCTAGATAAGAAGGAGGCAACTCAATATCATGTCCACGTATGGGTATCTCAAGAAAGTTAGCTATACGGGTTGCATAAATTCCACCAAAGAAATCTCCATGAATACGATTATTATGCAACCTATGTGTAAGGATAGCCCCCAAGTTGTATTGTTTATCTCCTAAAATAGCGCTCCTGAGAATGCTAAGATCGGGTACACATATGTGACATGCTTCATCTTTACCGTTTATGCACCTTCCTATGAAGAGAGCAAAATAATGTATAGCAGGAAAATGAATGCTCCCTATGGTGGCTTGTGTTACATCTCTAGATTCCCCCACTTTAATACTAGCAAGAAAATCTCTAAATTCAGATTTGCGAGGTTCACTAACATCACCCCACTGAGGGAGTTTACAAGCAGTGATAAAATCTTCTAAGTCCATGGTATAAGATTTATCATAAAGGTCAAACAGGACAGTTTGAGAATTGCGTGATGAATTAGTTAAACCTTCTCAAAAATGAATCAGTTAAATAGAGGTATTGGCGGCACTTATCTGCCTCGAAGCTCTCCAGATCAACATTACGCACATATGCATCAAATTCCCCTTTAATTCCTTCTTGGATCTTGAAGTCCTCTGACGGCCATTCACAGGGCCGCACTTGAGCGTCTCTTGGTGGTTCCTCGTCCGCATCGTGTATTGCGAGTCTGGGTCATTGCTTCCTTGAAGAACCACCTTGGTACATTTTCCTAAACATATTTCTTCCTCTGGAAAATTTCTAAAAATTTTAGTAACTCAAAATAAAAGTGAACCAAACTCAACAATATTGATAGAAACTACTCCTACAAGTTCCTAGAGGCAATATCATGCATTAAAACTACTTTTGACCACATAAATTTGACATGCAAGCTCAAGAACAGGGTCACATAAGCAACAAAAATATGCAATGAATAAAGCACTAGAACAAAAACTAATTGGACCATTGGAGGAGTCACATACCAAAGAACAATCCCCCAAAGCAGTTTTGTGAATGGAGCTTTGAGCAAGGAGATCGAAAATGGCAGCAAGATGAGCTAGAACTCGGGCTTGAGCTGGTTGGTGATTTTTGTGGGAGGAAGAAGGAGTGTGTGGTAGCTGGAATAAGTGGAGGGGAGCCACCGTGGGCCCATGAGGCAAGGGGCGTGCTCGGGGGTGGGCGCGCCCCGGACCCTCGTGGCCAGGTGCTTTCTCCCCCTGCTGTGTTCTCAGTGCCAGATATTCTCAAATATTCTAGAAAAATCATATTTAATTTTCAGGGCATTTGGAGAACTTTTATTTTCGGGGTATTTTTTTATTGCATGGATAATTCAGAAAACAGGCAGAATATACTATTTTTGCTTTATTTAATATAAATAACAGAAAGTAAAAAGAGGGTACACAGAGTTTGTGCTTTCTAACTTCATCCATCTCATGCTCATCAAAAAGAATCCACTAACAAGGTTGAGCAGGTCTTGTTAACAAACTCATTTTGAGTAACATGAAACCGGAGAAATTTCGAATAACACTATGTTACCTCAACGGGGATATGCATGTCCCCAACTATAAGGATATCATATTTCTTCTTGACAGTAGGAAGAGGTAATTCAAAACCTCCAATAGTTATTGTTGAAATTTTTCCAATAAAATTGATACTGTGGACTTGAGGTTGTTTCCTCGGAAAGTGTACCGTATGCTCATTACCATTAACATGAAAAGTGACATTGCCTTTGGTGCAATCAATAACAGCCCCTGCAGTATTCAAAAAGGGTCTTCCAAGAATAATAGACATACTATCGTCCTTGGGAATATCAAGAATAACAAAGTCTGTTAAAATAGTAACGTTTGCAACGACAACAGGCACATCCTCACAAATACTGACGGGTATAGCAGTTGATTTATCAGCAATTTGCAAAGATATTTCAGTAGGTGTCAACTTATTCAAATCAAGTCTATGATATATAGAGAGGTGTATAACACTAACACCGGCTCCAAGATCACATAAAGTAGTTTTAACATAGTTTCTTTTAATAGAGCATGGTATAGTTGGTACTCCGGGATCTCCAAGTTTCTTTGGTATTCCACCTTTAAAAGTATAATTAGCAAGCATGGTGGAAATTTCAGCTTCCGGTATCTTTCTTTTATTTGTAACAATATCTTTCACATATTTAGCATAAGGATTCATTTTAAGCATATCAGTCAAAAGCATACGCAAAAAGATAGGTCTCATTTCAGCAAAGCGCCCAAAATCCTTATCATCTTTTTTCTTGGATGGTTTAGGACGAAAAGGCATGGGTTTCTGGACCCATGGTTCTCTTTCTTTACCGTGCTTCCTAGCAACAAAGTCTCTCTTATCATAACGTTGATTCTTTGATTGTGGGTTATCAAGATCAACAATAGGTTCAATCTCTACATCATTATTATTGCTAGGTTGAGCATCAACATGAACATCACCATTAACATTATCACTAGGTTCATGTTCATTACCAGATTGTGTTTCAGCATCAGAAATAGAAATATCATTGGGATTCTCAGGTGTGTCCACAACAGGTTCACTAGAAGCATGCAAAGTCCTATCTTTTTTCTTTTTCTTCCTCTTAGAAGGACTAGGTGCATCTTTATTAATTCTCTGAGAATCTTGCTCAATTCTTTTAGGGTGGCCCTCAGGATACAAGGGTTCCTGAGTCATTTTACCACCTCTAGTCATAACTCTAACAACATTATCATTCTTATTATTTAATTCATTAAGCAAATCATTCTGAGCTTTAAGTACTTGTTCTACTTGAGTGGTAACCATAGAAGCATGTTTACTAATAAGTTTAAGTTCACTTTTAACATTAGCCATATAATCACTCAAGTGTTCAATCATATAAGCATTATGTTTCAATTATCTACCAACATAAGCATTGAAGTTCTCTTGTTTAACAGTAAAATTATCGAACTCATCTAAGCATTGGTTAGCAGACTTATAACGAGGAATATCACCTTTATCAAATCTATAGAGAGAATTTACCTTTACTACCTGTGTCGGGTTATCAAGACCATGTATTTCCTCAACAGGCGGCAAATTAAGACCATGTATTTCTTCAATAGGAGGTAAATTCTTAACATCTTCAGCTTTAATACCTTTTTATTTCATAGATTTCTTTGCCTCTTGCATATCTTCCGGACTAAGAAATAGAATACCCCTTTTCTTCGGAGTTGGCTTAGGAGTCGGTTCAGGAAGTGTCCAATTATTTTCATTAGTCAACATATTATTCAATAGAATTTCAGCTTGATCAACAGTTCTTTCCCTGAAAACACAACCAGCACAACTATCCAGGTAATCTCTGGAAGCATCGGTTAGTCCATTATAAAAGATATCAAGTATTTCATTCTTCTTGAGAGGATGATCAGGCAATGCATTAAGTAATTGGAGAAGCCTCCCCCAAGCTTGTGGGAGACTCTCTTCTTCAATTTGCACAAAATTATATATCTCCCTTAAAGAAGCTTGTTTCTTATGAGCGAGGAAATATTTAGCAGAGAAGTAGTAAATCATATCCTGGGGACTACGCACACAACCAGGATCAAGAGAATTAAACCATATCTTAGCATCACCCTTTCATGAGAACGGAAATAATTTAAGGATATAATAGTAGCGAGTTTTCTCATCATTAGTGAATAGGGTAACTATATCATTTAATTTAGTAAGATGTGCCACAACAGTTTCAGATTCATAGCCATAGAAAGGATCATATTAAACCAAAGTAATTATATCAGGATCAACAGAGAAATCATAATCCTTATCAGTAATAAAGATAGGTGAAGTAGCATAAGCAGGATCATATTTCATTCTAGCATTCAGAGTTTTTTCTTTAAGCTTAGCTAATAGTTTCTTAAGATCACTTCTATCATTGCAGGCAAGAAAGTCTCTAGCAGTTTCTTCATCCATAACATAACCCTCAGGAACAACAGGCAATTCATATCTAGGGGAGAATCTTCATCATCACTTTCATCAATATTATCAGTTTCAATAATTTCATTCTCTCTAGCCCTAGCAAGTTGTTCATCAAGAAATTCACCTAGTGGCACAGTATTATCAAGCATAGAAGTAGTTTCATCATAAGTATCATGCAAAGCATAAGTGGCATCATCAATAACATCTAACATATAAGAATGAATAGTAGGTGTAGGTGTCGCAAGTTTACTCAAAACAGAAGGTGAATCAAGTGCAGAGCTAGATGGCAGTTCCTTACCTCCCCTCGTAGTTGAGGGAAAAATCTTGGTTCTTTGATCTTTCAAGTTCTTCATAATGATAAGCAGATATAAATCCCAAGTGACTCAAAGAATAGAGCTATGCTCCCCGGCAACGGCGCCAGAAAATGCTCTTGATAACCCACAAGTATAGGGGATCGCAACAGTTTTCGAGGATAGAGTATTCAACCCAAATTTATTGATTCGACACAAGGGGAGCCAAAGAATATTCTCAAGTATTAGCAGCTGAGTTGTCAATTCAACCACACCTGGAAACTTAATATCTGCAGCAAGGTATTTAGTAGCAAAGTAATATGATAGTAGTGGTAACGGTGGCAAAAGGTAACGGTAGCAAAAGTAATATTTTTGGTTTTTATAGTGATTGTAACGGTAGCAGTGGAAAAGTAAATAAGCGAAGAACAATATATGGAAAAGCTCGTAGGCATTGGATCGGTGATGGAGAATTATGCCGGATGTGATCGATCATGTAACAGTCATAACCTAGGGTGACACAGAACTAGCTCCAGATCATCAATGTAATGTAGGCATGTATTCTAAATATAGTCATACGTGCTTATGGAAAAGAACTTGCATGACATCTTTTGTCCTACCCTCCCGTGGCAGCGAGGTCCTATTGGAAACTAAGGGATATTAAGGCCTCCTTTTAATAGAGTACCGAACCAAAGCATTAACACATAGTGAATACATGAACTCCTCAAACTACGGTCATCACCGGGAGTGGTCCCAATTATTGTCACTTCAGGGTTGCAGGATCATAACACATAGTAGGTGACTATAGACTTGCAAGATAGGATCAAGAACTCTCATATATTGATGAAAACATAATAGGTTCAGATCTGAAATCATGGCACTCGGGCCCTAGTGACAAGCATTAAGCATAGCAAAGTCATAGCAACATCAATCTCAGAACATAGTGGATACTAGGGATCAAACCCTAACAAAACTAACTCGATTACATGATAAATCTCATCCAACCCATCACCGTCCAGCAAGCCTACGATGGAATTACTCACGCATGGCGGTGAGCATCATGAAATTGGTGATGGAGGATGGTTGATGATGACGATGGCGACGGATTCCCCTCTCCGGAGCCCCAAACGGACTCTAGATTAGCCCTCCCGAGAGAGTTTAGGGCTTGGCGGCGGCTCCGTATCGTAAAACGCGATGAATCCTTCTCTCTGATTCTTTCTTCCCAAAAGTGAATATATGGAGTCAAGGTTGAGGTCGGTGGAGCGTCAGGGGGCCCACGAGGCAGGGGGCGTGCCCCCACCCTCATGGACAGGTGGTGGGCCCCCTGACGTGGATCTTTCTTCCAGTATTTTTTATATATTCCAAAATAATTCTCCGTTGATTTTCATGTCATTCCGAGAACTTTTATTTATGCACAAAAATAACACAATGGCAATTCTGTTGAAAACAGCGTCAGTCTGGGTTAGTTCCATTCAAATCATGCAAGTTAGAGTCCAAAACAAGGGCAAAAGTGTTTGGAAAAGTAGATACGACGGAGACGTATCAATAATCTCATAGTCAGAGGAACATGTATAAGTCATGAGGAAAGCAATAGCAATAAAACTAAACAATCATTATGCTAAGCTAACGGATGGGTCTTGTCCATCACATCATTCTCTAATGATGTGATCACGTTCATCAAATGACAACACATGCCTATGGTCACGAAACTTAATCATCTTTGATTAACGAGCTAGTCTAGTAGAGGCATACTAGGGACACTCTGTTTGTCTAAGTATTCACACATGTACTAAGTTTCTGGTTAGTACAATTCTAGCATGAATAATAAACATTATCATGATATAATTAAATATAAATAACAACTTTATTATTGCCTCTAGGGCATATTTCCTTCAGTCTCCCACTTGCACTAGAGTCAATAATCTAGTTCACATCGCCATGTGATTCAACACCAATAGTTCACATCACCATGTGACCAACACCCAAAGGGTTTACTAGAGTCAATAATCTAGTTCACATCGCCATGTGATTAACACCCAAAGAGTACTAATGTGTGATCATGTTTTTCTTGTGAGAGAAGGTTAGTCAACGGGTCTGCCACATTCATATCCATATGTTTTTTGCAAATTTCTATGTCTACAATGCTCTGCATGGAGATACTCTAGCTAATTGCTCCCACTTTTAATATGTATCCAGATTGAGACTCGGAGTCATCCAGATCAGTGTTAAAGCTTGCATTGACATAACTATTTACGATGAACTCTTTATCACCTCCATAACCGAGAAATATTTCCTTAGTCCTCTAAGGATAATTTTGACCATTGTCCAGTGATCTACTCCTGGATCACTATTGTACCCCTTTGCCAAACCCATGGCAAGGTACATAATAGGTCTGGTATACAGCATGCCATACTTTATAGAACCTATGGCTGAGGCATAGCGAATGACTTTTCATTCTCTTTATAGTTTTTGACGTGGTCGGGTTTTGAGTCTTTACTCAACTTCACACCTTGCAACACAGGCAAGAACTCCTTCTTGACTGTTCCATTTTGAACTACTTCAAAATCTTGTCAAGGTATGTACTCATTAAAAAACTTATCAAGCGTCTTGATCTATCTCTATAGATATTGATGCTCAATATGTAAGCAGCTTCACTGAGGTCTTTCTTTGAAAAACTCCTTTCAAACACTCCTTTATGCTTTCTAGAAAATTTAGTATCATTTCCGATCAACAATATATCATCCACATATAATAAAAGAAATGCTACATAGCTCCCACTCACTTTCTTGTAAATACAGGCTTCTCCAAAAGTCTGTATAAAACCATATGCGTTGATCACACTATCAAAGCGTATATTCCAACTCTGAGAGGCTGGCACCAGTCCATAAATGGGTCGCTGGAGCTTACACACTTTGTTAGCACCTTTAGGATTGAGAAAACCTTCTAGTTGCATCATATACAACTCTTCTTTAATAAATCCATTAAGGAATACAATTTTGACATCCATTTGCCAGATTTCATAAAATGTGGCAACTGCTAACATGATTTGGACAAACTTTTAAGCATCGATAGGGTGAGAAAATCTCATCGCAGTCAACACCTTGAACTTGTACAAAACCTTTTGCAACAATTCAAGCTTTGTAGATAGTAATAGTACTATCAGCGTCCGTCTTCCTCTTGAAGATCCATTTATTCTCAATGGCTCGCCGGTCATTGGGTAAGTCAACTAAAGTCCACACTTTGTTCTCATACATGGATCCCATCTCAGATTTCATGGCCTCAAGTCATTTCACGAAATCTGAGCTCATCATCGCTTCCTCATAGTTCATAGGTTCGTCATGGTCAAGTAACATGACTTCCAGAACAGGATTACCGTACCACTCTGGTGTGGATCTTACTCTGGTTGACCCACATGGTTCGGTAGTAACTTGATCTGAAGTTTCATGATCATCATCATTAGCTTCCTTACTAATTGGTGTAGGAATCACTGGAACTGATTTCTATGATGAACTACTTTCCAATTTGGGAGAAGGTACAATTACCTCATCAAGTTCTACTTTCCTCCCACTCACTTCTTTTGAGAGAAACTCCTTCTATAGAAAGGATCCATTCTTAGCAACGAATATCTTGCCTTCGGATCTGTGATAGAAGGTGTACCCAACAGTCTCCTTTGGGTATCCTATGAAGACACATTTCTCCAATTTGGGTTCGAGCTTATCAGGTTGAAGCTTTTCACATAAGCATCGTAGCCCCAAACTTTAAGAAACGACAACTTGGGTTTCTTGCCAAACCACAGTTCATATAGTGTTGTCTCAGTGGATTTCAATGGTGCCCTATTTAACATGAATGCAGCCGTCTCTAAAGCATAACCCCAAACAATAGCGGTAAATCAGTAAGAGACATCATAGATCGCACCATATTTAATAAAGTGTGGTTGCGACGTTCGGACACACTGTTACGCTATGGTGTTCCAGGTGGCGTGAGTTGCGAAACTATTCCACGTTGTTTCAAATAAAGACCAAACCCGTAACTTAAATATTCGCCTCTGCGATCAGATCATAGAAACTTTATTTTCTTGTTACGGTGATTTTCTACTTCACTCTGAAATTCTTTGAACTTTTCAAGTGTTTCAGACTTATGTTTCATTAAGTAAATATACCCATATCTGCTCAAATCATCTGTGAAGGTCAAAAAATAATGATACCCGCCGCATGCCCCAACACTTATCGGACCGCATACATCGGTATGTATTATTTCCAATAAGTCAGTGGCTCGCTCCATTGTTCCGGAGAACGGAGTCTTGGTCATCTTGCCCATGAGGCATGGTTCGCAAGCACCAAGTGATTCATAATCAAGTGATTCCAAAAGCCCATCAGCATGGAGTTTTTCATGCGCTTTACACCAATATGACCTAAACGGCAGTGCCACAAATATGTTGCACTATCATTATCAACTTTGCATCTTTTGGCATCAATATTATGAATATGTGTGTCACTACGATTGAGATTCAATAAACCATTCACATTGGGTGTATGACCATAGAAGGTTTTATTCATATAAACAAAACAACAATTATTCCCTGACTTAAATGAATAATCGTATTGCAATAAACATGATCTAATCATATTAATGCTCATCGCAAACACCAAATAACATTTATTTAGGTTCAATTCTAATCCCGAAGGTAGAGGGAGTGTGCGATGGTGATCGTATCAATCTTGGAATTACTTCCAACACACATCATCACCTCGTCCTTAACTAGTCTCTATTTATCTTGCAACTCCTATTTCATGTTACTACTCTTAGTAACTGAACCGATATCAAATGCCGAGCGGTTGCTATAAACAGTAGTAAAGTACACATCAATAATATGTATATCAAATATACCTTTGTTCACTTTGCCATCCTTCTTATCCGCCAAGTATCTAGGGCAGTTCCACTTCCAGTGACCATTTCTTTTGTAGTAGAAGCACTCATTTTCAGGCTTGGGTTTGGCTTTGGGCTTCTTCATGTGAGTGACAACTTTCTTGCCATTCTTTTGAAGTTTTCCCTTTCTTTCCCTTGCCCTTTTCTTGAAACTAGTGGTCTTGTTAACCATCAACATTTGATGCTTTTTCTTGATTTCTACCTTCATTGATTTCAGCATTGCGAAAAGCTTGGGTATCGTTTTTGTCATCCCTCGCATATTATAGTTCATCACGAAGTTCTAGTAACTTGGTGATAGTGACTAGAGAACTATGTCAATCACTATCTTATGTGGAAGATTAACTCCCACTTGATTCAAGCGATTGTAGTACCCAAACATTCTAAGCATATGCTCACTAGCTGAGCTATTCTCATCCATCTTGTAGGTAAAGTACTTTGTCAGAGGTCTCATACCTCTTAACACGGGCATGAGTCTGAAATACCAATTTCAATTCTTGGAACATGTCATGTGCTTCATGTTGTTCAAAACATTTTTGAAGTCCCGGTTCTAAGCTGTAAAGCATGGTGCACTAAACTATCAAGTAGTCATCATACCGAGCTTGTCAAATGTTCATAACGTTTGCATCTACTCCTGCAATAGTTCTGTCACCTAGTGGTGCATCAAGGACATAATTCTTCTATGCAGCAATGAGGATAATCCTCAGATCACGGACCTAGTCCGGATCATTGCTACTATCATCTTTCGACTTAGTTTTCTCTAGGAACATATCATAATTAAAACAGGGAAGCTATACGTGAGCTATTGATCTACAACATAGATATGCAAATACTATCAGGAGTAAGTTCATGATAAATTTAAGTTCAGTTAATCATATTACTTAAGAACTTCCACTTAGATAGACATCCCTCTAGTCATCTAAATGATCGCGTGATCCATATCAACTATACCATGTTCGATCATCACGTGAGATGGAGTAGTTTTCAATGGTGAACATCACTATGTTGATCATATATACTATATGATTCACATTCGACCTTTCAGTCTCAGTGTTCCGAGGCCATATCTCCATATGCTAGGCTCGTCAAGTTTAACCCGAGTATTCTGCACGTGAAAAACTGGCTTGCACCCGTTGTATGTGAACGTAAGCTTATCACACCCGATCATCACGTGGTGTCTCGGCATGACAAACTATAGCAATGGTGCACACTTAGGGAGAACACTTGTCCCTTGAAATTTAGTGAGGGATCATCTTATAATGCTACCGCCGTACTAAGCGAAATAAGATGCATAAAGGATAAACATCACATACAATCAAAATATGTGACATGATATGGCCATCATCATATTGTGCCTTTGATCTCCATCTCCAAAGCACTGTCATGATCTCCATCGTCACCGGCTTGACACCTTGTCCTCCATCGTAGCATCGTTGTTGTCTTGCCAACTATTGCTTCTATGACTATCGCTACCACTTAGTGATAATGCAAAGAAATTACATGGCGATTGCATTTCATACAATAAAGCAATAACCATATGGCTCCTGCCAGTTGCCAATAACTGTTACAAAACATGATCATCTCATACAACAATTTATATCATCACGTCTTGACCATATCACATCACAACATGCCCTGCAAAAACAAGTTAGACGTCCTCTACTTTGTTGTTGCAAGTTTTATGTGGCTGCTACGGGCTTCTAGCAAGAACTGTTCTTACCTATGCATCAAAACCACAACAATTTTTCGTCAAGTGTGCTATTTTAACATTCAACAAGGACCGGGCGTACTCAAACTCGGTTCAACTAAAGCTGGAGAAACAGACACACGCTAGCCACTTGTGTGCGAAGCACGTCGGTAGAACCAGTCTCATGAACGCGGTCATGTAATGTCGGTCCGGGCCGCTTCATCCAACAATATCGCCGAATCAAAGTAAGACGTTGCTGGTAAGCAGTATGACTATTATTGCCCACAACTCATTGTGTTCTACTCGTGCATATAACATCTACGCATAGACCTGGCTCAGATGCCACTGTTGGGGAACATAGTATTTCAAAAAAAATCCTACGATCACGCAAGATCTATCTAGGAGATGCATAGCAACAAGAGGGGAGAGTGTGTCCACGTACCCTCGTAGACCAAAAGCGGAAGCGTTTAGTAACGCGGTTGATGTAGTCAAACGTCTTCACGATCTAACTTATCCAAGCACCGAACGTACGGCACCTCCGCCTTCAGCACACGTTCAGCTTGATGACATCCCTCGATCTCTTGATCCATTTGAGGAGGAGGGAGAGTTCCATCAGCACGACGGCATGATGACGGTGATGATGAAGTTACCGGTGCAGGGCTTCGCCTAAGCACTACGACGATATGACCAAGGTGTGTAACTGTGGAGGGGGCACCGCACACGGCTAAGAGAAGACTTGGTGTGTCTTTGGGGTGCCCCCATCCCACGTATATAAAGGGGGGAGGAGAGGTGGCCGCCCTAGGGGGCGCGCCATGGGGGGGTCCTACTTGGACTCCTGGTCCAAGTAGGATTCGGTCCCCTCCCCCTTTCATATTCCAAGTAGGAGAAGAAGGGAAGGAGGAAGAGGAGAGAAGGAAGGAGGGGGCGCCGCCCCCACCCCTTGTCCAATTCAGACTGGGCAAGGGGGGCACGCGCCACCTCTGTCCGGCCCTCTCTCTTCTGCACTAAGGCCCATGGTGGCCCATTAATCTCCCGGGGGGTCCGGTAACCCTCGGTACTCCGAAACTTATCCGAAACGACCCGAACCATTCCGGTGTCCGAATGTAGCCTTCCAATATATGAATCTTTATGTCTCGACCATTTCAAGACTCCTAGTCATGTTCGTGATCTCATCCGGGACTCCGAACAAACTTCGATTCATCAAAACACGAAACTCATAATACAAATCGTCATCGAAAGTTAAGCGTGCGGACCCTACGGGTTCAAGAACTATGTAGACATGACCGAGACATATCTCCGGTAAATGACCAATAGCGGAACCTGGATGCTCATATTGGCTCCTACATACTCTACGAAGCTCTTTATTGGTCAAACCGCATAACAACATACGTTGTTCCCTTTGTCATCGGTATGTTACTTTCCCGAGATTCGATCGTCGGTATCACCATACCTAGTTCAATCTCGTCACCGGCAAGTGATGTCTACTACGCAACTTTATTCTTGTAGACACGTGTTGGGCCTCCAAGCGCAGAGTTTTGTAGGAGAGTAGCAATTTTCCCTCAAATGGATGAGCTAAGGTTTATCAGTCCATGAGAGGTGTAGGATGAAGATGGTCTCTCTCAAACGACCCTGCAACCAAATACAAGAAATCTCTTGTGTCCCCAACACACCCAATACAATGGCAAATTGTATAGGTGCACTAGTTCGGTGAAGAGATGGTCATAAAGGTGTAATATGGATGGTGGAAATATATTTTTATAATCTGAAAAAATAAAAACAGCAAGGTAGCAAATAGTAAACGGGCACAAAAACGGTATTGCAATGCTTAAAAAACAAGGCCTAGGGTTCGTACTTTCACTAGTGCAATCTCCCAACAGTGCTAACATAGTTGGATCATATGATTATCCCTCAAAGTGCAACAAAGAATCACTCCCAAGTTCCTATTAGCGGAGAACAAAAGATAGAAATTGTTTGTAGGGTACGAGACCACCTCAAAGCTATTCTTTCCGCTCGATCTATTCAAGAGTTCGTACTAAAAGAACACAAAGCTATTTTTCCCGTACGATATATCCTAGAGTTCATACTAGAATAACACCAAAGCATATTCATATTCATAATACTCAATCCACACAAAGAACTACAAAGAGACCCCAAAGTTTCTATCGGAGAAAAGATAATAAAAATGTGCATCAACCCCTATGCATAGATTACCCCAATATCACCGCGGGAATCCGCAACTTGAGTGCCATAATGTATATCAAGTGAATCAATAAGATACCCCATTGTCACCTCAAGTATTCATACCGCAAGACATACATCATGTGTTCTCAAATCTGAACATTCAATCCGAGAAGAAAAAACTTCAAAGGGTAAAGATTCAATTCATCACAACAAGGGTATAGAGCACATCATATGATCCGACTATATTAACAAAGCCCATGATATGGATCACAAGAGAGAGAGAGAGATTAAACACATAGCTGCTAGTACAAACCCTCAGCCCCGAGGGTGGACTACTCCCTCCTCATCGTGGTGACCGCCGGGATGATGTAGATGGCCACCAGAGATGATTTCCCCCTCCGGCAGGGTGTCGAAACGGGTCTAGATTGGTTTTCGGTGGCTATGGAGCCTTGCAACGGTGAAACTTCTGATCTAGGCTAACCCCGAAGGGTTTCGGAATATTTGGGAATTTATAGTGCAAAGAGGGGGTGCGGGAGGCCACCGAGGTGGGCACAACCCACCTAGGCGCCCTGGTGGGTTGTGCCCACC
>NC_041384.1:433886318-433913272 GCF_002162155.2 Triticum dicoccoides | reverse complement strand
TGGCCCATTGGGTTCCTTTTGGTCCAAGAAAAATCTCCGTAAAGTTTCATGGTGTTTGGACTCCGTTTGATATTGATTTCCTGCGATGTAAAAAACAAGCAAAAAATAACAACTGGCACTGGGCACTGGGTCAATAGGTTAGTCCCAAAAAATGATATAAAGTTGCTATAAAATGATTGTAAAACACCCAAGAATGATAAAATAACAGCATGAATATTTTATAAATTATATATATGTTGGAGACGTATCAGCAAGTCTCTTTACTCGTTTTGTAATACATCATCACGTGGCTAACTCATTAGACACATTGCTTGCAAGGCTCATAGTGATGTGCATTACCGAGAGGGCCCAGAGATACCTCTCTGATACACGGAGTGACAAATCCTAATATCGATCTATGCCAACTCAACAAACACCATCAGAGACACCTGTAGAGCATCTTTATAATCACCCAGTTACGTTATGACGTTTGATAGCACACAAGGTGTTCCTCCGGTATTCGGGAGTTGCATAATCTCCTAGTCAGAGGAACATGTATAAGTCATGAAGAAAGCAATAGCAATAAAACTAAATGGTCATTATGCTAAGCTAACGGATGGGTCTTGTCCATCACATCATTCTCTAATGATGTGATCCCGTTCATCAAATGACAACGCATGTCTATGGTCAGGAAACTTAACCATCTTTGATTAACGAGCTAGTCTAGTAGAGGCATACTAGGGACACTCTGTTTGTCTAAGTATTCACACATGTACTAAATTTCCGGTTAATACAATTCCAGCATGAATAATAAACATTTATCATGATATAAGGAAATATAAATAACAACTTTATTATTGCCTCTAGGGCATATTTCCTTCAAACCATCACTGCTATGCAGGAGATTACCTTCGTTATTTGAATCAAACTCATCATGATTTCAGGGACCTAGTACTCTGTATGCACTAGCAAACACATAAGTCCCATACTATTTATGTCAACAAACTCCAAAACGTAAGGAGGCAAATCATTGCACCAACAGCTTCTTGCAAGCCAAGCCCATAACCTTGAGCGCTTTTACATCATTGATGGAGTCCGTCGTAGCGAAGTTGTAGTCGGGGCTATTGACAAACCTGGCAAAATGATCACAAGGCCTTATGTCCAGGGAGTAGTGGTAGACGAGGACATGATGGCGCATGCACAACTGGGCCACGGCAACCTTCTTGTCATACCCGGCACGACCGTGGGTGTACTGAAGGTCGATGTCGACCACTTTGTACTTGTCATCCTGAGCAAGCAACTGCTCCATGGTGTTGATGGAGTCCACCATGGTTGGGTCGTTGGTGTACACCACCAAGAGGTCTTTCTCCCTTACGTGGGTCTCCACTTGATGCACGCCAAACTCCATTGGAGCGGCGCTATATATATATATATATATATATATATATATATATATATATATATATATATATATATATATATATATATATATATATATATATATATATATATATATATATATATATATATATAGAAAAATGGGTTAGTACTCCTGAGAGTACGTACTCCCATGCCATGCTGTGGCTTCTTGCTTCCATGCGTTGCGCAAGCGTCCTGAGTTTTGCCATTTAAATCCACTTAGTATATAATTAAAAGGATAATAACCGAACAATATCTGCATGGCAAGACTGTTTGTTTGAAAATTTGTTAGCTCGCCCATGTTAATAGGGATTCTGGCAACTCACTTTGTTTAGCTAGCGTACATGTTGAAACTCTCGGCCAGGCGATGTCTCCTCCAGACATCACGCGCGCCGTCGCTTACCACAGCGCCATCGACGGCCATGGAGACGGTGACGGCATGGGCGACGGCGACGGCGACCGCATGGTGATGTCGATGGCAATGCGACGACCACGATGAGATCCTCCTGCCTGCCCTTCGCCTGACCGGCGGGCGACGGCAACAAAAATGATGACTAGATCGTTGAGGTATCTAACTAATCATAGGCACCACTTTTTACAGGTCCACTTCTTTGCATAATCTCCATGCGTTAGATGTAATTGAATCTCACTGACTAATCGCAGGAAACAGTACAATATATCCATGGCATGGTGACCAAGATGGATGCATGCACGGGCCTTGCTAGCTTCCCGATCGTCTGCACACATCAGTGCCATGCATCAGAACAAAAAAGCAGTATATTCATCCATCTTTGCACTCCAATGTATCAATGTAATCCGATCTAATTTCTACGTGCATGCAGCGTCAGTGTGACAACGATGCCGGCCAAGTGCGACGCCGCAGCCGGCCACGTGCGGCCATGGCGACGCCGAGTACGACGACGGTTCGGACTGGTTTTTGATACTCCGTTCTCGCTGCCGGCGAGCGGGTCAGCAATTCTAGCACACGCCGCATTGCAAATGATGTCAGATTTGATTTAAGAACACATGAATCTATTCGTAGGCATCGATGATGCCTGATACATCCACGGAGTACCATACTGTATGCATGGTAATTGCTAGTACGTATATAGAGTTAGCAGCTTCCTTAGCTAATCGGGTCATGTTTGGTGATGATCAATGTTGTATTTTTTTTGGAAAATCAATGTTGTATAAGTACCCCTTCAGATGTATATGTACTCTATTTACTTTTTACGAACTCACCTCTATGATGGATGAATATACTGCTTTTTTGTTCTGATGCATGGGTATATTGCCTCTTAATGTTGTATTTGATATACTCCTTTACATGTATATATTCTCATCGGTATATACCCCGGCAAAGATGGAAGCCCGTACTCCTTCAACAACAACAACAAAAATCAAGTATATACATGTTCGAAAGAATATACTCCTTAGAGAGAAGGGTAATATATGCCCGCAAAAAAAATGGTAATATATACTCCTTCAAAAATTGCACTATATATGAACTCCTTCGAAAGGTAGTATATACTTTAAAAAAATGATCAGTATGTACCCCTTACAATGGGCATGATCAAGAAAGTGAAAACCTCCACGTCGTCAAAGAGGTATATACACTACTTTTTTACATGGGCATATAAGCTATGTGTAAGTATATACTACTAGAGTTCAAATCGTGTCTCACTTTCGCAACTAAATGAGATTATCCATTGTGGTAGCATGCACCGGTACCTAGAATGTTGGAGGTTGTTTGCGCATGCACCAGAATTTTCCTAATAATTTAATTATATTTTTCCACCGGTGGGGCTTGGATCCATCCATTAGCTAGGTGGGAGTACATACTCTTGGGAGTACAAAAGAGGAGTCCTATATATATATATATATATATATATATATATATATATATATATATATATATATATATATATATATATATCATTTATGTATGTGTCGTCATGGGTGTGCTTGTTTGTGTTGTGGGGCGCGATCGAAAGGTTGAAGAGACTATGGTTATGTCATTGTAATTTCACTGTCTATAAAGCTCGACTTGCCGCAAAGGGTTTTCGGCAAGTTCAAGGAGTTGACTACGATGAGATTTTCTCACCGATAGCGATGCTTAAGTCTAGTAGAATTATGTTAGCAATTAGTGCATTTTTCGATTATGAAATCTCGCAGATGGATGTGAAAACTGCTTTCCTTGAGGAAGAGTTGTATATGATGCAGCCCAAAGGTTTTGTGGATCCTAAGGATGCTAAAAAGATATGCAAGCTCCAGCAATCCATCTATGGACTAGTGCAAGCATCTCGGAGTTGGGATATAGGCTTTGATAAGGTGATCAAAAAATTTGGATTTATACGAAGTTTATGAAGAAACTTGTATTTACAAGAAAGTGAGTGGGAGCTCTATAGTATTTCTGATGAGTATATGTGTATGACATATTGTTGATTAGAAATGATGTAGAATTCTGGAAAGCATAAAGGGTTGTTTGAAAGGAGTTTTTCAAAGGAAGACCTAAGTAAGGTTGCTTGCATATTGGGCATTAAGATCTATAGAGATAGATCAAGATGTCTAATAAGACTTTCACATAGAGCATACCTAGACAAGATTTTGAAGAAGTTAAAAATGGATCAGTCAAGAAAGTAGTTCTTGCCCGAGTTGTAAGGTGTGAAGTTGAGTAAGACTCAAAGCCCGACCACGGCAAAAGAAAGAGAAAGGATGAAAGTCATCCCCTATGCCTCAGCCATAGGCTCTATAATGTCTGTCATGTTGTGTACCATAACTGATTTGTCCCTTGCCATGAGTCTGGCAAGGGGGTACAAGAGTGATCCAGGTGTGTATCACTGGACAACGGTCAAGATTATCCTTAAGTACTTAAAGAGGACTAAGAAAATGTTTCTCGGTTATGGAGGTGATAAAGAGTTAGTCGTAAAGGGTTACATTGATGCAAGCTTTGACACCGATCCGGATAACTCTGAGTCGTTAATGGGACACGTATAGTGGAGCGGTCATTTAGAATAACTCCAAGTGGAGCGTGGTAGCGGCATCTATAGTATGACATAAAGATTTGCAAAGTACACACGGATCTGGATGTAGCAGATGCGAGTTGACTAAAACCTCTCTCACAAGCAAAACATGATCAAACCCCAGAACTTATTGGGTGTTAATCACATGGCGATGTGAACTAGATTAATGGTTCTAGTGCAAGTGGAAGACTGTTGGAAATATGCCCTACAGGCAATAATAAAATGGTATTATCATATTTCTAGTTCATGATAAATGTTTATTATTCATGCTAGAATTGTATGACTGGAAACATAAATACATGTGTGAATACATAAACTACACCGTGTCCCTAGTAAGCCTCTACTAGACTAGCTCGTTGATCAAAGATGGTTAAGGTTTCCTAACCATGGATGATGACCCACAAGTATAGGAGATCAATCATAGTCTTTTCGATATGTAAGAGTGTCGAACCCAACGAGGAGCAGAAGGAAATGACAAGTGGTTTTTAGCAAGGTAATTTCTACAAGCACTGAAATTGTCGGTAACAGGTAGTTTGATAGCAAGATAATTTGTAACGAGCAAGCAATGGTAACGGTAAATAAAGTGCAGCAAGGTATCCCAATCCTTTTGTGGCAAAGGACAGGCCGAAATGGTTTCTTATAATAAGCAAAGCGTTCTTGAGGGTACACGGGAATTTCATCTAGTCACTTTCATCATGTTGGTTTGATTCGTGTTTGCTACTTTGATAATTTGATATGTGGGTGGACCGGTGCTTAGGTGTTTTTTTTACTTGAACAAACCTCCTACTTATGATTAACCCCCTCGCAAGCATCAGCAACTATGAGAAAAGTATTAAGATAAAATCTAACCAGAGCATTAAACTTTTGGATCCAAATCAGTGCCTTACGAAATAGCACATAAACTAGGGTTTAATCTTCTGTCACTCTAGCAACCCATCATCTAATAAATACTCCACAATGCATTCCCTTAGGCCCAAATATGGTGAAGTGCCATGTAGTTGACATTCACATGACACCACTAAGGGAATCACAACATACATATCATCAAAATATCAATCACATATCAAGTTCACATGATTACTTGCAACATGACTTCTCCCGTGACCTCAAGAACAAAAGTAACTACTCACAAATGATAATCATCCTCAAGATCAGAGGGGTATTAAATAGCATAATGGATCTGAACATATAATCTTCCACCAAATAAACCATATAGTAATCAACTACAAGATATAATCAACACTACTAGTCACCCACGTGTACCAATCTGAGGTTTCGGTACAAAGATTGAACACAAGAGATGAACTAGGGTTTGAGAGCAGATGGTGTTGTTGAAGATGTTGATGAAGATTGGCCTCCCAAAGATGAGAGGGTTGTTGGTGATGATGATGATTTCCCCCTCCGGGAGGGAATTTCCCCCGGCGGAATCGCTCCACCGGAGGGCAAAAGTGCTCCTACCCAAATTCTGCCTCGAGATGGTGGCGCTCCATCCCGGAAGTCTTCCCTTATTTTTTTGAGGTCAAAATGACTTATATACCAGAAGAGAGGCACCAGAGGTAGGCCGAGGAGGGCACAACCCACCAGGGCGCGCCCAGGTGCGTTGTGCCCACCTGGTGGGCCCCCTCTAGTAGTTATTTGCTCTAATATTCCTCATATATTCCAAAACAATTATCCGTAAATTTTTAGCTCATTTGGAGATGTGCAGAATAGGTGACTCTGACGTAGCTTTTTCAGGTCCAGAATTCCAGCTATCGGCATTCTCCCTCTTTGTGTAAACCTTGCATATTAAGAGAGAAAAGGCATTAAAATTACTCAATAAAGCATTATTATGCATAAAACATTGTAAATAACAGTAGGAAAACATGATGCAAAATGGACATATCAGTGGACATGAGTTGTCATTTGATAACGGGGTCACATCATTACGATAATGAACATCATTAGGATAATGATGTGATGGACAGATGCAATGCATCAGATCATTTAGTTATTTGCTACAGCTTTCTTCATGTCAAGTATCAGTTCCTTAGACCATGAGATCATGCCACTCCCGGATAAGGGAGAAATACTTTGTGTGCTAACAAACGTCACTTTGTAACTAGGTGATCATAAAGGTGCTCTACATGTATTTCCGAAGGTTTTTGTTGGGTTGCATGGATCGAGACTGGGATTTGTCGCGCCATGTGAAAGAGAGATATCTCTGGGCCCTCTCGATAATACAACATCACAAGAAGCTTGCAAGCATGTGACTAATGAGTGTAGTCACAGGATCTTGTATTACAGAATGAGTAAAGAGACTTGCCGGTGGTTAGATTGAACTAGGTATGGAGATACCGACAATCGAATCTCGGACAAGTAACATATCGCCAGACAAAGGGAATTGCATACGGGATTAACTGAATCCTTGACATCGTGGTTCAACAAATAAATATCTTTGTTGAATATGTGGGAATCAATATGGGCATCCAGGTCCTGCTATTGATTATTGATCAGAGAGGAGTCTCGGTCATGTCTACATGGTTCTCAAACTCGTAGGGTTGCATACTTACCGTTCAGTAGCGCTAGGGTAGTATTGAGATATTAAGAGTGGAAAGTATGAAGGTTGTTTGGAGTCCCGGATGGGATCCGTGACATCACGAGGAGCTCTGGAATGGTTCATAGGTAAATATTCATATATGGAAAGTTGTTTTCAGGGTTCCGAAAAAAGTTTGGAGTTTTTCGGTATCGTACCGAGAAGGTTCTGGAGTGGGGCCCACCTACATGGGGGGCCCACATGAACGTGGGTAGTGGGGAAAGGCCCCAGACCCCTGGTCTAGGCGCACCAAGACCCCTGCTTAAAAGGAATAGTATCATATCCTGAATGGGTAAGATTAGGATCCCTGAAAAGGGGGGTGGCGATCGGTGTGGAAGGAAAGGAGGGATTTCTTTCCTCCCACTTTGGCCTATGACCCTAGAGGCTTGGAGGGAAAGCCACTAGCCCCATCCACGCCTATATAAAGGTGGGGAGGCGTTGGGGTCAGCCAACCTTCGACCCTTGCCCGTTACCTCTCCCAACTTCTCCCATGTTTCACCGATACATGCTTGGCGAAGCCCTGCCAGAATTCTGCTACCACCACCACAACCACCATGCCGTCATGTTGGTTCAGATCTTATCTACCTCCCCACCCTTGGTTTCTAGATCAATAAGGAGAGGACGCCGTTGAGCCGTACGGGTGCTAAACTCGGAGGTGCCGCATGTGCGATACTAGATCATATTGAATCGCAATTGGATCGTGAAGAGTGCGACTACATCAACCACGTTACGACCTAACACTTTCAATCTACAAAGGTATGTAGACACACTCCCCCTCTCATAGCTATGCATCTCCTAGATTGGATCTTGCGTGTTCGTAGGCAAAATTTTGATTTTCATGCAACATTCTCCATCAGCAAGCCCAAATAAAACAAAGGAGAAAAGAAGGGGAAAAAAGACCACCAAGTGTCCATAACATCAAAGGGCCACTCGAGAGGATAGTCGACGTGCCGAGTCATGTAGCGTATCCAGCATCTGCCCGAGTTGGTCACGGTCCCATTACCTGGCCAGTGGGTGCCAGTGTTGCAATAACGCAAGAAAGATCCGCTTGATCACCCACCTGTTACACGTTGTCCAAAGCATCCATGTTAAGGCAGCAAAAATTAGTTGGAAGAGGCACCTTTCCTTTTGGTATGCACCGCTCTATTTTGGAGGAAGCTGGCAAGAACCAAAGCCTCCCAAACATTTATGAGGGCCTTCCGAACCAAGCTCCAGAGCGGGCGAGCCGTTGTGCAAGTGAACAGGATGTGGGTCCTTGTTTCCGGTACCCCACATAGAGGGCGCAACCCATTACCTGAGCCATGCCTCTTGATCACCTCCATCCCAGATGGGAGGTGATCCCTCAGCAGTTGCCACACAAAAATCTTGCTCTTCAAAGGGAGAGGCGCCTTCCAAAGGGGCGCTACCCATGCAATCGTCAACCTATAGCATAGCACATGGTATGTCAATGCCACAGGAAAATCTCCCGAGGGAGAAAGGTGCCAGTACGCGAAGTCTAGGTCGCCTGTGCGCACGGGAGATAGGGTCACTTATAAATTGGACCACTCCAACACCTCCTCTGGCTCAAATGAGTGACAGAACAAAATGTTCCATTGACCATTTTCGACCGTCGCGAGACCAAGAGCAACGGGTCAACGTAGATGGCAAACCGATTTGGGAACCCCATGCATAGTGGGATTCCGTCCACCTAGCGATCTAACCAAAACATGGCCCTTCTCCATTGCCAATAGAAAAGGACAACCCCAGGCGAATATCATGCTTGATCTTCTGGATCAACTTCCAAAACTGGGAACCCTCTGGGCGTTCGCAAGCTACAAGTGGCATGCCCCGAAGGTACTTTTCCTGAAGAAGTTGCAGTCACAAGCCCCCTCCCCTCGGATGATCCAATAGACCCACCTGTGCATGAGGACGACATTCGTACGACGGGAGGCAAGGATGCCCAACCCTCCCAGGTCCTTGGGCCAGCAAATATCGGCCCACATCACCAGGTGGTTCTTCTGTCGACCGTTCATCGCTTGCCAGAAAAAACAGGAGAGGTCTTTATAGAACGAACTATGCACTCCCTCCGAAAGAATATACATCTCCATCATACACATGGGAGGCCGGAGAGATTAGAGTTAATCAAGACAGTCGTACTTCCCTTGGAAGTAAATCGTGTGCACCACGGTTCATCCCACACGGCGACCTTTCCTATAAGAGGGTCGAACGCGCTCAGAAGAACCCTCGAGTTCAGCCAACGCGACCACTTCCTCATAAAGTAGTATTTTCTTGTAGCTAACCACTATGCATATTGGCTATGCCATTGGATATAATGACATCACAACAAGTGCAATTTTTTGGAGGCCGAGCTCCATGGAGCCCTTTTTTCAAAGAAATTCAAAAATCATATTTAAATGTTTCAAAAAAATAGAAAAAAATTCCATGGGAACTTATGTGTTTTCCAAACAAACGTGTAAAAAACATTTTTGAAAATATTGTGATTTGTATATTGTACTAAAAAGACAAAATTATGGCCCAACAAAAAGAAAAGTTGGCCCATTTTGAAAATACATATTTGTATTTCTTTTTTTGTACACCGTGTGTGAAAGTATAATGTTATGAGTCTAGAATGTGTTAAACATGTATTTGTTTATGTACAATTTTTTTCAATCTTTTTTTGCGTTATGAAAGCATTTTTCTTAAACGGTCTCACTAGAGTACCGATGCATAGGCCATCTTACGAAAACTAAATGATTCCAAAACACTTAGGCATGGTGCATAAACTCCCACCTCGTTTCTTGCTTCTTGACATGAATAAAGGAATCAACCAATAAGAAACATGGGGCGTGTATGATTTTAGTGACTTTAGACTACCTAAGCACGGCATACAGTGGTGAGTTCATTGCATACAATGATATTAATTACTACATCCGTTCTAGTTTATAAGTCCCCTTTATATTTCGTGCCAAATTTTGACTAAAGATTTAACTAATAAAATATTAACCAAAAATTATATCATTGAATTCGTATTAGAACATAGTTTCCAATTATATTATTTTATATGACATGCATTAACATTTTGTTAGTTAAATTTAAAGTCAAAGTTTTACACAAAATATAAAGGAGACTAACAAATCAGGACGGAGGGAGTAGCAAATAAACATTAAGTTATCTTGTTTTCCCTTTCGCCTTGGTCGCGATGCACAACGTAAGATGACTTAGACTAGCCACCGTGGAAATAACTTGAGTGGTAACATCGAGTCCAACTCAGCAAATTTGCCTATGTGACAATGAGTTAATGAGAGCAAGTACAATAGGGTGACATAAGCAGGCTATAAGAAATAGAATAATATATCTTTACTTAGTTGAAGGAGCGAGAAGAGAAGCGGGCTCTTGGTTAGTATCGAGTTGCAGCTCGAGACCCAAGACGCTTTGTGAGGATGTAAGGTGGGTCAGCTATTCATAAACTAGTACTCCCTCCGTAAACAAATATAAGAGCGTTTAGATCACTACTTTAGTGATCTAAATGCTCTTATAATAGTTTACATAGGGAGTACATATTTAAAACTTATTATTGTACATGTCAGCTAAGAGGTTGGCTGTAGATGACATGACAACTTCTTATAGCCGACCGTTGGCTGTATTATTAACCATGCTATGAGGAGAGATAGTTTAAGTAACTTTAGCTAATTACTCATACTATGAGTAACATTGCACATATCAATATAATATAAGGCTATAACCTAATAAATGAAGCTTTGCATGACACCATACTTATGTTACTACTACTCACTAGTATGAGGCTGGTTGTAATGGAAGTATCATAGATAGTATCATGCGTACCAACTAAGCAATTTTGATGATGTAGCATAGAATTAAATGAAAAAAGAGAGGCTTGAATATCATATCATGATACCGTATCATATTAAATGATGTGCTACTTTGTATCATGCATGACAATAAATGTAATCTTATATGATACTAACATATGATACCATGCATTACGGATGTAGTATCATACACTAGTATCATATGCATAATACTAGTATATGATACTCCCGAAAATGCATAGGAGCTCTCGTTTCTACGCCCCTTATATTCAAAAATAATTTAGTAATTCAAAAAAGTCAAAAAAAATCCCAGAACTTTTTACGGAATCAAACATGACCAGGTATTGCACTCGTATAAAAAGATTTAAATAGGAAATCACTTTTATTGTATCTGGGGTCATAAATTTGTTTTTTTTTTCCCTGAAGTCAACGAGAATTATTCCTTGGCCAAACATTTTATATGAATACAATACCTGGTCATATTTGGTTCAAAAATATATCCAAGATTTTTTTGGCTTTTTTTGAATTATTAAATTATTTTTGAATATAGGGGGATGGAGCACCCGAGTGCTTCTAACCCGCTTCCATGATACTCTCCAATACAACCAGAAGTGGTAATATAGTCTAAGAATATGTGTAAGTTGCTCTTCACTGTGACTAGGGAGGGAGTATTCTTTACGCTAGTTGTAATGGGAGTATCATAGATAGTATCATGCATGCCAACTAGCCAAATTTGATGAGATGACATAGAATTAAATGAAGAAAAAGAGGGTTGAGTATCATATCATGATACTATATCATATTAAATATTGTGCTACTATGTGTCATGCATGCTCATAAATGAAGTCATCTATAATACTTTCCATTACGACCAGCCTTATTATTTTGTGGGAAGCAGCATTAGGTGACATTAATGACACACAGATTCCTGAGAGAAGAGTTGTCTGCTCCGGCCATGTGTGTGGAGGGGTCTGCGTTGTGCAAGGTAACGCGTCGCCGCGGGCAACCGGCGGAGCGGGCAAGTCAACAGAGGCCCCTTGGCTACCCTGATCAGTCGCTGCACCCCGAAATGCTCTCGAAGGTTTCAGCAGCGGCTAGCGGTCATTCCGTCGCTAAAGAAAGGAAGTCGCATCTAGGCCAAGTTGCAGGATTGCAACGCAGAAAAGGGATGGATGGACCATTTCACTTGGTGCAAACACAGACAGGCAGACAGGCAGAGAAAGAGCCGTCGTCGTCGCCGGCTACGAACGAGCCCACTTTGAGTAACGATTCTTCTCGTCGTGAAACATTGCAATCGGCTAGCTGCCAGGCTACTCCTCTTAGCAAGCGAGTTCCAGTGCGCGCATAAAGGGGATGGAGGAAGAAACATCCTTGTGCTAATCCTGTCGTACTTACTACCAAGTTTTCATACGGCTTGATATCTAGACGTACCATGCAGGCAGCCTAGCTGGCGATCAGAGAAGCTTCACGGGTGGTGGTAGTAATAATTAAGAGGACAGCGGGCAGAAGTTTTTGTATGCATGGGCATGCGCATGCTTTATGTTCCTTCCAGCTTACCGGGAGGGATCGGGATGAGCAGACGGGTGATTGCAACCGGCAACCGGACGACCGAGATCACGAGCCACTCGGCCCTCAACGGGAAGCACGCAGGACGAGGGGATGACTGACTGCACAACCAAACCAAACCAAACCTAACAGGCGCAGTAGTGGCGATCGGCCAGCCATCGATAACGTGGACGGACCGAAGCGTACCTGTCATTCAACGCAAGGCAGGCAGGCAGGCAGGCACACTTAGTTATCCATATCTTCCAATTGTTCGTCGCTCTCGTGATGCAAAATTTGCGCGTGGGCGTCCGCCCCAAAAACTAATGGGGCCGAGCGGAGCGCGGCGCGTGCAGCCCGGGCCCCCGCGTGCGCGCACTAGGCTAGACCAGTAGTAGGCAACTACACTAGAGAGACAGAGCAGCGCGCGGCAGCAACAGCGGTGGAGCGCGGCGAGCACGACCACCGGCTTCCCGAGGGCCGGGCCGATCCCTCTCGCGTCCTTGTCGTGGCCAAAAGACCCTCCTCCACTCCACCGTCGCTTTGCCACTTATCCCCGCGCCGATTGGAGCCCCACGCGATACCCCCGGACGGGTTCAGAGATCTGACGCATATGGCCGAGATTTTGTGCCACGCCTCTCCCTCTCTCTGCCCTTTGACATTTACACAAGGTCAGATCCAGAATAACCGACGCCTGACGCGCCCAAGTGGCTGGTCAAGCGCAGCCAATAATATAGGATGGGCATAAAGAGTCAAGCAAGCTTTAAAGTTAATTCGCGGCTTCCATATTCCCCTCCCCTGCGGCCCCTTTAATGACGCCACAGAGTTCCATCCAAAGATTCCACCCTTTTTCTTCTAGCTTGCCCTCTCTCCCTTTTGACATTTGGAGCAAAGTCAAAGAAAACAATAGGGAGGAGAAGCCAAGGCCCTATTGACAAGTGCATAGCATAGAGCCCCGCCCCAGTATACAATACAATGCCGAGTGGCTGATCATTTCAAATCCGGACGCGATCTTCTCCCTTATCCCCTGCTGCGAAGCGCGCGCCGTGCCCACCACTTGCCTTTGACTTTACAGGGATCGAGTCATCCCCCTCGTGCCACTCCAGAGTACGCGTCTGGAGTATGTACAGGCGTACGCGTATATATTTGCGCTTCCCCGGACCGGCCTGCCAGTGCCAAAAGTCAACCCCATCCCGCCCCGGCCACCACCACGCGTCCGTCCTACCTAGCTAGCTCACTTCGTCAAACCTCTCCAAGCTCAAATCCCCGGTCGCCGTTCATGTGCGGCCTGCTTCTGCGCATGGAGCACCTCAACGACTGGGACCTGCAGGCCGTCGTCAGGAGCTGCGCCACCTTCTCCTCCTCCCGCCACCCCCAGGACCGCGCCGGTCCTCCTCCGGGCACCGCCGGGATGCCGGTGCCGGAGACGCCGGTCAAGCGGGAGCCGCGCGACGTGGTCCGGCCCGCGTCGTCGCCGTACGGCCTCGAGTACCTGGACCTGGATCACAAGCCCTTCCTGCTGTCGGCGCCGTCGTCGCAGTCGTGGGCGGCGGTGGACGACCGCCACGAGATGATGATCTCTTTCCCCGCGGCGGCGTCCACGTCCGGCGTGCGCCCGCGGGTGCCGCCTGGCCGGAAGCCCGGCATGCGAAGCAGCACCCCACGCCCGAAAAGAAGGTACGTACTACTATATACCTATAGTTGATTTGTGCACCCGGCCCGATCGCTTATGCAGCGCGATTTGGATCGGAGAAGCTTGCAGCCTGCTGATTGTGATTTTGTTTGGTGGTGGTGATGGTGGCGGCGAGCAGCAAGAAGAGCCAGCTGAAGAAGGTGGTGTGCGAGGTGCCGGTGGCCGACGGCGGCGTCTCCTCCGACCTTTGGGCATGGCGAAAGTACGGTCAAAAGCCCATCAAGGGCTCGCCTTATCCCCGGTAATTAACTACTACAACCACTTCCACCGGCCCGTTTCCATGCGTTACTGTCGTCTCGTCGATGCACTAGCTCCCCCCCGTGCACAGCCTTGAGACCAGTCACTACCGCTAGTACCTTCTGTTAATAGATTCGCAATAACTGATTTCTCACACGATGAACATTTACACGGATTTCATCAAACTTGGATATATATACTCCTAATTACAAACAGTATAGTACTGGTAGTACATATGACCTGGTGCTTAGAACTTGCTAGGAGTAGATTTTAGCCGCGCACCTTGCAATTTGGCATAAGTTTTGGCCACTACACGTCACATGTACTTTTGCAGTACAAACACGCATGCTCCGGAAGGTACTCAAGTACTCCTCCGTACCAGTACCTATCTTAATTACTACTCCTAAACTTTGTTAGCTTTGTGGTCACAGGGGATACTACAAGTGTAGCAGCATGAAGGGGTGCATGGCCCGGAAACTGGTGGAGCGCAGCCCGGCCAAGCCCGGTGTGCTCGTCATCACCTACATGGCCGACCACTGCCACCCGGTGCCGACGCAGATCAACGCGCTCGCCGGCACCACCCGCCACAAGACCACCCCTGCCGACGGCCACGCAGGGACGACGACCACGACGTCGCCCAAGAGCCACGGCGATGCCCACGAGGCGGTGAGGTGCGACGACGAAAGCAACGAGACGTCGTCCATGGCGGTGGACGGTGCCACTGAGGACGCGGCGGAGGATGACGGCGGCGAGTTCTGGCCGACGGAGCTGGACCTGGACGAGTTGTTGGCGCCCGTGGATGGCGATCTGGATCATGTCTTCGACGAGGACGACGCCCTGGGACGACGGCTCTCGCTATAGCTGGAGAGGAAATTTGTAGCTATAACCTATAGGCACCACCGATTGACAACTTTTTTGCCCCTGTGTTCACATATTTGCGAAGGAGGGGTCACGCAGCAGGCAAGAAGCCATGTATATGCGTTTGATGTGTGTTTTGTGCTTGATCCCTCTCAACAAAATTGATGGAAGATTTCTGATGTAGCTCCAGTCTTGTATACATATAATCGCCGAGCCAACAGCGGCTCAGCGGTTTGCCTGGTAGATCATAAGGTCTCGGTAAATCGTTTTGATGTGCGTTTCGCGCATGATCCCTCTCAGCGGTTTGCCTACTAACGAGTATTGAGTTTATACACGTAACTCAAGGGCATCAAAGCATTTGACCACGCCAAACCAGTAAGAAGGAAAAAGTCTAAAAATAACCATGATTTCGTTCTCCAAGTCTGAATCAAACCCTGAAGTCAGAATCCCTGAAATTGTCACCCTGTATTTTTTGATCCCGGTTTATCCCGGCTGATTAGTGCTAAAAGCTGGTTTGGGCTTCAGGATTGCTTACGTGGCAAGGATTAGGGGTTAATTGGATGCAATGCTAGACTGACTGCGGCCCCTTCCAGTACTCACTTAAGTTGCAGCGGCGGGGGCAAATTAAGGGCTTGAGCAGGGGAACCAAATTAGGGATCGTTGGTAGGCTGGAGACGGGCGGCGACAGCGGCGACACCGGCGGCGGCGGCGGCGAAGGTTACTCAAGCAGGAGGCGGGCTCCGGCAGTAATCGACGACGTCTTCCTCCTCCCGCGTGTCGTACTCAGGCGGAGGTCGTGGGCACATGGCTCCGTCAAGGTCGTCCGTGCCGTACTGCGAGGACCCCATGGCGTACGAGTCGGCAATGGAATGCCACTGTAAGAAGATTCTACTGCTGTGTTCATGGAATTGTAGTAAGCTTCCAATCTTCTTCTCTTGTAATTTTTCCTCGTCCTTGTTTCCGTTTCTGATGGTATGAACTGTTTCAGTCAGAGAGATGGTTGTGGATTTTTTTTCAGCGGCATGATGATCCCTGCTACCCATTTGTTGTACAAGTACTAATGGATCTTTGGGATGCAATCAGGAGGTTTGAAGCTGCATGTGGTGATGGCTGGAAGCAATGGATGGAACAGATGCAGAGAAATGTAACAGAGGATGCACTGAGACAATTAGTTCTGAAGAAGAATGCAGAAGTTCAAGCAAATAGGGCAAGATGTGATAGTTTGGAAAGAAAACAAATGTCCAGCATTGTGTTTTATGGCATGATCATGTTAGTGGCAAGTTTATTTGCAAGATTTGTCCTGCATTGATAGCTAGAAGATGAATGTAATGTCAAAATTTTGTACTAGCAGAATGATGTAATCGCTGGATGATGGAATGGTACTTCATATTGTTGGATGATGTTATATTTGCTGGTTCATTTTGTTGGTCGGCAACTTTAGAAAATAGCAGCTAGTGCTACTTCTGGATATTTATCCAGAGTGACAAAATAGCAGCTGGTACATTTTGCATTGGAAAGACATAAACAGATATCACACAAACAACAGGTAAATTTGTCCAGACTGACAAAATCACTACTACTGGATATTTTGCACTGGAAAGACATACACACATATCTGTATATCACATAAATAACAGGTAAATTTGTCCAGACTGACAAAATCACTACTTCTGGATATTTTTGCATTGGAAATACATAAACACATATCACAGACAACAAGTAAATTTCTCCAGAGTAACGAAATCACTAGTTCTGGATATTTTGCATTGGAAAGACATAACTGGTTCAGTTCTACATAGATGCATTAGTTCAACACATATCTGGTACTACATGACCAGAGTGACATAACCAACAAAGTGACATAACCAGCAAAATGAAATAACCAGCAGTTCATTAATATGCTAACTTAAATCACTAGTCCATCATATCATTTCTTTGATTTTTTCTTGGCTTGCACATTCTGTTTGTTTGTAGCCTTCCTCTTCCCTCCACTTGTTCCTGCTTGTGCTTGAACTTCTCCTCCGCTCTTAGCCTGCTGGCTTGCTCTGATCTGAGCATCAGTGTTTGCTTGCTGTTGCAAAATATGAGAGTACATAGGCATGTCATTGCACAAATTATTAAAATAAAAGGACAACCATTTTAAAAAGAGAGTGAACTTGTATTTACCTCAGATGACTTCATTTTCCTGCCAGTTTTCTTCAGGAAGGCATTCTTCTTCTTCCCTTTTTCAGGATTCTTGTTGCAGCCTGTCTTGTTGTGGCCCTTGTGGCCACACATGCTGCAAGTAATTTTAGTGCCATGCTTTGACATTTTCTTTCCTTTTGGTTCTTCTCCCTCTTCACTCTTTCTGTCATTCTTCCTAGGCCTACCTGGCATACTCACGTACCCAGGTGCTTGTGGTCTAGGTTTGTTAGAGACAGGCTATCTCTCCTGTCCTTCTGCTGGCTCCAAGCAGTGCTCGTATATCTTCTTAAATTGCTCAACTGAATAGCACTTGTGAATGAAATCAGCTATGTTTCTTCCACTCTTGTATATGGCACTAATGGCATGGCAGCAAGGCAGCCCTGCCAGCTGAAAGTAACCACAAGAGCAAGTCCATTTGTCCAAGTTTACTGTATAGCTCCTTCCTCTGCCACTGACATGTTTCGCCTCGAACCCTTCCTTGCCATTCCAGGGAACATCACAGAACTGAGTCATTTTGATGGCCACCTTAAGCTTCTTGAAAATGTTTGGGCATATATCACTAGATGTCCACTTTGCACTTTTGCTTCTATTTTCTTGGACTCTAAGTGTCATCTTGTGTCTAATTTTCTCTAGCATAGAGATGATAGGATAGAATCTGGCCTCAACTATAGCATTATTGAAGGACTCACATAGATTGTTATCCACCGAGTCACAAAGGGATCCAACAGGAAAGAATGCTCTTGCCCAATGCTTAGGCTCTGTCCTCATTATGTCCCTTGCACCTTCAGGTGTATCTTGAGCTAACTTGGCCTTCCTATACATAAAGTCTTCTCTGTTTGCAGCCTTGGCAATTGCCCAAAATTTCTTTTGCAAAGCATGCTCTCTAAACTTCTTTTTCCAGTTAGTATAGATGTGTCTAGCACACATTCTATGTTGTGCCTTTGGCAAGTAGTCTTGCATTGCACTGATCAAGCCCTACACAGAAGTTGGAATTTTATTTAGCATTTGTACATAAGACAAATGAGTACACCTAAAAAACCAACATAAATGTTTCATGCTTCGACAACATGATCATTTAAAAGCTCATAATTAACAACATACCTTCTGCTGATCTGATATGAACACCCATCCTTCACCTTGATCATTAATATCCAAGTCCTTTATCAACAGGCCAATAAACCACTCCCAAGTTTCGGTTGTTTCTTTCTCCACTACTGCCCAAGCTACTAGATACATTTGATTATTAGCATCTCTACCAATAGCACATAGCAACTCACCTTGACATGCTCCTTTGAAAAAACAACCATCAAGCCCAATAACTCTTCTGCATGCTTTAAAACCCTGTTTCATAGCACTAAAGCACACATAAAAGCTTTGGAAGATATTTTGATCCATGTACTCAGGGTCCAAGCCAACAAGGATTGTGCTCCCAGGATTGCTCCTAAGTAGTTCAAGATGGTAATCAAACACCTTGGTGTACTCATCTTTCAGTCCAGCAAGTAGCTTCTGTGACACTATCTTCTTAGCAGCCTTGCACTTTGAAGTTGATACATCAGCAAAGAAATCTTTCAGAACAGTGGCTTTAATGCTATCAATTTTCCATGTGGGGTTGGCTCTTAAGATATGCTCATATCTCCTAGCGATAACTTTTGCGGTGACAAGATGATTGTCTCTGTTAGGTGCACACTCATGTTGATCTTCATATGTGATCACCTGGAATCTAGAACACCTGCTAGTATAAGCACCATATATAGTTCAGGGACATCCAGGCCATCCACATTTAGCCCTAATCCTCCCTTCTTCTGACTTCATGAAGTTTATACTTCTAAATGTCAGGAGTCCATATTTTATTAGTGCCTTTCTCATCTGATCCTTGCTCCTGAAAATCATTCCTAAGCAGAATAGTGGAATATCTACCTTAGGGTTATACCTTGGGAACTTAGTCTTCCTCCTAACAAATTCTCCTTCATGATCACTGTCCTCATCATATGAGTAATCTTCGTCATCTGAGTCAAAGTGGTCTTCTCCTACCACTTCTTCCACATTAGCCACTAGATCTATTGGAATGGCACCAGATGGATTTCTCTTAGCCCATCTCTTTGAGTCTCTAATTCTCTTCTTAAAAGCCCTTGCTTGTTCCCTTAGCTCAACATATTCCTCTTCCAGTCCACTCTCGTCACTTCCTGCCACATGATCACTATCATCTTCCTCACTGTCTGAAATTGCAGAGCCACTGTCATCACTCTCATGTTCATATGTATGTTGATCTGCTGCATTATCTCTATGTGTTCCTGGATTAATGACCTGAGAGGTATGTAGCTGAACCTGAGAACTTTGTGCCTGAATTTGTAAACTCTGTATCTCAACTTGTGCACTTTCAGTCCTCTGTTTCATTCTGAAATTGTGCTTTGTAGGGCTGCTAATAACCTGGGTTATAACACCACTATCATTTGGTACAAGCATACTTTCTGTTGCAGTCAACGATGATGGATTTTCACTAATTATCTGAACATCTTCCTCTGCAGTTATGACTGCATCTAGTTCTGTATCACTCCCTCCATCTAACTCATTGCTCATCTCATTTTCAAAATCACTACCACTATCACTTGCACTTTCATCATCTTGCTCCCCAAAGTACTCCACATAGACCTCAGCCACTCCTCCATCAGTTATGCATTCAGACATCTTCATACAGCCAGCATCATCACACAAAAATAATAGGCCATCCACTAGTTTTTTACCAGGGATCAGGAAGTAAAGCTTCATACTTTCTTTAAAAGGTATGTGATCACCAAGAAATCCTTTGATCTCTGGCAAAGATAATTTATCCCTTTCAATCTCTAACATTCCATCATCTCCACCAACATAGTCTAAAGTAGGTCCTATCCGAACAAATTGCCCACCGAAATTAAACCGCACATTCAGTTTGTCGCAAGCATCCATGATGAGAGCACAAACCCTAACCTGCATTGCCACACATTTTTGGACGAAATCAATGGCTAGCACAGCTTTTCCGGACTAAATGTAAAAGTAAATCCAATGTTTTCCAACAAATCAATGCCCTAATTAACCTCATTTTCCTGCCCAGAAACCCTAACCAGAGACAATCAATGGCAAAAAAAATGCAAAGATGAGAAGAGGAACAGAAGGAGGAAGGGGATTACAGGAGATTTCTCCGGCCGCCGTGATCGTCTTGCCGTCCCTGAGATCAACCACCGACAATCGCCATGGCCGCTGCGAGAAGGGACGGGAGGAGAAGCGTCGAGGGGCAGAAACAGGGGAGGGAGCGAAAAGATACTTGGATTTATGAGAACGATAGGACCCACTGTCAGTCCAACTATTTCACCCTCTTTCCGCCACATATTCAATCCCAGTGCAAACAAACGTCTAAAGGGCCGGGATAGACCGGGATAACAAAAGATAGGGTGACAATTTCAGGGATTCTGACTTCAGGGTTTGATTCAGACTTGGAGAACGAAATCAAGGTTATTTTTAGACTTTTTCCCAGTAAGAACTCCACCTTCCATGCATCCAACGAAAGGTACCGCGGCTCACGATGGTATAAACACATATCATAAGGTCTCAGTAAATCGTGCTCCACTACCACGAAAGTGATTCCGCTCTTTTCGCCCATAAGGAAATTCTGTGACTAAGTAACTGCTAACTTTCTGAGACAAACACATCATCATTAAATTTCACGATCTATGTGATCGATCTGATCAAACAAAAATTAAGTGTGATGCACAGATTTCAGACAAAAAATAGCACCGTTTCACAGATGATAGTTTTGGCACCAGTTACAACGGACGTTTTGCACTTCCATACCACAGATGCACAGGTATGGCTTACTCTATTACCAACTGTAGCTCGCAAAACTAGGATAAGTACTTAAAAGCTAACCTGCCACGCAAACAGCTTACAAATACGGAAACAGAATCAAGAGCAACACACAATAATCCGACCGACAATGATTTGCAAGTCTGCAGCCAAGTTAACACTCACGACCCGACCAGGATTTACAACATGGATGATCTGGATTCATTAATACTCCCACTTCTTGAGCTCCATTCCATCAGGAGGGCTTCCTTCAACCGTCTTTTTCCCGACATCCTTCCAGTTGGTTGAGAGAACGGTTCCATTAGACTCCACCTGCAACACCAGATATGTTCAGACAGCAAGTAGTAGTATATGATCTCAGTTGTGACCTTTGTCAGCTATGCCAACACAGGTCAATTGACAAAAGGGGAGCCACGAGGATGGAGAGCACATACAAAAGACTTCATCATTGCTCTACGCATATCTTCATCAGCATCACTGTAAATTTCACGGAAAAATTTGTTCAATGCAGCATCACCATCAAGTTTTTCATCCTTCTCCTGAAACAAGCTCAAAATCATGAGAAACTTCAATGGTAGTAGGGCAGTAGTGAAATGAAAGGCTCAAAGATGATACAAGCTGCACACACACACACACAAACCTGTTTTTTCACTTCAGCTTCAAGCTTATCCCAGTCCTTTTTGGATTTTGATGACGGATAAGATGGCCTCTGGGCTGATTCAGCTGCAAAACAAGGAATACATGCAATGTTTCAGTGACAAATGGAAGACAATGCAATATAACACTAACCCAGAACTCAGATTTTGTATAGAACTGGTATGCTGTTCATCTAAAACCCAGCATCACATACACGGTTCAGGCTTAAAACTACCTTAGTAGCCATTCTGCCAGCTTGAAAGCTACATAAACAGCCTGGGACTGAAATAGTAGCCATTCTGCAAGCTTAGGAGTCAGCACCAACCAGCATTTTAGTTAACTTTCTTATAGATCTGTTACCCTCAGTGTGCATGGAAGTATCTTTCTCACTGGGACTGAAACATGCCATAAATTTGCGCTGGTTTAAAATATTTTCAGTGATCATCTTTCATAAGAAAAAATTGTAGAACACAATTTACAGAGGGAGTAGTAATCCATACAAAAGCTCAATCACAGCAAGGTTATCACTAGACAAGTCAACAATTTTGCTCGCATTCAGCCCTCAAGGAATTACCTGGTACATTTATCTTCTGAGGAGCCTTTGGTTTACCAGTATAATCCAATGATGTCCAAGTTACTGGCTCAGCTTTTGCAAGGCGCATTTCAACCTTTGTAGACAACACAGTATACTTGCACTTATCTGGGACGATCTGATTGTCAAAAAACAACAAAATTACTGATGAATGTGCAATAGCTCAACCCAGTCAGGTATACACCACCACAAGTAAAAACAGTTACATAGAGAGAGCGTAATTGATTCTCAACAACTTCCATGCATTTAGGGAACAATCCAAATACAGGAGTTCTCAGTCATCACTGTAAGTTGCCAGATGGAGGGAGAAACAAACTATATCCAATCAACTGACAAGTTTGTCAAAGGTGCTACTCGGCAATGAACTATTGACCATGTGTATTTCCACACCACATGAAAACTTGGGCCCTTAGCAATCAATTTACTTTGTCAGTTACAATATCCTACTTTATCAGCAGATCAATTGCTGTTCCTAGAACATAAATTTGAGGATTAACATAATAAATTAGTTGTTTTAGAAACAAAATTAGTATATTATATCATATAAAGAAGACCTCATTCCATCTCCGTGTGTAACTGACTAACAAGAGAGTACTCCCTCCGTAAAGAAATATAAGAGCGTTTAGATCACTACTTTAGTGATCTAAACACTCTTATAGTTCTTTGCAGAGGGTGTACTGTTTAGCCTGGCTTCGTCGTTATATCCATAATCATGTATTTCCAAAGTTGTTCATAAACATATATGTGGGAACCTGTATGTGCCACTCATGTTCTAGATAAGGGTGGAAAACTTGTTTGAGAGGGAAAATAAATAAATTATTGATTTTCTGTACTGAAAGTTGTATTTACAATATATATCTCCTATAAATTCGTATTTACAGATTAGTTACTAACAAAAACATGAAAACTATGCTTTTGAGTCACCCTGCCTTGCGTGTATGTTCTGAATATTTAGTACCTTCTCTTACCAAACAATGCATCATACAAGTGACATAACAGATACAGCATGTACTGTTTGCATTGTGTTCATAAGTAGCCACATACAGGTTAAAAAGATGAGGAGGTACCTTTGAAAACAGACGAGGCTGAAAATGGTATGGTTCCTCACCGGGAAGTTCAATTGAGACACTCAGCTAGAAAGTGAAGCTAGATTAGTCAACACGGTGAAATGACAATTGATTTGCAAGAATAAGGCAAGGGAAACACACCATCTGTTCACCAAAGTCAACAACCACGCTGTCAGCTGGAACACCCTTAGCAAATATAGTCAGTACCACTTCTGTAGGAGTATTGTAGTAGTCATGCCTACAACATCAAATGCATTGCCAGAAAATGTTAGCATCCATCCACTGTTTACAGCATAAACATTTAATCATTCCTTAGATACACTAGTATTACGCACACCTCTGACGATGTGAATGAGGTGGAAATCAAACATAAATTTTAGTGCATGTAGTAGATGTCCCCTCAAATTTAAATGGGCTCATACATAGAAAATAATTTTTTTATCATGGGAGAAAGAACACTACTGAAAGAATTCTGCACCAATTACCTGTATTTGGGCTTGCTTGGCACTTCCATCGTTGGCTGTGCATTCTCCATATTTGCACCATCCTGGTCCTCAGCTTCAGTAGCCACAGTTGTAGCCCCGGAAGATGCCCCCGAAGATGTAGCTGAAGCAACAGCCGCAGCGGCATTCTTTACTGGCACCTGGCTAGCCTCCTCTGAACACATAACAAGTTAATGACACCCCAGCAGTACAAGTGTGGGTAAGAAAGAGCAAATGAAAAGATCATATGCAGCTTCAAAAGTGTTAGCACATCCCGAAAACTGGATGATGATGCAAGGCTGCTATGGGAGATTTTAACAGATCACAATAACTCAAAAATTGGGAAAACACAGAGGACATACATTCCTATTATGGCATGCCCAATAAAGAATCACTATATCCATTAGGCAATTGCTGAGCTAAATATGTTTGACTCACCAGCAATACGATCATCACACTCCTTCATCAGACGAGTAAACCTCGAGTCACCAGATGCATAAGAAGAACCCACTTCAAGAGCAGCCTTTGCAGTTTGGTATTCCTCCAGCTTGATGCAAGCAGAGCTGCATAGAATTATTCTTGTCATGTAAAAATAAAAAGGCAATAGATGGCAGTTTGTTCTAAAATTTATGTTCAACTGATGAAGCGAATAAATGCATGACTGACCCCTTCCGAAGGTATGCTTTATGCATCGAAGGATCAAGTTCAATTGCTTTGTTGGCATCAGCTACAGCCTCTGCAAGACAAAAATTACCACGCGCTTAGTACACTATATTGTGCAAGTACAAACAGACAATTACTATCAAGTAACAAATAAAAAAGGCATGATCTAACTATTTCAGTATGTCCACAAATGTAGGTCATTGTAGCCATTGGCACAAAAATGAAGGAATTAGCCTCAATGAACATCATGCCATTCTCTTGCTCCTAAATGCCCTGATTATTCTCTTGATTTATGTGTTCTCTACTTAAGAAGAGCAGTTGAGACTAAGAGAGATTTATGTATTCTCTACCCAAGAAGAACACTTGAGACTAAGAGAGACACTCAATCATGAGTTATGATCATAGGGAATAATATGAATGTGAGAGGATAATGCTTAAAATAAACAAACTATATTTGTAAATATAGTGAATGGCTAATTGAGCTTACATGATCTTTCATGATGGATAGTTAAATAATATTCGGGGATAAAGTTTACAAAATGAGTTCAACTGGTAATTAAGAACTGAAATGACATTGTACTCATACATGGATGGTGTGGCACTAACATTTTGAACATTCTAGACGTAAAAGGGCAAACAAATAAGCCACATGGCAAGTTTCGAGTTTGACAAAGAGCAGACCAAGGCTTCATTAATATGCAACAACAAGGAAACAACTATAGATCACGGACAAACAGGGATTAGGTGCTAAGAAATTCTGCAAGTACATAAACATGGTTATGAATCATAAGTATTACTCCATGCACAACAATGTATCTCTTGAATCTGCAGATGTCACTATTATATCTTTTACTTCATATAATCTACAGATTTCACTATTATATCTTTTCCTTCGTAGATAGAGTAGAACAATTGTTTAATGCTATTACTACAATTACTATTGCATTTTTAAAAGCACAAGGCTTCCACCAAGTCAGAAACATAGATATCCAGACCTCACTATGCAGGGAATCAAATTAGCTTTTTGTTCTCAATTTATGAAGCATTCAAACAAATAACCTCATACAGAGGAAAATTTACATACGATTTTACGATAGTTAGTTAATGTGATGCGATTTCTAGCATATCAAGGAGTGGCTTGTAGCTGCCTGAATAATATTTTTACACAGGCAACATAGGGATACTTCGGTTATCACAAAGAAATGTACCATTGGTTACAAATTGTTGCCAAACACAGGGTTTTTTCAAAGGCAGCCGTTGTTCATGGCACTAGGCTGGAGAGGAAGGTCCTCACCTCCTTGGCCATGCTAGGACACCGAATGTAACTTCAGGAGGATAGCATGTATTCCATATCCTCATAAACTGAGCAAATAGGCAAAACAAAAGCACGCACCTTAAGAAAAAATCCATATTATGATACGACAGCTCTACATTTGGATGGCATTTTACTTTACATCATGAGGATCAAAATGGAGTTCTATGCAACAACTCAATGATACATGAACAAGTAATAAAACAAGATGTGCGAACAACCAAATACTTATTCAGAATACTGAACTGCAAGATAACAAAATAACAATACTCCAATGATGATACTACCCAGATTCTTTATGGTGGTTAAGTGCCTCAGAGTTGATATAAATATAACACTTTACATGCCACCACATTAGATCTCGTTCCTTTTCAAGGTTAGGCTAAAGGCTGTGATGTAGGAACAGAAATCAACAACAGGCATCTTAACAACCAGAGATCAAACAACCCACTAATAGAATCTCAATGTTAGCACCCGTTTTGACTAATTTCGCCAACATATATGAGCAAAAAGCAAGCAATAACTGTAGCAACTCAACAAGTGCATATTTTTTTTAGGGCGCAAGTCGTGTAATGACTACAGTAAACACGCTGGAATGCTATTCTACCCCATTACATTCCCTAGCCTATGCAAACTGGAAGTCAATCCTAACTGTAAATGAGAGGGATTCAACACACTTGTACGTCAACACCTGCACACACAGAAGCTATGTGTGCTGACACTAACGAAACAGACTTATTTCACACAAATCAGAGCAACCCCCAAAGGTGCCATCTTTGACCCACCGACACTTGGCGTACAACACAAGTAACGTAAGGATTCGGAACGAAAACAAACCGAGCTTATTAGGGCCTAACTCGCCGCTTGAACCCCACAACTAACGTAAAACCGCACCGCCGCACCGACAACGCAACAAGCGACGGCGAATCGAACTCATCTGCTCCCAGAACCAGACGCAAACATCTCATAGGGGGGCCTAGCGATTCCATCCACATCCATGCGGCAAATCATGACAGGGTTCGGCATAAGCAAACGAATCGAGCCGCAGG
>NC_041384.1:433870083-433885721 GCF_002162155.2 Triticum dicoccoides | reverse complement strand
TCCTCCTCTCTTTTCCTTTCCTTTCCTTTCTGTCTTTTGTACGGATCAAGCCTAATTGTTTGGCCTTTGGGACCCAGGAAGTTTCACGAATCATCATTGCTTGATTAGCCTCCTGCTTTTTTTTTGAGGGGTTAAGGGGGTGACTCTTTTCGATCTTGGTGTCTGAGATCGTGATTAGGGAGCAAGAAGGTTGTCATTGACGCCACGTGGCAGTCGTTGCCTTGTGCAGTTGTGCGTCGTCGATGGAGATTAGAATATGATGTTGGATTGATGGTACTAAACGCTGCATGGCATCTTTGCATGCTAGGTACCGTCATAACTCAAGCAACATGGAGATGAGAATAGACATGGGTGAGCTTGTTAGAAGACTACATCATCTACAACCGGACTTCTCAATACCCGCTCTCAAACGCTCGGACGGACTGTCCGATCAATGACCGGGCCAAAAATTGCCACCCAACCAGACTCCTCATAGCCGCCCTAAACGCCCGGACTAACCGGTGGATATGGGGAGGCCCGAATGCGACCCGACATGCCCGTCACGTAGGCCTGCGCCGCCCCCATATGTCCCCATAAAAAACCCAGCCGACGAACCCTAGCCTCTCTCCTCTCGTCCGTGTAACACTTACGATGCGGCTATATCTCCCATGTGTCGGAGCACGACTTAGAGGCATAACCGCATAGTAGGCATGTCGCAAGAGGGGTAATTTTTACACATCCCATGTACTGAACAAGAAAGGGATAAAGAGTTGGCTTACAATCGCCACTTCACACAATACATAAATATATCATTACATCATCCAGATACAATCAAGGTCCGACTACGGAACCAAAATAAAAGAAGACTACCCCTAATGCAAAAGATCCCCGATCGCCCCGACTGGGCTCCACTACTGATCAATTGGAAACGAAACAACGCAATGAACACGATCTTCATCGAGCTCCTCCTTAAGCTCGGTTGCGTCACCTGCACGGTATCAACGGCACCTGCAACTGGTTTTGGAAGTAAACTGTGAGTCACGGGGACTCAGCAATCTCACACCCTCGCGGTCAAGACTATTTAAGCTTATAGGTAGGGAAAAGGTATGAGGTGGAGCTGCAGCAAGCACTAGCATATATGGTAGCTAACTTACGCAAATGAGAGCGAGAAGAGAAGGCAAAGCACGGTCGTGAACTAAAAGTGATCCTGAAACTACTTACGTTCAAGCATAACTCCAACACCGTGTTCATTTCCCGGACTCCGCCGAGAAGAGACCATCACGGCTACACACGCGGGTGATGCATTTTAATTAAGTTAAGTGTCAAGTTCTCTACAACCGGACATTAACAAATTTCCATCTGCCCATAACCGCGGGCACGACTTTTGAAAGTTCAAAACCCTGCAGGGATGTCTCAACTTAGCCCATCACAAGCTCTCACGGTCAACGAAGTATATTCCTTCTCCCAGGAAGACCCGATCAGACTCGGAATCCCGGTTACAAGACATTTCGACAATGGTAAAACAAGACCAGCAAGACCGGCCGATGCACCGACATCCCGATAGGAATTGAACATATCTCGTTCTCAGGGCAACACCGGATAAGCACTCCGTACAACTAAAACCAGCCCTCAAGTTTCCCCGAGGTGGCGCTGTAAACGACTCTAGTTCGGACCAACACTAAGAGAAGCACTGGCCCGGGGGTTAAAATAAAGATGACCCTCGAGAGAGCGACTCCCAAGGGAAAAGTAGGTGGTGGTGAGGCAAATGGTAAATCCAAGGTTGGGCCTTGCTGGACGAGTTTTATTCAAAGCAAACTGTCAAGGGGTCCCCATAACACCCAACCGTGTAAGGAACGCAAAATCAAGGAACATAACACCGGTATGACGGAAACTAGGGCGGCAAGAGTGGAACAAAACACCAGGCATAAGGTCGAGCCTTCCACCCTTTACCAAGTATATAGATGCATTAATTTAATAAGAGATATTGTGATATCCCAACAATAACCATGTTCCAACATGGAACAAACTCCATCTTCACCTGCAACTAACAACGCTATAAGAGGGGCCGAGCAAAGCGGTAACATAGCCAAACAACGGTTTGCTAGGACAAGGTGGGTTAGAGGCTTGACATGGCAATATGGGGGCATGATATAGCAAGTGGTAGGTATCATGACATAGGCATAGCAATAGAGCGAGCAACTATCAAGCAAAGATAGAAGTGATTTCGAGGGTATGATCATCTTACCTGCAAAGTTCTCCGAGAAGACGAAAACTTGATCCTCGTAAACGAACTCAACGGGTACCTCGAACACGAACTCGTCTCCCGGCTCTACCCAAGACAAGAACACAAGCAAAGGAAACCACAGTCAACCATGGTGCAATGCGCAAGCAACATGATGCAAAACATGGCATGATATGTGGGATGTGATATGCAATGTGTCGTGGTTTTGTCACGGCAGATGTCCTAGGGTGAGGACTTAGTCATGAGGCCAACGCATCTATGTGGTAGTTTGAGAGGGGTTGAGCGGAATTGAGAGACGCAACATAAAACAAGGATTTAGACAGCTTCGGGCCCCGGGAAACATCATCCGGTAACAACCCTACATGCTGTTTGAGGCTAGGTCTCATTATCATCATGAGAGGGTCGCCGTAAACTGACTCTCCTCTTTGTGTCTAGCCCTAAGATTGTTTCTTCTTACTTGTCCCTCTTTGGGGAGCCCTGCCCCTCCTTATATAAGTTAAAGGGGCAGGTTACATGTAGAGTCCATCTTGGACTAAGACTTAAACTATCTTGACTTCCCTTCCCGGGCTTCTTAACATCTGCCGGTTTAACATTGTCTGCCGGTTTAACATTGTTCGCCGGTTTAACATTGTCTGCCAGGTTATGATTGACTTAACACCTGCTGGTGCTACCATCTGTCTTAACTCTGCCGGTTTAACACTCGCCAGTTTACCGTCTTTCTTAGCCATCTGTCTTAACTGTCTGTCTTAACTCCGCCGGTTTACCAAGTCCCAGCCGGTTTACAACTCCAGCCGGGTCATACCGCGGGGTATATCCCCGACATTAGCCCCCAGTTTAATTTGGATTTATCCATGTTAAACTTGTAACGCCCTCGATGCGCCTATATCTCCCACGTGTCGAAGCACAACTTAGAGGCATAACCGCATTGAAAGCAATATCGCAAGTGAGGTAATCTTCGCAAACAACCCATGTAATACAATAAGGGAAAAGATACATAGTTGGCTTACAATCGCCACTTCACACAATTACATGAATAAAGCATTACATCATCCAAATACAACCACGGCCCGACTACGGAGCCAAAATAAAAGAAGACTAACCCAAATGCTACACAGATCCCCGATCGACCCCAACTGGGCTCCACTACTGATCAACTAGAACGAAACAACACAAAGGACAAGATCTTCATCGAGCTCCTTCTGAGCTTGGTTGCGTCATCTGCATGGTCTCATCGGCACCTGCAAGCTGGTTTTGGAAGTATCTGTGAGTCACGGGGACTCAGCAATCTCGCACCCTCGCGATCAAGACTATTTAAGCTTATAGGTAGGGTAAAAGGTATGATGTGGAGCTGCAACAAGCGACTAGCCTATATGGTGGCTAACATACGCAAATGAGAGCGAGAAGAGAAGGCAAAAGCACGTTCGAACAACTATGATCAAGAAGTGATCCTAGAACAACCTACGTCAAGCATTACTCCAACACCGTGTTCACTTCCCGGACTCCGCCGGAAAGAGACCATCACGGTTACACACGCGGTTGATGTGTTTTAATTAAGGTCAACTTCAGGTTTTCTACAACCGGACGTTAACAAATTCCCATCTGCCCATAACCGCGGGCACGGCTTTCGAAAGTTCAAATCCCTGCAGGGGTGTCCCAACTTAGCCCGTCACAAGCTCTCACGGTCAACGAAGGATAAACCTTCTCCAGAGACATTCCGATAAGACTCGGCATCCCGGTTCTACAAGACATTTCGACAATGGTAAAACTAAACCAGCAACACCGTCCGAATGTGCCAACAAATCCCGATAGGAGCTGCACATATCTCGTTCTCAGGGCACACTCAGATGAGCTCTCCATACAACTAAAACCAAACCTCGAGTTTCCCCAAGGGGGCGCTGCACAGGACTCTAGTTTGGACCAACACTCAGAGGAGCACTGGCCCGGGGGGGGGGTAAAATAATGATGACCCTTGAGTCTGCAGAACCCAAGGGAAAGAAAAGGCTAGGTGGCGAATGGTAAAACCAATGTTGGGCATTGCTGGAAGAGTTTTATTCAAGGCGAACTTTCAAGGGGTTCCCATTATAGCCCAACCGTGTAAGGAACGCAAAATCCGGGAACATAACACTGATATGACGGAAACTAGGGCGGCAAGAGTGGAACAAAACACCAGGCATAAGGCCGAGCCTTCCACCCTTTACCAAGTATATAGATGCATTAATTAAATAAGAGATATCGTGATATCCCAACAAGTAAACATGTCCCAACAAGGAACAACATCTCCATGTTCCAACAAGGAACAAACTTCAATCTTCACCTGCAACTAACAACGCTATAAGAGGGGCTGAGCAAAGCGGTAACATAGCCAAACAACGGTTTGCTAGGACAAGGTGGGTTAGAGGCTTGGTTCAACAATATGGGAGGCATGATAAGCAAGTGGTAGGTATCGCAGCATAGGCATAGCAAAAGAGCGAGCAACTAGCAAGCAAAGATAGAAGTGATTTCGAGGGTATGGTCATCTTGCCTGAAATCCCACAAGGAAGAAGAACGAGTCCATGAAGAAGACAAACGGACGTAGACGAACGAATCCTTGCAACACGACGTTATCGGAACCAACCCGAAGAAGCAAACACTAGAAAGAAGCACACAACATAGTAAACAAACAACACAGGAACATGGTATGATATGCGGGATGCGGTACGCGATGCATATGCATGACTTGCAAAGGAATGAATGAACCTGGCCTCAACTTGGAAATCCAAGAGTGCCACTGGAATGGTGAGGGGATTTCGGTTGAAATCGATATAAAGAACACCGGAATCGGAGACACGGTTTAGAAATGGCAAGCAATTCAAATATGGCACCGGTCTGCGATATACAGCAAGTAGCCATCTAAATGCAACAAGACAAGCATGCTACAGCACCCAAACATGGCAAAAAAAATATGGCAAGGATCCACTCGTAATGCTTGACAAAAGATGAACACTGAGCTACGGCCAATTCATCCATTAACAGGTTCAAACAAGCATGGCAAAAGTGCAATTGGTAAACAGGTTTCAGACTTAGTGAAATTAACACAAGCCTGGAATTTCAGATCAAGTAGCACACTTTGGAGCATGAAAACTACATGCTACAAGAACTTAACATGGCAAAGCAAGGCATGGCATGGAGCTACTCAAAGAGCTTAACAAAAGTCCCTTAGCGACCTTGAGCCAAAAAGGATTAGAAAATACAATTGCAAGCATGTGAACATGGCAAAAACATAATCAGGTTACAGACTTAGAGAAAAATTGGAGCATGCAAATATGTTAGCAAGTAGGCATGTTTACGAGTTCGATGCACTCACTACTAGGCAAGGCATGACAATCTAAGCATACACCCATCAAGAATACACATTATATAAGCTAGACATGGCAAGAACAACAACATAGCATGCATGGATCAACAACAACATCCTCAGCAAAATCGCTAACAAGTAGACAATCTGCCCAGATTCACTAAATAGCAAAAGTAGAGCTCGATTGACTCAAGCTAGGGTGCTCCATAAATGCAAACAAAGATATGGATGGATAGAGCACCACAAGATTAACAAATCATCCTTACTTATCATCCCCAAAAGAGGCACGGATCACTAGGAAACAACATGAACATATGGCATATTGATAAAAACAGATCAAGGACTTGAAGAAATTCTAAGTCCCTGAAATCAGCATTAACGAATGCACCACTTTGCAAGCTTGTGATAGTCACCATACATATCACAAAAATACATGGATAGCACATCTGGAAAGATGGCAAAGCATATAACAAAACACATGTGGAGCTCAGGAGCATATCATGCACACATTAATCATGGCAAAAATGACAAATAGCTATTTGATGCAGCAGATCTGACAATTAACTCAAATAGCACTCTTCCAACAGCATTTCGGGAATGAAGATGAACTCAAATGAAAATGATGCAATGAGATGAAATGATGTGCTCTCTGAGATGAACATTTCGATATGCTACATGCCCAAAATGGATCTACAGATGCAAAGTTACGATATGATGAACATGGGCATTTGAAACATGGAAATCTCGGGGACTTAGTAGAATTTTACCCTGCAGGAAAAGTCAACCCGGGACGAGGAGATCCGGGACGGGGTGGATCCGGTTCGGGATGGCGCCTCTTGGTTCATCCCTCGGTGGATCTCATCCACCGGGCAGATCTGGCCGGGATGAGCTCCGGCGAACCTCCGGCGAGGCGCGGAAGCCGAGGCGAGGCGCGAACGGCGAGGCAAGGCGGTGCGGCGAGGTAGCTGCGCGGCACCGCGCTCCGGCGAGGCAGGCGGGGAGGCGCTCCGGCGGGGAGCCGCGGGCTCTTGGGGAAGGCCGGCGAGGCACATGGCGGCGGAGCTTGAAGGTGTTTGTCGGCGGGGAAGAACGAGGCGGCGGCGGAGGCAGCTTTCGGTGGCCGGCGGCCGGCGCGCGGCGCCCCGGACGGCGGCGTGCGGGAGCATAGGCGGCGAGGACGACCCTGCGCGGGGCGGCGACCGGATGGGCTGGGCGGGCCCGCGATGGGCTCCGCCGGGCCGCGCGGTGGGAGAGCGCCGGCTGAACAGGTGGCGCTGTCCGGTTGGTGGAGGGCGGCGGCCGGCTGAGGTGTCGGCCCCTGATTGGTCCGAGCGACGTGGCGGCGTGGACACGTCCGGCGATGGGATGGACATGTCCGGCGGCGGGACGAACATGTCCGGCTGCGGGAGGAGGAAGAAGTTAGGGTTGGGTTTGATCTGCGCGGAATTTTCGGGGAGAGCCACATATTTATAGGTAGAGAGAGCTAGGAGAGTCCAAATGAGGTGCGGTTTTAGGCCACGCGATCGTGATCGAACGCTCTAGATGATGGAGATGATTTTAGGTGGGTTTTGGGCCACTTCGGAGGGGTGTTGGGCTGCAACACACACGAGGCCTTTACGGTCCCTCGGTTAACCGTTGGAGCATCAAACGAAGTCCAAATGGTACAAAACTTGACAGGCGGTCTACCGGTAGTAAACCCAGGCCGCTTGGCAAGTATCGGTCCAATCCGAAAACGTTTAATACCCGCACATGAAAAGAGGTAGAAAGGGACACCGGGTGACATAGAAGCGTCGGATTGCAAAACAGACAACGGGGAAAATGCTCGGATGCATGAGACGAACATGTATGCAAATGAAATGCACATGATGACATGGTATGCAATGCATGACACGCAAGCATAAGACAAGGCAACAACAGCGAATAACTGGAGGACACCTGGCACATCGGTCTCGGGGCGTTACAAAACTGATCTTGATTATCCTTAAGTCCTTGTCACTTCCTTCTTCTATAAAATCCGAGTCAATAGACCAGCTTTATAATCAATTTGTTGACATCGGTTTATCATAGAGAAATATTGTGAAGAATAACTTCTTTGACTCATCTCCCAATGCTTAACAAAAATATTGGTCTTTGAAATACTCATCTGATCTTCAGCCGGTTTAAGAATGTAGAACTTTGCCGGTTTAAGACTTGAACTTGCCGGATTATCATTGCCGGTTTACAAATATTGATGGCATCGGGTCATAATTGTAGTTAACATCAAGCTTGAAAATATACCTCTTATATGCCTATCACTTGTAGCCCCCAAGTCTTAAGAAGGTAGCATAGCAACAGCTTAAGACTTGCTTCAATATGAATGTCACAAGCTTGAAGAAATCCAGGTTGTTCATCTCAATCACCAGTCAGAACTGAGTATCCCACATATGTAGCCCCCAAGTGTTGGGTTGTCATGCTTGCAGCAACCTGGGACTTGAAATTGTCTTATGCTCATAAAAACTTCAACCAGTGTAGCCCCCAAGGGCCGGGTTATTATGCAATAAGGAGCAGGGACTTTATAGATATGATTATGTAGACTTGAATAGCAACGTGTAGCCCCCAAGGGCCGGCTCAGTAAGATAATATTGACCTGGGACTTTATATATACTTCACTGAGAATGACATTATACGATGTAACCCCCATCATGGGGCTTGAACCCACGTCCACAAGGTTGAGAGCTTTGTGCTTTACCAACTGAGCAGTGGATCCTTCAATAATAGATGAAAATTTGTGTACCTTGAATTGTTGATAGGAGCAATTGATAGCCCCCAAGGGTCGGCTCATTACGATTTGATGAGCCGGGTCTTCAATAAGTGAGCAAACAATGACTTTGCATTAGCCCCAAAGTGTCATGGTGCATGCTTGCAGCGACATGAGACTTGTGTATTTGATGTAATCCCAACTTGAATAATGTAGCCCCCAAGTGCCGGGTCGTAAGCCTGCAGCGACTCGGGACTATTCTTTAATTGTAGAATAAATCATATCCATTAATAATATGATAGTCATTGCGCTAAAGCGACTTTGAAAACCTTAATCATAATACTGGTTATTGATAACCATAAGAAAATCCAGCCATGTTGGCTATTAAAGATTTGAATAATATGACTTGGTTCAAAAACCGATTCCTGCCTTATAAGCCGGTATATCCATGCACATACGATACATGCTATGATGGTGTAATGATGATGCAATATATGATGATGTATGTGTATGATCAAGAGGGTTTAAGCTATGGTTCGGATACGACCAGAGCCCCCCAAGTAGTCATAATTATGGCATTGTGCTGATCAAGAGGTGTAGCTATGGTTCGAATATGACCAAGCCCCCAAGTGATTTCCCTAGTGCCCTTATGCCTATCAAGAGGTGTAACTATGGTTTGAACCCATAGCCCCCAAGTGATTTCCCTGATGGTCTTATGCCTATCAAGAGGTGTAGCTATGGTTCGGATACGACCAAGCCCCCAAGTGATTTCCCTGGTGCCCTTATGCTGATCAAGAGGGTATAAGTTGTGGTTCGGATACGACCAGAGCCCCCAAATGATTTCCCTGGTGGCTTTTAAGCCTATCAAGAGGTGTGACTATGGTTCGAACATAGCCCTCAAGTGATATTCTGAGCTGTGCTCAAGGGATACCCATGTTTGAGCTGTGCTGTGCAACAGACTCTCTTTGGCCCCTTATGATAATATTGGCTTGATAGCCGGATTACCGAAATAACCAGAGTCGTGCTCTTGTGATAATATTGGATTGATAGCTGGAATCAAGAGGGTAGCAATGTTATGTTCTCTTTGATGAATACACCTATGTTTGAACAGGAAACCCCCAAATGATATTGCGAGCTGCGCTCAAGGGATACCCATGTTTGAGTTGTACTGTGCAACAAACTCTCTTTGGCCCCTTATAATTTCCTGAGAACTCGAACTTGCGAGAGATTATTCTTTTAACCAGATATTGAGAGCTTCAAAGCTTTGTGGGAGACAACCGTCCCTTGAACCGTGTTTTGCAACCGAAATCCTTCATTTTTAAGCCGGAAATTTTTTTGACGGCCTTTAAATTTGCACCAATATGGCGGTTTAGGGTCCTGTATTAGATAACTTTGCAAGCCGGAGTAATTGCTCTTTTAAAGAAAGCAATATATAATATAAAAATATATTGGATGGATTTCACCTGATATGTTAGACCAGAAGTTATCCACCACGGAGTTGATGATCACCCCGGTAAAGCTGAAATCAATCACGACCGAGTTGGCCATGAGAACAGACCAATGTATCGTCCGCGACATTGTAAACAGGTGCATACGGCAAGTTGTCCTCTGCGTTGTAAACTAGTGCGGACGCGTGATCCACCCGTCCATTCAACTGGTAGTGTGACACAGAGGAAAACACCGTTGTAGAATATTGCCAGTGCACGCTCTATCCCGGCAGTAGAACAATAATTTCACTTGTGTATAAAAACACCAATAGGGCAGTGGAGTGGTGCTCAGAAGAATTAAAATGTACTGATAAAATACATAGGAGGGATAACACCTGATTTTGTTTTGACGATGGATCATCTGTCCATAGATAATTTTTTCAGTACTGTTACTGAATTCCCCTTGATCCATATTTTTATCCAAACATTTTTATGTTAACCCCCTCGAGGATCCTGCCAAATCCTGTCACAACTCCTCGTTACCCACCAGGTTAACTCCTCCTCCACCTCTCACGAGATACGCAGCGCAGAGCATATAATAGAGCTGCACGGGCAGAACCGGTGATGGAAAGGCGGACTAACAGGTGAGGTGTGAAGCAGCATGGCGGCTTAGGACCGCAGGCACGACGACTTGGCAGCGTCGAGGCAAGTTAACAGGCGGAGGGGCGAAGATCAGGGTAACCTGGAAGCAGTCACAACGGTGGCTCGTCACAAGGGCCCGCGCGGGGGTGGGTTAGAGGCACGGGGAGGCTCTCTAGTGGCGGTGACTCGAAGCATTGACGGCGGCTCACGTAAAACCGCAAAGCAACCACGACGGCCTAATGAACCGGTTTAAAGGCTCTGCGGTGAGGACGGAGCTCCGGCGGCGCAGCAGTTCGGAGCAAAGCAAGGACGGGCCAGGCAGAGGCGGGGCCATGCTGCCGAGGGAGGCGCATGCTGAGCCCGCACATAGCGAAGAGACTCAGCGGGTCAGGTGTGCTCGAGGCAGCATGGCTCTAACGCGGAAAATGCAAGTCCTAGCGAAACTCCACTCCAGGCATGGTGCAGATGCTTGCCCGGCTTTGTCTTGCTCAGTGAATCTGATACAAAATACTTGGTGTGTCACCCCGCGACCACTTCTCTTTCTGAATAGTACCGAGTGGCGCCAGGTACGCAAATTGCCCATGAAAAGTACTGAAGCCTGATTTGAGCATCTCTAGTATTTTTGTTTAAACTCCCACGTACATGCACTGATGCTCAATGATATATGATCTGATTTTATCTCCCAATGCTTCTGTTTTCATTGCTTGGCTCTTCGTGATAGACCGGCAGCAGCGGCGGATCATGAGCCTCATGGAAACGACCCGTAGTGACGAAAGGAGCGGCAGCAATAGTCCGGGTCGCGCTCGGAGCTGCGGCGACTCGAGGCAACCAAAGCGAGACCGGCAGCGACCTTAAAGCAGATACTGGGCACCTTCGTTTTTTAGCAAGGTGAGTCAATGTGATGGCGACTGCAACGGTGGAGACCACGGCTATGACCGCGACGACTTGAAGCTGGCGGAAGTGGTGACGGGTGTCTCACCAGCAGTAGGAGGTGGCACGACGAGGCCCTGGCAGGGCCGCTCGGCTGAAGTGGCTCAGTAGCGGAGCTCCGGTCTGGGGGCAGTGCGACGCGACTTAGGGGCGACTGTGACAGTGGCTCAGTAGCAGAGGTTGGTGGCTCAAAATCCAAGGCGGTGGCTCACGGGCGGTTTGTCCGGCTTGCCATTGACGGCTGGGGCACGAGCCCGACCTGCCGGCGTGGTAAAGCGGCGGAGGCCCGCACGTGGGGCACGGAACCCACGACAGTTGAGGCGGCCCAGGCGAGGCCGAGGAGTTTACCAAGGCAACAGTGGCGCTTTAAACCGGGCGCGGCGCAGACGGTGATTTCAGCGGCCCTCGACCGACGGCGGCTCTAACATAAGGAGGCAAGGCGGCCGCAACCCTCGGACGGCGGGCGAAGCCGTCAGGTTAAACTGGCAGGATGCGGCCGTCGAAACGGTTTACGGCGATGGCGGTGGTCAGCCTGTTGACGAGGTAGTACAAACGACGTGAGACTGCAGCTTACATAAGTGACAGCGGCTCGGGACGGAGGCAGGTTCGGCTTGACAGATGCAACGGTGATTTATCCGGGGAGACGACCCGGCGACGGCTTGTGAAGGAAGCAGATGGAAACTGAGGCAGCCTTTGAAGGGCTGGCAGAGGCGGGTTAAGGCGGAGTCTAGGCCGGATTGAGGCCAGGGTGGCCTGGCACGGAAGCCGGCCGGCTTCGTGCAGCGGAAGCGAACCGGCGAGGCGAGGTGAAGTTGTGCAGGGAAAACTAATTGTTTCTTGGATTTAATCCTGATGCGGCTGCAGCGAGGTTCGCCTCTGATCCGGAAACAAGATGTCTTCAGTAGATTCTTGCCGCTCTGCAAAGGGAAAACTTGACGGATTAGCGCTGCCACACGCGCAATCCTAAATCACTTATCCCTGTTCCCGTACTGCGCAAATATTGATTCGATGACTTGACGGATTAGCGCTGCCGCAAATATTGATTCTCTTTTGGTCTCGGTGTACTGCAGCTCGTGGTAGTGATGCACGTACGGCCACGCAGATTTGATCTTGCTTTTGGAACTTGTCCTCAGATGTGACCGCATTAATACTACTAGTAAGGTAAATCTTCCCAGCTGTCTCTGGCATCACGTGCATAAGGTTTTGGCTTCAGTTATCTTGTGAACAGTACTACCCACTATGATACAGCAGCAGGAGATTTGGCAACTTCAAGGCATAGCAACAGTCGGGGAAGGGTTGAAGTCAAGGGCGGCTTGGAGTACAGCAGCTAGCAAGCACCGGCGACTTAGCGTAGAATGGACGGGCGACTTGGAGGAGACCATGTCGCTCCCTTTTTGGCAGCAGAAGCCAAAAGTAGTGGATTGTAGCGTTGATGTCCGGCGAGGGCGGGTCAAAGCGGAGAGGCAGCTCATCGGCGGGATGTCAGTAACCCGGAGTGAACAGTAGAGATGATCCAACCCCTCCTCGAGGGCAAGCCAGCAGCAGTATATGAGTCCGTAGAAATACCTTGATCCGGTCCGGGAACCGGTCGCCCGACTCTGATCCAACTTGGCCTAATATTTGACAGGTTACTTTTTTGGACTACGTGATGTCCATCTTAGTTTGACTTGGTATTCATGGAAAATAGCAAGCTTCAGCAGAAAAGCAAACCAGCCCCGAGGCAAGGCAGGCCCGGTTCGGAACGGCTTCGAAGGCATCTTGACGCCGACCATAACGGGGGCGATTTAGCAGAAGGACAAATCGACGCCGGTCACCAGTTAAAAATCATCTTGACTCCACGCGTAACTCAACAAGTAGTGGTAATTAGCTTCTTTTTGGCGGCGATTTAGAGGCCTGGTCATAGCAGGTTTGACTCCCCTGGTACTTACGACACCTTCGGTTTGGACGGATCACTGGAACCTTGGCGACTTGACCCTAATTTATTTTGAACTCAAACTTTGTCCGGGCCTTATATCTGACTGTTATTTTCGATTGATAAACTCAAAGCTGATGCAAACCTTTCCCAACCGGTCTTTCTTCCTCCGGAAAATTATGAACTTCTTGATCCCTGAGAAAAAATCCCTCCAAGAACTCGTCAACACCGTGCGCGGGCCCCCACGGTGGCCCCCAACTGTCGTGGTTTTGTCACGGCAGATGTCTTAGGGTGAGGACTTAGTCGTGAGGCCAACACATCTATGTGGTAGTTTGAGAGGGGTTGAGCGGAATCGAGAGACGCAACACAAAACAAGGATTTAGACAGCTTCGGGCCCCGGGAAACATCATCCGGTAACAACCCTACATGTTGTTTGAGGCTAGGTCTCATTATCATCATGAGAGAGTCGCCGTAAACCGACTCTCCTCTTTGTGTCTAGCCCTAAGATTGTTCCTTCTTACTTGTCCCTCTTTGGGGAGCCCTGCCCCTCCTTATATAAGTTAAAGGGGCGGGTTACATGTAGAGTCCATCTTGGACTAAGACTTAAACTATTTTGACTTCCCTTCCCGGGCTTCTTAACGTCTGCCGGTTTAACATTGTCCGCCGGTTTAACATTGTCTGCCGGGTTATGATTGACTTAACACCTGCCGGTGCTACCATCTGTCTTAACTTTGCCGGTTTAACACTCGCCGGTTTACCGTCTTTCTTAGCCATCTGTCTTAACTGTCTGTCTTAACTCCGCCGGTTTACCAAGTCCCAGCCGGGTCATACCGCGGCGTATATCCCTGACACAATGCATATGCGTGCTTCGGAAGGGAAATATTGAACCAGGCCTCAACTTGGAAAACCAAGAGTGCTGCTGGAAAGATGAGTTGATTTCGGTCGAAATCGATATAAAGATCACCGGAATCGGATGCACGGTTTGCAAATGGCAAGCAAAACAATAATGGCACAAAGCTACGATTAACAGCACGATGCCATCTAAATGCATCAAGAAAAATAAGCTACTACACTCTAACATAGCAACAAAGCACATGGCAGTGATCCACTCAAGATGCTTGACAAAAGATGAACACTGAGCTACGGCTAAATCACACAATAGCAGGTTCAAACAAGCATGGCAAAAGTGCAAAAGATAACAACATCTCAGACTTAGTGAAAATACTAACATGTCAGAAATTAGCATCAGGAAGCAATGTTTAGAGCAAGATAACGACATGCTACAGGATTAGGTCATAGCAATACAAGGCATGGCATGAAACTACTCAAATCATATAACAAAAATCCCTTACTGACCATAAGCCAAAAAGGAGCATAAGATATGATGGCACCCATGTAAACATAGCGAGTTTCGGTAACAGATTCAGACTTGGCAGAAAAACTAGACATGGCATAAACAGAATTACGTAGGCATGTTTACGAGCTCGATCCACTCAACACAAGGCATGGCATGACAAACTAAGCATAGTACTAGCAAGGAGACATGATCAAGTAGCTAACCATGGCAAGAACAAACTAATAGCATGCATGGATCAACTACAACAACCTTGGCAAAATTGATTAACACGTAAACAATCTGCCAGGAACATTTTATAGCAAAAGTAGAGCAGGGTTGAGTCATGCTAGGGTACTCCATAATTGCAAACAAAGACATGGATGGATAGAGCATAAAAATAACTCAAAATCATCCTTACTGAACATACTCAAACAAGGCATGGATCACTCTGTAGCAACATGAGTACATGACATAAAAATAACATCAGGGAAATGACTTAGAAGAATTCTAAGTCCCCGAAATCAGCAACATCACGAGAGCTACTTTGCATGCTTGTGCTAGTCACCACATCGATGACAAAAATACATGGCATACGCCCCTGTAAAGATGGCATGGCATATAACAAAACACATGTAGAGCTCATACTCATATGCAGCACACATTAATCATGGCAAAAATGACAAATGCTCATAAACTGATAAGAATCAGCACCTAACATTACATAGCACTCTTGCAACAACATTTAGGGCATCAAGATGAACTCAAACAAACATGGTGCAATGGAATGAAATGAAGAGGACATCCAGACGAACAATTTGATATATTGCACACACGAAACGGAGCTACGGATGCGGAGTTATGATGCGATGAACATGGCTCCAGAATGTGAGATTTCCAGGACTTAGTAGAAAAACTACCTTCGAGATCTAGGGTTCGTCCGTGGCACGTGAACCGAGGCGCGGCCGGAGCTTCGCCGGAGAAGCTGTCGGACTTGTCGGAGATGAAGAAGGGGCGCGGGGCTCGCCGGAGTTGCACTGGGCGGCGATCCGACGACCTAAGGCGGCGGCGCAACCGAGACCCGGGCGGCGGAGCGCGGATG
>NC_041384.1:433864365-433869806 GCF_002162155.2 Triticum dicoccoides | reverse complement strand
GGCTCGGGCGCGGGGCACCCACGGGTGGGCGGCGTCGCGGCCGGACGGGCTCGGGTGGGCCGCGCCCGGGCTTCGCGGGCCGCGTGGTAGAGGAGAGAGAGGCGGCGACACATGGCGCGAGTGGAGTGGTCGGTGGCGGCGCTGTGGTGACGTGTCGGCCGCCGATTGGCCGGAACGACATGGCGGCGGGGTGGACGCGTTCGGCGCGGACGGACATGTCCGGCGACGCGGAGGGAGTTGGATCTAGGGTTTGTCCGCGCGAGAATTTCGGAGGGAGACACATATTTATAGGTAGAGGGAGCTAGGTGAGTCCAAATGAGGTGCGATTTTCGGCCACGCGATCGTGATCGAACGACCGAGAAGATGGAGGGGGTTTGGATGGGTTTTGGGCCACTTTGGAGGGGTGTATGGCTACAACACACACGAGGCCTATACGGTTCCTCAGTTAACCGTTGGAGTATCAAACGAAGTACAAATGGCACGAAACTTGATAGGTGGTCTAACGGTAGTATACCAAGGCCGCTTGGCAAATCTCGGTCCAATCCGAGAACGTTCAACAGCCGCACACGAAAAGAGGCAAAAGGGGGGCCCCGAATGACATAGGAGTGTCGGATCGCGAAACGGACAACGGGGAAAATGCTCAAATGCATGAAACGAACACGTATGCAAATGAAATGCACATGATGACATGATATGAAATGCATGACATGCAAACAAAGACAAGGCAAGAACAGTGAATAACTGGAAGACACCTCGCGCAACGGTCTCGGGGCGTTCCAGTCCGCTTCGCTCCTCTTCCAGTATGTTCCCTTTCTCGCTCACCCCGCTTCTCTCCCCTCGCCATGGATTCTACGAGCTCATCGGACGAGGAGCTCGCGCTCCGCATTGCTCTCCAACGTTCGCAGGTGGACCGGGGCAGGAGCTCCTCCTCGTCGGCAATGAGCTCGTCGTCGGTGAGCTGCTCCTCATCCGTCGCGCCCCGAACACGCCTGGCGCGCTCCTTATCGTGTTAGGCTAGGTGTCACGGCCGGCATCGCCGCCCCGTCACCGCCATCAGATGCCCCTCCTAGTAGCCAATGGGTATTGGTGGTCTGGTGCTAGCACGACCCAGCCACAGCCACGGCTACGCCAGCCGGAGACGAAGGGTTGCTCTTATCGGATGGCGATGAGTGCGGCCGCATAAGCCTCTAGCTCCACTAAATCTGCACCGGAGGCCCTGCCGCCCGCCCCCGACAACAATGAGGCGCTCTACCTTGCTATCTGCCATTCTTACACGTCGGTGGAGCCGAACGCCCCCTACCGGCGTGCCAAAAACGATGTGATGCTCTAGCTCAAAAGAGTTTGAGGCGGCGGACAGAGCCGCCGGTCTTGCGGCAGAGCAGAATCACGCCTCTGATGCATGGCGGTCTACATGAGCTCTGTCTCCAACGACAACAACAGTACGATGACGGACGACTACGGTGCCTCGCCTACCGCCGACGCGTACATGGAGGACCAAAGCCGAGACCGCAAGGGGAAGGAGCCGGTGATGCAGTGGTGTACTCCGACCGACCCCCGCCCCCTATGTTTTAATTAGTTGTTTAATGTTTATTTTAGCTTAACTGCTTAAGTTTGACGAGCTTGGGCCTTTTGGTGAACTAAATATATGGCAGATGTCAGATTTATTATGTTTTATGCATTGTCATATGGATCTACATATGTTGCACGGCTGGTATGAATTTGGGTACCAAATTTAGGCAATCGCAGTTGTGGAGCAACCGATTTAGTCATTGTCCGGTCGTTGACAGCGGACACGACCGGGCGCGCTCGCTGGCGTATAGGTCGCCATATTAGGTAATCCCGATTGTATATGCTCTTAATGATTTCAGCTTGAAATGTAGCATTCAACTTGGAAAGAGATTTTCAAATGTAGCTTTTTACTCCCCTTGCAAACGACAATGCTTAATGGAGGATGAGCTCCATGGAGCTCTTTATTTTGGAAATTTTGAAAAAAAATCTAAAACAATTAGGCATTTTACTGTTAAGTTTAATCCAGAAAAACATGATAGTGAAGATAATCGAGACAAACAACAAATTGTTGAAACTAGTCATGCAACCGAAATCATAAAGAAAAGACATCATATTTATATTGGTTGCTACTAGTAGTACTCCAAACACTAACCCTAACAAAGAGGATAACATGACATATGGAGTAGTAGAAGCGGAAGCAGATGCGCCGTTTGCCATGTCGTTGAAGAGGTTGTCGATGTCGGGGAAGAAGTCGTCATTGGGGAATTCGTCATCGATCGCAGCCACGATGAACAAGGATCCAACAGTCGCACGGAAGCGCTCCCCAACAGTCGCACGGAAGCGCTCCCCAAAAACCTGATCGCCCCTCTCCTGTACCATATCACAAGAGGCGGAGTTTCGGAGGCCTTTTTTCTCACTTCACGGTGCGCCGGGACGGGATATGGGAAAGAGATAAGCAGTGCAATGTTCTAAAACAAGGTGATGTGTTATGTGTCTCGCAGGGAAGAGGAGCCACCTCTTATAGGCGTGACGAGATGAAGCTGAAAATGAACGCACTAATTCCCACCAAGGAGAGGAGAAACGAACACACTAAAAATCCTATTAAGTGATCAGTTTCGTCTTCCATTAGTAGGCTAATTGTTTCAACTTCTTACATGACCAAAATATGCTAGCATGCACGGAATGAAGAAACCAATGTACTACTGGAGAAATAAAACTGAAACCAAAACAATGATGCCATCAATGGGGAGATGAATAGGATAATTCACAACCATTTGGTTTCATTTTCCACGAGCACAAAAAATTCTATCATGCATGAATGTGCCACATGGGCCTATGGGATTTTCCTAGAAATTATTAGATATAACAGACTGTCTAAATCCCAATTATTCTAACAATCTCCCACCAGATCCCAGAGGCACATCAAGTTTGCATATGGTTTCAAAACATTGTTTATATACCGGCGTTTTGGTGGAGACTGTTTAGTTGAACTTCCACCTAGAACTCCATGCTACACTCATTCACAACTTGAACAGTGGACTACTCCTTGAACTGCAAGTTTTGTGCAAATAAGTTTCACATGAAAGCCTTGACCAATACAGAACCGCTAAAAACTTTCCCGTGGGTAGGAGCATATACATCATAGTCTAGGGCCTCTTCGTGAGTTTATTATAGAACACCCGACTCTCACAGACTGCGACGTTTAAGAGTCTAACTCATATAGGTGTGTTCTTTCTAGATGTTTTGTAGGACAACATCTTTGCCTACCCAAGCCATTCAGAACACATTAAGATAAATATCAACCTGCCATACAGATTTGGAGAAAATTGCATCATAACGGAGTGGATATTTATAAACAAATATCCTCCTATCAGTTATCCAATAACTTGTCTTGCCAATTCTAATTCACGGGATCTCTTATCACAAAGAATGGGTTACCAGTATGAACAACTTATGTGGTGGGTCTCAATCCCATCTCTTTCGATGCATACTCTATCACATTTGGTGATAAACCCTTTGTGAAGGGATCTGCCAGATTCTTCGATGTGTTTATATAGTCTCCAGAGTTTCTCATAAATTTGACAGGTTTTAGTCTCCGTCTCACATGTTTTGATGATTTCTTATTGTCCTTAGAACTACTTACCTTCACGATCACTGTTTGATTATCACAATTCATTAGGATAGCTGGTATTGGTTTTTCAACCACCGACAAGTCCATCAAAAGTTCTCGAAGCCATTCTGCTTCAACTGTTGTTGTGTCTAATGTTGTGAGTTCTGCTTCCATTGTTGACCTTGTTAACATGGTCTGCTTGCAAGACTTCCAGGAAACAGCACCACCACCAAGTGTAAACACATAACCACTAGCGGCTTTAAGCTCATCAATATTAGATATCAAATTTGCATCACTATTGTTGGGTAACATAGTAATTTCAAAAAAATTCCTACGCACACGCAAGATCATGGTGATGCATAGCAACGAGAGGGGAGAGTATGTCTATGTACCCTCATAGACCGAAAGCGGAAGCATTTATCAATGCAGTTGATGTAGTCGTACACCTTCATGATCCGTCCCGATAAAGTACCGAACGTACGGCACCTCCGCGTTCAGCACACGTTCAGCTCGATGACGTCCTCGCCTTCTTGATCTAGCAAGAGGGGCGAAGTAGTAGATGAGTTCCGGCAGCACGACGGTGTGGTGACGGTGTTGGTGAAGAACAATCTCCGTAGGGCTTCGCCTAAGCACTACGAAAACTATTACGGAGGATAAACTAGAGGGGACGGGGTTGCCGACACACGGCTTGGTGTTTCTTGATGTGTCTTGGGTGCTAGCCCTACCCCTCTATTTATATGTTGAGCCTTGGGGTCGAAACTTGGAGTAAAAGCCTCCACAAAGTCGGTTTCACCCGAAAGGCAAGAGTCCTTCTCGGACTCCAGGGCCAGACGCCAGGGTTCCTGGCGTCTGGACCCAAACGCTAGGGACCCTGGCGTCTGGCCTCTGGACTCCGCAAAACTTCCTTTTGCGCTTTCCAAAAACCTTGTGGGCTTTCCCCTTTGCCCAAATAAAGTTTTCTCGTACCCAAACATTTCGGGAAACATCCGAAACCCCTTTCGGTGAATTCTCGAACCCTTCCGGAGACCAAACACTATTATCCCATATATCAAACTTTATCTCCGGACCATTCTGGAGTTCCTCGTCGTGTCCGTGATCTTATCCGGAACTCCGAACAACATTTGGTTACCAACATACATAACTCATAAATACTATATCATTAACGAATGTTTAAGCGTGCGGACCCTACGGGTTCGAGAACTATGTAGACATGACCGAGACACTTCTCTGGTCAATAACCAATAGCGGAACCTGGATGCCCATATTGGCTCCTACATATTCTATGAAGATCTTTATCGGTCGAACCGCATAACAACATACGTTGTTCCCTTTGTCATCGGTATGTTACTTGCACTACAAAAAAAGACACATCCGTGACATTTTGGGCCGAACGATTTTTTTTCTGTCATACATATGACACTTCTATGACGATAATTGTGACAAAACCCGGTATCATCATAGATGTGGTGGGCTCCTACTTCTATGACAAAAAATCATGACAGAAAATGGGCTTTTCGTCCTGGGCGGGCCGGAGACGCAACTGCATGACATTCTTTGGGCCGTCCATGACGGAAAAACCGTGGTAGAAGCGAGGGGGAGGAAAATTTTGGGGAGTTCCCGGTTACGGTGGGAGGTCGGGGGCCGAGCGATGCGCGTTTCTCTCGTACACGTACGTGCGTGTGTGCGAGGCATTGGCTCTAACTGAACCCGAGCGAGGCGTTGGGCTCAACTGAACCCGAGCGATTGCACTGCAGGCTACGCGTTACTGAACCCGAGCGATCGATCAATGGCTGTTAACTGAACCCGATCGAGCGATTCCTTC
>NC_041384.1:433834274-433863959 GCF_002162155.2 Triticum dicoccoides | reverse complement strand
ATGAACAGGACCCCGTGGTGTGGTGGAGGGCTGGATAAATAGTAGACAGTGGAGGGGTGCCCGTGGAGGGGTGGATGAACAGGACCCCGTGGTGTGGAGGGCTAGATGAACAGTAGATGGTAGAGGGGTGGTTGAACAGGACCCCGTGGTGTGGAGGGCTGGATGAACAGTAGACGGTGAAGAGGTGCCCATGGAGGGGTGGTTTAACAGGACCCCGTGATGTGGAGGGCTGGATGAACAGTAGACGATGGAGGGGTGGTTGAACAGTAGCCGGTGGAGTAGCGCGCGGTGGAGGCTGGATGAACAGGAGCCCGTGGAGGCTGGATGAATAGGAGCCCGTGGAGGCTGGAGGAGGTCAATGGTGGAGATGAACGGTATCCCGTGGAGTCCCCTTTTCCGGTACGCCACACCCCTCCCGATGAACAGGACCCCCATTTCGACTGTATCGCTCCAACACAAGTCCATTTCCTCCATTTTGCGGTACGCCACACCCCTCCCGATCAATAGGACCCCCGTTTTGACCGTAGGAGGTCCGTTTTCTCCGTTTTGCGGTACGCCAGACCCCTCCCGATGAACAGGATCCCGTTTCGAACGTGGCCGGTCGAACACAAGGTCGTTTCCTCCGTTCTGCGGTATGCCAGGCCTCGTTTCCATCACCTGTTCTGTCCAAGCCCTCCCGATGAACACGACGCATTCCGTTGCCTCCCCATGAACACGATACATTCCGTTGCCTTCCCATGAACACGACGCATTCCGTTGCCTCCCATGAACACGACGACGACGTTGTTTCTCCATTCCGACCCAGCCATGTACACGAGCCCTGGCCGTACGTATGCGCGAGTAGGCATTTGAGACCCCATGTACACATACGTGGCCGTATTTTCTTTCTTGCACCCTGGCCGATGTACGTACGTGTAAATGCTACATGCGCGCCTCTACTATGACACGTGCGCGCCTCTACATCGACCAGTATGTACGTACATGTTCACGACCAGAATGACAACGCTACGTACGCTTCGACCAGGTGGGTCCCGACTGTGAGGCACTTCCTTGCCTACGAATATGTAGCTGGTCGGTCCCAGCAGTCAGGGGGCGAATCGTTTTTTTGCCCGGACGCACTTCCTTGCATGCGAAGATGTAGCTAGTCGGTCCCAGCAGTTAGGGGGAAACGTTTTTTTCGCGAAATACAGTGGCCCATCTGGTGGGTCCCAACTATCAAGTGGAGGAATCATTATTTTCTGCGTAATAAGGAGGCACTTCCTTGCTGCGGCCGTGGACCCTGCTGTCAGCCTCTCCACGTACAGTCCACATCCGATGGAAGTCGTTCCTTGACCACGCCACGCCGAGAGCACCAGGGCGGTGGACGACGGTGAGGCCTAGGAAGGGGACGACACGGAGGCAGGGAAGACTCGGCAGTTGTTTCCCACGCGGAGGGGAGTACGACTGTATGAGGGTTTACTAGTTCGTCTGCCGTCGCCGGAGAATAACAACAGGTGTGGGTGAGTAGAGGGATGGCTAGGCCAGCGATGGGAGTACGGTCGGGTGGTTAGGCCTGCGCGGCAGCATAGCCGGCCGCGGGGAGGAGGGAGCAGGCAGTCTCGCCGGCGCTTGTTTGAGTGGCTGGAGCAGGAAGAGCAGAGATTGAAGAAGCACGACGGCCGTTGGATGGACATCCAACAGTTAGTGCTTGTGTGTCAACCTTTTTTAGGAAAGCCTCAAATCTGTGGAAAACAGCATACAGTCCATCTGCCATTATTTCTAATAATTTACAACCCATTTGCTAATTTTAAGGTTTTTTTGGAGCCCATATTCTTTTTGTTAGCATTACAGCCCATACTGTGGCAACAGTTAAAAAATTATACGAAATTTTGCATATTTCGGTGCAGTCTGAACTGTTTTTAACCCGAAATTTCGAATCACATTCAAACTAATTTTAAAAATAAATGTATATCAATATAAAATCCAACAAATTCTCCACGCATAAAAATTAATGTAATTTAAAATCTTGAAATGAAAAAAAAGATATTTGAAACTAATTGCCGGTTTGATGTGTTTTAAAAATGTACAACCCATTTCTCATTACCGATGGGCCATTTCTCGGCCAGCCGAATGAAAGATCTCCTTGTCTTGAAAGATTTGCAGCCCAACTGGCCTGACAAAGCGACTTACTTGGCAAATCACAAAAAAAACTGGGTTGTGGTCATGGACCCAGCTGCCAGCCTCTCCACGTACAGTACTCTTCCGATGGAAGTCGTTCCTTGACCACGTTGACCACGCCGCGCGGAGGGCACCACGGCGGTGGACGACGGTGAGGCCTAGGAAGGGGACGACGCGGCAGTGGAAGCCCGCGCGGAGAGGACTACGAGGGTTCACTGGTTCGGCTATGGTGTGAGGCTGCCGTCGCCATAGGGCCTGGCCAGCGCTGGGAATAGTAGGGGGCGGTGAGGCCTCTGTGGCAGCACAGCCGGCCACGGGAGGCAGGAGCATGCAGCATGACCGGTGCTGCTTTGGGCGGCTGGAGCAAGAAGACCAGAGGTTGAAGAAGCACTACGGCTGTTGGATGGGCATCATACGGTCATTGGAGCTAGAATCGTTCATATTGACTAAGTTGACAAAGCCCTTCGTCCCCGTCAACTTAGTAGGCCCACAAGTCAGCCTCCCAGCAAGGTGGGTCCCAGCTAGCCGAGGGAGTATTCATTTTTTTATGCGTAATAAGGAGGCACTTCCGGTGGGTCCGAGCTGACAGCGGGGGAAGGTTTTTTTCACGGAATACGGTGGCCCGTCCGGTGGGTCCCAGCAGTCAGGGGGAAACAATTTTTTCGCAAAATACTGGTGGCCCGTCCGGTGGGTCCCCGCTGTCAGGTGGAGGGATAATTATTTTCTGCGTAATAAGGAGGCACTTCCTTGTGGCTACCGTGGACCCAGCTGTCAGCCTCTCCACGTACAGTACTCTTCCGGTGGAAGTCGGTTGTTGACCACGTTGACCACGCCGCGCCGAGAGCACCAGGGCGGTGGACGGTGACGAGGACTAGGAAGGGGACGACTCGGAGCCGGGGAAGACGCAGCAGTGGATGCCCACGCGAAGCGGAGTACGAGGGTTCACTGGTTCGGCTGCGGTGTGAGGCTGCTGTCGCCGCAGAATAACAGGGGGTGTGGGTGAGTAGAGGGATGTCCTGGCCAGCGGTGGGAGTAGTAGGGGGCGGTGAGGCCTCCACGGCATCACAGTCGGCCACGGGAGGCAGGAGCACGCGGCACAACCGGCGCTAGTTTGGGCGGCTGGAGCAAGAAGACCAGAGGTTGAAGAAGCACTACGGCCGTTGGACGAACATCGTACGGTAATAGGAGCTAGAATCATTCATATTGACTAAGTTGACAAAGCCCTCCGTCCCCGTCAACTTGGTAGGCCCACAAGTCAGCCTCCCACTATGCTGGGTTCCAGCTGGCAGGGGGAATATTCATTTTTTTGTGCGTAATAAGGAGGCACTTCCTTGCGTGCGAAGATAGCTGGTGGGTCCGACATGTCAGCGGGGGGCACTTTATTTCGCGAAATACAGAGGCCCTTCCGGTGGGTCCCAGATGTCAGGTGGAGGAATCATTATTTTGCGCATAATAAGGAGGCATTTCCTTGTGTGCGGCCATGGACCCAGCTGTCAGCCTCTCCACGCATAGTCTACTTCCGATGGTGTCATTTGTTGACCACGTTGACCACGCCGCACCGAGCGCGTCCAAGCTGGTGGACGACGGTGAGGCCCCGGACAGCAACAAGCCGGAGATGGGAAGACGCGGGAGTAGAGTCGCAGACAAATATGTGTACGAGGGTTAACTGGTTCTAGTGCGATGTGGTTCGGCAGTCGGTGGAGAAGAATAGGAGGTGTGGAGGGGTGGAGGAATGGACTGGCCAACGGTGGAGTAGCGCTTCATAGCGAAGCGTGCTAAGCAGAGCTGCTAGCAGCAGGAGGCGGGAGGTGGTCCCGGCGGCGCTGGAGGAAGAAGACGAGAGATTGAAGATGGATGCCGGTCGTTGGATGTAAATCCAACGGCTAACATGTCAGAATCATTTGTTGACTAAATTGACAACGACTTGCATTGGCTTCGACCTATTGGCCCACATTTCAGCCTCCAAAAATGTGGCACGTATTCAACCCATTTTTCAGAATTGACAGTCTTTTTTGTGCAGTAGAACTTACAGTCAATTTGATCTTCTTTTTTTGAATTACAGCCATTAGCTGGGCTGGGTGAACAAATAATGTAGCGTCCATGCGGCCCATTTATTTTATTTTCTAAAAAATTACAGGCCATTTGCACTTTCTCGAAATACACGATTTTGCTGGGCTGATTCTAATTATAATGTTGGGTTGGGCCAGCAATGTTATCAAAAAATAAAAAGGGGCTGAGCATTTTTGTTATAAATATATTTAAATAATAAGTGATATTATTACATTCGTTCTTAAATCTTACCAAGCTTTTGTACACAATCACTAGGATTTTCGTGCCAAAAGAATCCAGGATTTTATTTGTTAAGAAATTATTTTTATAAGTTAATAAGATGTGGGATATTGTTTTCTTACATATGTAAGTATCTGTTAAATATATGATGACAATAAAAATAATATATAATAACATATAAAATAATTTTTTTAGAAAAACAAGGAGCATCTCCCCGGTTCCATTGCTGAGAACGAAATCACAACATATTCTGATACAGCAGCTCAAAGAGCAGTTCGAAAGTAAAGGTAGAAAAGCTACAAACTAGGGGGGTGGATGAACAAGTTCTCTGAATAACACAAATCACCCGAGCGGTGCCAAAGGCAGAGCGGATAGAGCACTCAAATGACACAAGGAGGGTCCAGCGAAGCCTTCATGGTCTTCAGCCGAGGGGCCGTGTCAGCCTGCGGCGACCAGTAAGCAAGCGGAGACACCGGGCTGGAAGGCGTAGCATGGTGGATGTCCCTCTTTTTCGGTGCCAGGTGCCCATCATATTCATCAGAGATCTTGAGACGAGCCCACGGGTCCAGCCCCAGAGCAGGTCGAGCCTTGTTCAGCCACAAGTGACCGCCAATGGTTTCTGGAGGGATCTTGTTAGGGTTTCCACGAAGCTCGTCAACTTGTCCTTGTCAGATCCGGAGGAGAGAATTGCCTAGTTCCTCACCATGTTCCTGATCAACCTCAAGACCTGCAGAATGGAATCCAGGAGGTGTTACTGAAAATCATAGCATTTCTATATTTCCGGAGGCTCCAAAGGACAGCTGAGCTAACAGTGTTTAAAACTGAGCATTTTTTGGTAGCAATCCAGAATCTGGCGACAGATTCGAAGGATGAGCCAATCTGACTAGAGAAATATTCCTCAATGTGGGCCCAGAGATGTTTAGCAACTATACATTCAAAAAATAGGTGAGAACAAGACTCTTGTTCCAAGCAGTAAACACAATCAAGGGGTTTGATGATGTGTCTCTTAGTAAGGTTATCCCTAGTCATTAATTTGTTTTTGGAGAGAAGCCAGAGAAATACATGAATTTTAGGGGGAACTCTCAATTTCCAGACAGCAGGGATAAACACGGGTTGAACCCCTCTAAAGTTGATAACATGATAGAGGGAGCTGGAGGAATACTTCCCCTTATTGTCCAGCTACCAAATCGGGCATTCAGCTCGGCAGTAAAGGTAATGCTTTTGGCAATTTCCTCCAACTGGAACCATTGTTCCATGAGACTATCACTAAAGTTCCTTCTAAAAGAGAGTTTTAGGCATTGACCGTCCCAAACTTCATTGACACTTTTGTTAAGCTCATTGCGGACAGAGTAAATAGGCCAAAATTGGACTGCTAGGGGGGATGTGCCAAACCAAGTATCTTCCTAGAACCTGGTTCTGCTCCCATCCCCTATGTTCCATCTGTAGCCAAATTTCACAACATGCATAATAGATTTTAATCCTTTCCAGAATCTAGAGGTCTTAGGGTTGGAAAAAGGGACAAAAATATTAGGTTTATTTCCTAGGTATTTATGGGCAATAAGAAGCTTCCAGGGTTTCAGGTCTTCCTCATAGAATCTTTTAATCCAAGACCCTAGAAGACAGATGTTAATTTCTTGGAGGTTAGGTATGCCTAGGCCTCCAAAATCTTTTTTCATAGAGACTAGGGCCCAATTAGCAAGGTGTAGCTTCCTATTTCCCTCAAAATAATTCCACAAGCAATGAGACATCTGAGAATTGATGAGGTTCACTGCCCATTTAGGGAACTTGAAGAAGGAGAGGAGATACACTGGAATGCTAGCCAAACAAGCTTGTATGAGGATCAATCTGCCTCTATAAGAGAGAAGTTTGCACCTCCACCCTGTTGGGGAACGTTGCAGAAAACAAAATTTTCCTACGGTTTCACCAAGATCCATCTATGAGTTCATCTAACAACGAGTGATCGGATGCATCTACATACCTTTGTAGATCGCGAGCGGAAGCGTTCAAAGAACGGGTATGAGGGAGTCGTACTCGACGTGATCCAAATCACCGGAGATCCTAGCGCCGAACGGACGGCACCTCCGCGTTCAACACACGTACGGTCAGCGTAACGTCTCCTCCTTCTTGATCCAGCAAGGGGGAAGGAGAGGTTGAGGAAGATGGCTCCAGCAGCAGCACGACGGCGTGGTGGTGATGGAGCTGCAGTACTCCGGCAGGGCTTCGCCAAGCTCTATGGAGGAGGAGGATGTGTTGGAGAGGGAGAGGGAGGCACCAAAGGCAAAGGTCAGAGGTCCTCCATCCCCCCCACTATATATAGGGGGGCCTAGGGGGGGCGGCGGCCCTAGGAGATGCAATCTCCTAGGGGGGCAGCGGCCAAGGGGTGGGGGGCTTGCCCCCCAAGCAAGGGGCGCCCCCCTTTAGGGTTTCCCCCACCCTAGGCGCATGGGCCCTAGGGGAAGTGGCGCCCCAGCCCACTTTGGGCTGGATCCCTTCCCACTTCAGCCCATGGGGCCCTCCGGGATAGGTGGCCCCACCCGGTGGACCCCCGGGACCCTTCCGATGGTCCCGGTACAATACCGGTGACCCCGAAACTTGTCCCGACGGCCGAAATAGCACTTCCTATATATAATTCTTTACCTCCGGACCATTCCGGAACTCCTCGTGACGTCCGGGATATCATCCGGGACTCCGAACAGCATTCAGGTTACTGCATATACATATCCCTACAACCCTAGCGTCACCGAACCTTAAGTGTGTAGACCCTACGGGTTCGGGAGACATGTAGACATGACCGAGATCGCTCTCCGGTCAATAACCAACAGCGGGATCTGGATACCCATGTTGGCTCCCACATGCTCCTCGATGATCTCATCGGATGAACCATGATGTCGAGGATTCAAGCAACCCCGTATACAATTCCCTTTGTCAATCGGTATGCTACTTGCCCGAGATTCGATCGTCGGTATCCCAATACCTTGTTCAATCTCGTTACCGGCAAGTCACTTTACTCATACCATAATGCATGATCCCGTGACCAGACACTTGGTCACTTTGAGCTCATAATGATGATGCATTACCGAGTGGGCCCAGTGATACCTCTCCGTCACACGGAGTGACAAATCCCAGTCTTGATCCATGTCAACCCAACAGACACTTTCGGAGATACCCGTAGTATACCTTTATAGTCACCCAGTTACGTTGTGACGTTTGGTACACCCAAAGCACTCCTACGGTATCCGGGAGTTACACGATCTCATGGTCTAAGGAAAGGATACTTGACATTGGAAAAACTCTAGCAAACGAACTATATGATCTTATGCTATGTTTAGGATTGGGTCTTGTCCATCACATCATTCTCCTAGTGATGTGATCTCGTTATCAATGACATCCAATGTCCATAGTCAGGAAACCATGACTATCTGTTGATCAACGAGCTAGTCAACTAGAGGCTTACTAGGGACATGTTGGTGTCTATTATTCACACATGTATTACGATTTCCGGATAACACAATTATAGCATGAATAAAAACAATTATCATGAACAAGGAAATATAATAATGATGCTTTTATTATTGCCTCTAGGGCATATTTCCAACAGTATCCCACTTGCACTGGAGTCAATAATCTAGTTACATTGTGATGAATCGAACACCCATGGAATTCTGGTGTTGATCATGTTTTGCTCTAGGGAGAGGTTTAGTCAACGGATCTGCTACATTCAGGTCCGTATGTACTTTACAAATATCTATGTCTCCATCTTGAACATTTTCACGAATGGAGTTGAAGCGACGCTTGATGTGCCTGGTCTTCTTGTGAAACCTGGGCTCCTTGGCAAGTGCAATAGCTCCAGTGTTGTCACAGAAGAGTTTGATTGGCCCCGACGCATTGGGTATGACTCTTAGGTTGGTGATGAACTCCTTCACCCAAATTGCTTCATGTGCTGCCTCCGAGGCTGCCATGTACTCCGCTTCACATGTAGATCCCGCCACGACGCTCTGCTTGCAACTGCACCAGCTTACTGCCCCACCATTCAAAATATACACGTATCCGGTTTGTGACTTGGAGTCATCCAGATCTGTGTCGAAGCTAGCATCGACGTAACCTTTTACGACGAGCTCTTCGTCACCTCCATAAACGAGAAACATTTCCTTAGTCCTTTTCAGGTACTTCAGGATATTCTTGACCGCTGTCCAGTGTTCCTTGCCGGGATTACTTTGGTACCTTCCTACCAAAGTTACGGCAAGGTTTACATCAGGTCTGGTACCCAGCATGGCATACATAATAGACCCTATGGCTGAGGCATAGGGGATGACACTCATCTCTTCTATATCTTCTACCGTGGTCGGACATTGAGCTGAGCTCAATTTCACACCTTGCAACACAGGCAAGAACCCCTTCTTAGACTGATCCATATTGAACTTCTTCAATATCTTATCAAGGTATGTGCTTTGTGAAAGACCTATGAGGCGTCTTGATCTATCTCTATAGATCTTGATGCCTAATATATAAGCAGCTTCTCCAAGGTCCTTCATTGAAAAACTCTTATTCAAGTAGGCCTTAATGCTGTCCAAAAGCTCTATATCATTTCCCATCAAAAGTATGTCATCTACATATAATATGAGAAATGCCACAGAGCTCCCACTCACTTTCTTGTAAACACAGGCTTCTCCATAAGTCTGCGTAAACCCAAACGCTTTGATCATCTCATCAAAGCGAATGTTCCAACTCCGAGATGCTTGCACCAGCCCATAAATCGAGCGTTGGAGCTTGCACACCTTGTCAGCATTCTTAGGATCGACAAAACCTTCCGGCTGCATCATATAAAATTCTTCCTTAAGGAAACCATTAAGGAATGCCGTTTTGACGTCCATTTGCCATATATCATAATCATAGAATGCGGCAATTGCTAACATGATTCGGACGGAATTTAGCTTCGCTACCGGTGAGAAAGTCTCATCGTACTCAACCCCTTGAACTTGTCGATAACCCTTACCGACAAGCCGAGCTTTATAGATGGTCACATTACCATCCGCGTCTGTCTTCTTCTTAAAGATCCATTTATTTTCTATGGCTCGCCGATCATCGGGCAAGTCAGTCAAAGTCCATACTTCGTTTTCATACATGGATCCTATCTCGGATTTCATGGCTTCCAGCCATTTGTCGGAATCCGGGCCCGCCATTGCTTCTTCATAGTTCGAAGGTTCACCGTTGTCTAACAACATGATTTCCAAGACAGGGTTGCCGTACCACTCTGGTGCGGAACGTGTCCTTGTGGACCTACGAAGTTCAGTAGCAACTTGATCTGAAGTTTCATGATCATCATCATTAACTTCCTCTCTAGTCGGTGCAGGCACCTCAGGAACATTTTCTTGAGTTGCGCCATTTTCCGGTTCAAGAGGTAATACTTCATCAAGTTCTACTTTCCTCCCACTTACTTCTTTCGAGAGAAACTCTTTCTCTAGAAAGGATCCATTCTTGGCAACAAAGATCTTGCCTTCGGATCTGAGGTAGAAGGTATACCCAATAGTTTCTTTAGGGTATCCTATGAAGACGCATTTTTTCGACTTGGGTTCGAGCTTTTCAGGTTGAAGTTTCTTGACATAAGCATCGCATCCCCAAACTTTTAGAAACGACAACTTAGGTTTCTTCCCAAACCATAATTCATACGGTGTCGTCTCAACGGATTTCTACGGATCCCTATTTAAAGTGAATGCGGCAGTCTCTAAAGCATAGCCCCAAAAGATAGCGGTAAATCGGTAAGAGACATCATAGATCGCACCATATCTAATAGAGTGCGATTACGACGTTCGGACACACCATTACGCTGAGGTGTTCCAGGCGGCGTGAGTTGTGAAACTATTCCACATTTTCTTAAGTGTGTGCCAAATTCGTGACTCAAGCATTCTCCTCCACGATCTGATCGTAGGAACTTGATTTTCCTGTCACGTTGATTCTCAACCTCACTCTGAAATTCCTTGAACTTTTCAAAGGTCTCAGACTTGTGTTTCATCAAGTAGACATACCCATATCTACTCAAGTCATCAGTGAGGGTGAGAACATAACGATAGCCACCGCGAGCCTCAACACTCATTGGACCGCACACATCAGTATGTATGATTTCCAATAAGTTGGTTGCTCGCTCCATTGTTCCTGAGAACGGAGTCTTGGTCATTTTACCCATGAGGCATGGTTCGCACGTGTCAAATGATTCGTAATCAAGAGACTCTAAAAGTCCATCTGCATGGAGCTTCTTCATGCGTTTGACACCTATGTGACCAAGGCGGCAGTGCCACAAGTATGTGGGACTATCATTGTCAACCTTACATCTTTTGGTACTCACACTATGAATATGTGTAGCATTACGCTCGAGATTCATTAAGAATAAACCATTCATCATCGGAGCATGACCATAAAACATATCTCTCATATAAATAGAACAACCATTATTCTCGGATTTAAATGAGTAGCCATCTCGTATTAAACGATATCCCGATACAATGTTCATGCTCAAAGCTGGCACTAAATAACAATTATTGAGGTTTAAAACTAATCCCGAAGGTAAATGTAGAGGTAGCGTGCCGACGGCGATCACATTGACCTTGGAACCATTCCCGACGCGCATCGTCACCTCGTCCTTCGCCAGTCTCCGCTTATTCCGCAACTCCTGCTTTGAGTTACAAATGTGAGCAACTGCACCGGTATCAAATACCCAGGAGCTACTACGAGTACTGGTAAGGTACACATCAATTACATGTATATCACATATACCTTTTGTTTTGCCGGCCTTCTTGTCTGCTAAGTATTTGGGGCAGTTCCGTTTCCAGTGACCACTTCCCTTGCAATAAAAGCACTCAGTCTCGGGCTTGGGTCCATTCTTTGGCTTCTTCCCGGCAGCTTGCTTGCCGGGCGCGGCAACTCCCTTGCCGTCCTTCTTGAAGTTCTTTTTATCCTTGCCCTTCTTGAACTTGGTGGTTTTATTGACCATCAATACTTGATGTTCCTTTTTGACTTCTACCTCTGCTGATTTCAGCATTGAAAATACCTCAGGAATGGTCTTTTCCATCCCCTGCATATTGAAGTTCATCACAAAGCTCTTGTATCTCGGTGGAAGTGACTGGAGGATTCTGTCAATGACCGCGTCATCCTGGAGATTAACTCCTAGCTGAGTCAAGCAGTTATGTAACCCAGACATAGTGAGTATGTGCTCACCGACAGAACTGTTTTCCTCCATCTTACAGCTGAAGAATTTGTCGGAGACTTCATATCTCTCGACCCGGGCATGAGCTTGAAAAACCATTTTTAGCTCTTCGAACATCTCATATGCTCCATGTCTCTCAAAACGCTTTTGGAGCCCCGGCTCTAAGCTGTAAAGCATGCCGCACTGAACGAGGGAGTAGTCATCAGCATGTGTCTGCCAAGCGTTCATAACATCTTAGTTCTGTGGGACGGGTGCGTCACCTAGCGGTGCTTGTAGGACATATTCTTTCTTGGCAGCTATGAGGATAATCCTCAGGTTCCGGACCCAGTCCGTATAATTGCTGCCATCGTCTTTCAGCTTGGTTTTCTCTAGGAACGCGTTGAAGTTGAGGACTACGTTGGCCATTTGATCTACAAGACATATTGTAAATAATTTAGACTAAGTTCATGATAATTAAGTTCATCTAATCAAATTATTCAATGAACTCCCACTCAGATAGACATCCCTCTAGTCATCTAAGTATAACATGATCCGAGTTAACTAGGCCGTGTCCGATCATCACGTGAGACGTACTAGTCAACTTCGGTGAACATCTTCATGTTGATCGTATCTTCTATACGACTCATGCTCGACCTTTCGGTCTTCTGTGTTCCGAGGCCATATCTGTACATGCTAGGCTCGTCAAGTCAACCTAAGTGTTTGCATGTGTAAATCTATCTTACACCCGTTGTATGTGAACGTTAGAATCTATCACACCCGATCATCACGTGGTGCTTCGAAACAACGAACTGTCGCAACAGTGCACAGTTAGGGGGAACACTTTCTTGAAATTATTACGAGGGATCATCTTATTTACTACCGTCGTTCTAAGTAAACAAGATGCAAAAACATGATAAACATCACATGCAATCAAATAATAATAGTGACATGATATGGCCAATATCACATAGCTCCTTTGATCTCCATCTTGGGGCTCCATGATCATCTTGTCAACGGCATGACACCATGATCTCCATCATCATGATCTCCATCATCGTGTCTCCATGTAGTTGCTTGCCAACTATTACTTCTACTACTATGGCTAACACGTTTAGCAATAAAGTAAAGTAATTTACATGGCGTTTCTCAATGACACGCAGGTCATACAAAAATAAAGACAACTCCTATGGCTCCTGCCGGTTGTCATACTCATCGACATGCAAGTCGTGATTCTTATTACAATAGCATGAACATATCATACATCACATATATATATCATTCATCATTCATCACAACTTTGGCCATATCACATCACAAAACACTTGCTGCAAAAACAAGTTAGACGTCCTCTAATAGTTGTTGCAAGTTTTACGTGGCTGCAAGAGGGTTCTAGCAAGAACGTTTTCTTACCTACATGAAAGCCACAACGTGATTTGTCAACTTCTATTTACCCTTCATAAGGACCCTTTTCATCGAATCCGCTCCAACTAAAGTGGGAGAGACAGACACCCGCCAGCCACCTTATGCAACTAGTGCATGTCAGTCGGTGGAACCGGTCTCACGTAAGCGTACATGTAAGGTTGGTCCGGGCCGCTTCATCCCACAATACCGTTGAAGCAAGATAAGACTAGTAGCGGCAAGAAAGTTGACAACATCAACGCCCACAACAAATTGTGTTCTACTCGTGCAAGAGAACTACACATAGACCTAGCTCATGATACCACTATTGGGGAACGTTGCAGAAAACAAAATTTTCCTACGGTTTCACCAAGATCCATCTATGAGTTCATCTAACAACGAGTGATCGGATGCATCTACATACCTTTGTAGATCGCGAGCGGAAGCATTCAAAGAACGGGGATGAGGGAGTCGTACTCGACGTGATCCAAATCACCGGAGATCCTAGCGCCGAACGGACGGCACCTCCGCGTTCAACACACGTACGGTCAGCATAACGTCTCCTCCTTCTTGATCCAGCAAGGGGGAAGGAGAGGTTGAGGAAGATGGCTCCAGCAGCAGCACGACGGCGTGGTGGTGATGGAGCTGCAGTACTCCGGCAGGGCTTCGCCAAGCTCTATGGAGGAGGAGGATGTGTTGGAGAGGGAGAGGGAGGCACCAAAGGCAAAGGTAAGAGGTCCTCCATCCCCCCCACTATATATAGGGGGGCCTAGGGGGGGCGCCGGCCCTAGGAGATGCAATCTCCTAGGGGGGCGGTGGCCAAGGGGTGGGGGGCTTGCCCCCCAAGCAAAGGGGCGCCCCCCTTTAGGGTTTCCCCCACCCTAGGCGCATGGGCCCTAGGGGAAGTGGCACCCCAGCCCACTTTGGGCTGGATCCCTTCCCACTTCAGCCCATGGGCCCCTCCGGGATAGGTGGCCCCACCCGGTGGACCCCCGGGACCCTTCCGGTGGTCCCGGTACAATACCGGTGACCCCGAAACTTGTCCCGACGGCCGAAATAGCACTTCCTATATATAATTCTTTACCTCCGGACCATTCCGGAACTCCTCGTGACGTCCGGGATATCATCCGGGACTCCGAATAACATTCGGGTTACTGCATATACATATCCCTACAACCCTAGCGTCACCGAACCTTAAGTGTGTAGACCCTACGGGTTCGGGAGACATGTAGACATGACCGAGATCGCTCTCCGATCAATAACCAATAGTGGGATCTGGATACCCATGTTGGCTCCCACATGCTCCTTGATGATCTCATTGGATGAACCACGATGTCGAGGATTCAAGCAACCCCGTATACAATTCCCTTTATCAATCGGTATGCTACTTGCCCGAGATTCGATCGTCGGTATCCCAATACCTTGTTCAATCTCGTTACCGGCAAGTCACTTTACTCGTACCGTAATGCATGATCCCGTGACTAGACACTTGGTCACTTTGAGCTCATAATGATGATGCATTACCGAGTGGGCCCAGTGATACCTCTCCGTCACATGGAGTGACAAATCCCAGTCTTGATCCGTGTCAACCCAACAGACACTTTCGAAGATACCCGTAGTATACCTTTATAGTCACCCAGTTACGTTGTGACGTTTGGTACACCCAAAGCACTCCTACGGTATCCGGGAGTTACACGATCTCATGGTCTAAGGAAAGGATACTTGACATTGGAAAAACTCTAGCAAACGAACTATACGATCTTATGCTATGTTTAGGATTGGGTCTTGTCCATCACATCATTCTCCTAATGATGTGATCTCGTTATCAATGACATCCAATGTCCATAGTCAGGAAACCATGACTATCTGTTGATCAACGAGCTAGTCAACTAGAGGCTTACTAGGGACATGTTGGTGTCTATTATTCACACATGTATTACGATTTCCGGATAACACAATTATAGCATGAATAAAGACAATTATCATGAACAAGGAAATATAATAATAATCCTTTTATTATTGCCTCTAGGGCATTTCCAACACACCCAGCAATCCTTTTAATGATTTTATCCAGAAGGGTTGGATATCCTCTCTCTTCAGTTTATCATAGTGGAGAGGGATACCTAGGTACTTAATGAGGAAGTTACATTTATTACAGACTAGAATAGAGAGGAAGTCGGCTAACTCCTGATCATCCATGTTGATAGGGACGAGGTCACTTTTAGAGTAGTTGATTCTCATGCCTGAGACTTGTTCAAACCAGGTTAGAACAGTTTTCAGACTGCTAGCATGTGTGGAGTCATTGTCTAAGAAAAGGATGGTATCATCTGCATATTTAAGGCAGATGATGCCACCAGGGTAGACCTCAGGACAGAGCCCTGCAATCAGATTATGATCAGCAGCTTTGCTCAGCATTTTAGTAAGAACGTCCACTACTAAATTAAACAAAAGCGGGGAGATGAGGTCACTTTGCCTAAGGCCTTTACCAGCAAGGAAAAAATCACTTTCACAGTTATTTAACTTGACCCCAACAGACCCCCCATGAGTAAGTTGCTGGACCTAACTCTCCTCTATGAAAGGCTTGGAAAAGATCTAGGAGATCATTTTTCACCAAGTCCCAAAAATGCTGGTAAAAAAAGAAGGGAATCCCATAAGGACCAGGAGCCCCATCAGGATAAGAGCTAAAAATGGCTTCCTTCACCTCTGTCTCTGAAAAAGGGGCTTCTAGCAGCTCATTTTCAGCGGGAGAGACTTTTTCAGAAGCAGAGAAAAAATTGTTTTGTAGAGTGAACCCATCTCGCAGCACGACGTGGATCTCCTGAATTCACTTCTCCTTTCGCCCATCAAACGAACGCAATCGGCGGCTCACTGGGGTGGGGCATCCTGTGCTTCTCCGAGAAATCTCCTTCGAAGTAGATCCACAGGGCTAGATTCAGCAACTCCCAATCCACATGATCCTTTCACATCCGAGCATACCTGCGCGAGTGAGAGAACGGATTTGGTCCCTCCTCGGCTTCCTCCCTTGCAGCTTCCTCCTCTGCTTCCCTCCATTCGCGCGTGCACTGGGTCCAGGAGAGAGCGTCGTCACGGATCCGCATTGCTCGCTCCCTCCATCTCCTCCCTCGAGTCTCCCGCAGCACCGCCGGCGCGACAGAGTCGAGCGGCTGGAGCATCCGTGGGAAGGCTTTGTAGACATGTGGGAGATGCATCTTGTACATCTGCCTGTCTTCCAGCCATTCCCCCGTGGATATGGCCAGCGACTCCATGGGGCGCGCGAGCGGACTTGCTGAGGGGGGCAGGCACGCCCGGAGTTAGGAGGCGGGGGGTGGCGGCGAGATCTATTTGCCAGTTACTCCCTCCTTTTTGGTTTATAGGGCTCAATTCAAAAATCTCACCAACCAAGGTAGATGATGAATGGTGGAATACTTTTTTTTTAGTTTGCAAAAGCACCTAATTAATGCACTTGTTTTCCTCAAAAAATTATGTTTATCAATGCATAAATTGCAATGCATGCATGCATAACGTACATGCATTGGTCAAATTTTCTCTTAATACTTGCATGCGATGATTTAATGCACGTTGGAATCTGAACATGTGATGGAAAACAACCAAATTGAGCCTTATAAAATGGAAAAACTAAAATTTTGAGATAAGCCCTATAAACCGAAAAGGAGGGAGTATGTGAACTAAACAGTCAACATATAAAATAATTTAAATATATATAATATAGTTAGAACGGAAACATAAGTTGGACCTGGCGTTCCTATTCTTATATAGAAAAATAGAACAAACCTCTATGTTTTCTTCAAAAAAATACATAAATTGGGCTGCCAAAAATAACGGATGGGAGGTCCATAGGCCGGTCGATACATGACGGCCCTAAGAAAATACAAACAAGCCTATGGACCTCCCATCCGAGGTCGTGGGCTGCGCATGTTTAAAATGAAAGCCTAGACGGGGCAGCCCAAAACCACGTCCAACACTTGCCAAAACTTCGGCCCTCATTTTCTCTGTGTTTCGCACACTCGACATTGTGTGGGCATTTTGACTGTGCATCATATGAACATGTGCTATGCATGAATGTTGATCAGCATGATGTTAACTGGCTGGTAGTTCCATTTTCGACCATGAATAAAACTTCCAACATGATGTTAACCCTGTTCGAAAAGGTCGTGTTAATATAAATGCTCTGCCTCTGAAAGTTGCAGCTCCTTATCTGAAACTAAACTTGTAGTTTCTTATCTGAAACTGAAACTTGCAGTTTCTTCTCTGAGAATCACATTGTCTGCACTTTTATACTCCTATGAAACTACATTTTTAAGTGCTAAAAATAGATATATAGAATTCATAAAATACTTTATATGCTCAATACTGCAAATATGAAATTCAAAAGACATTCATATCTGAAAGTACTCTCAAAATACACAACACAAAACACAATTCACAACCTGCAAATACTGACAACCCTAAGCTCCTCCTGACAATTCACAACCTGCCTGACTATTGGGCGGCGGGGGGGGGGGGGCAGCCCCCTCCTATTCCTCGGCGGCAGAGACGATGTGAACGGCGAGGGAGACGATGGCGGGGAAGCGTCGTCGGGCCAACTGCTTTTCTCCTCTTGTAGTTGGGTTCGGTCGACGAAGACTCCACCGGCTCGCTCTGGCAGGACACCCTCACAAACGACACCCTGTAGATGCTCGATCCTTCAATCTCTGGTGGATGCTCCATCTGGGATCGATACTCCCACCACTGCTCCCTCATGATCGGATTCGGTGAATATGTTTGCTCCATGGCCCAGAGGAGCAGCTCTATATACTCCGGCGCGACTCCCTCCGGGAGTATCGCCACCTTTTCGCTCTGTTGTAGATATTTGGCCATGGATGTCGCCGTCGCCACTAGTTGGTCCTTGTTGTCAAACCAAGACTGTATCTCCAACATCCTAGCTAGCTTCACAGGGTCGCCGTCTGCGATCCTCAAGTATCGGTTGTACTCCTCCATCGATCTACTTCTCCACAGCACCTTCACTCGCCAGTGGCGGTTTTTGAATGGAAGAGGAGAGGAGCAGTGCTGGTTTTGGATTACAACGGGAGAGGAGCGACGCTGGTTTTGGACTGGAACGGGAGAGGAGGGGCGGTGGTTTTGAAATGGAAGAGGAGAGGAGCAGTGCTGCATTTAGATTGGAACAGGAGAGGAGCGGCGGTGGTTTAAGAGGAGAAGAGCGGAAGAGCGGCGCTGGTCTTGGAAGTATTTTTTTGTTGTTTCGCGTATTTTGGGTCAAAATTTGACCACGTACTGTATTTGACAAGCAGAATGTGAATGCATGTCACCAAAAATTGTATCGTTTGGTTCGTATCTGAATGTACTTTCAAATTATACTCCCTCCATTTTTGTATACAAGGCCACAAACTCATATTACAGGTACCAAGGCAAAAATCAATGCTATGTTCAAGTCAATGTTGCAAGCTAGCTTGTCACCTTGATTGTCGTGTTAATTAATGTGGTTTTTCTCTCCCAAGCACAACAAGCCAACCCTCTTACTCCTCATTGGTTGATTAATGTTGGGAATGCAAGCTAACCTTCTCACTCCCGCATGCACACAAGGGATATTAATGTCCTCGGGTGCTAGTACGAGGCAAAAGCCATCAATTTTGCCTCGATTAATGTTAGTGGCCTTGTATAGTTGCAAATTGTAATTTTGATAGTGGCCTTGTATACAACGTATAACATATATTTTATGTGCGAAAATCATGGTCAATTATGACCCAGAATAAAAGGGAGACTAGTTAATGTGGGGTCACTTTCTTAATTGAAGGGTAAATTGATTTTGATTTTGATCCAGTCAGAGCGCGCCGGCCCTCTCGTCCAATCCTAAATCGATGCCGCACGCTCCTCTCCCTCTTCTCCATTGCAAAACCACCTCCTCTCCTCTCCATCATCTCCATTCCAAAACCACCATCTCGCCTCTCCCTCTTCTCTATTGCAAGACCACCGTCTCTCCTCCATTTTCTAGACGCTTTGCTCCATGGCGCGGGCACAATCCATGGATACAAAATTAGTATACTGTATACTATTTAAAAGTCGAGGGCGGGGCTTTTCCTGCGCGGTAGGCGGCGGGGCAGTTCCGCCTAGTCGGTTCGACAGAGACGCGAGAAGATGAGGGAGTAGGCTGCTGCAAACGTAGGGCTGTGTGATTTGACAGCGAGTTACTGCTGGACAGGTGGGGCCCCGTGATTTGACTTGCCATTATCATTTTAACTGTGGTGCTACGACCGCGTGAGTCTCCCAGATTCCTGACCACCTCCATACAGGTGCCTCTCCCAATGCTTCACCATATAGTAGAGGCTGGCTCTTGCATGAGAGCCCACTTCTCCACTTTTTCCTTGCCTCTCTTTCCTCCACATATGCAAAAATGCCATGTAAAGCGCACTATTGTACTTACTTTTATTTGCTCCTACATGTGTTTAAGCTTGCCACATAGGCATAAAGTCTGATGTGGCAAGTTAATCAAGAAGAGAGAGACTAGTTTGGTGACCCAAGGAAGAAATGGTGCTAAGCGCGTGTACCTAGGTGAAAAGACAATTTGGAGTCTATAGCTAATTAAATGAAGCAAACTTAGCAACACCATTTCATTGGAAGAGGTCACTCCTTGGCAAATGCAATAAATACACGCGCTTAGCACTGTTTCTTCCTTGAGTACGAAGAAAGAGATAGAGAGGAGTAAAAAAATACACTTATAGCCAACCTTGTTGTAGTATGAGTGACTAAGTGATGACTATGTATGACATGCCAACATCAGATAGCCTAACGCACCGTGTTAAATCTCCAAGGGCGCGACCGCGCGAGCGACGCGACGGTCGTGGTAGGCGCGACCATGATACGGGCTGCTGGCAGCCCTTGGATTTGAGATCAAACGGTCGCATGCTAAGTTGCTGAAAATTTGCAGAATAACCCTCTAGGATAGGATATTCACCCATAGGTCTAGAATCACGCCATGCAACCATTCGATCTCAGAACCAAGGGCTCTCGGAAGCCCGTATCATGGGAGAATGGAAAGCCACTACCCTGCCGTTCGCATGCTGGCAGTTCGCTCCTACTCGTCCCCGCACGTCCTTCAATACTACGGTGGGTCGCTCCTAGTCGTCCCGTCCATTCACAATACGGCAGTTCCACTAATCGTAACCCTCCTCCCAAATCCATGGCGTCCCATATCTCCATGATCGGCGGTGAGTACAAGGTTAGAACCATCACCGGCGATGAGTTCGACGTCATCTACACCCGTTCTTCCGCGACGGTCAAAGGATGCCTTTCTCGCTTCAGCCGCATGTTCGAAAACTCAGATGATGAGTGGGTCACTGGGCTAGATGTTGAGTACACCACAGTCCTGGGACGAGAGAAGGATCTAAAGGACGAAGAGAGGAAGAAGCCCGCCGTGATCCAAGTTTGCGTACATAACGTTTGCTTGGTCTACCACATATGCCATGCCGACGTTGAGTGCCAGGATTTTAAGAACTTCCTCAAGGACAAAACAGTGAAATTCATTACTGTAGACTTTGGTAACGACAAAGAAGTCCTGCGTCGGATAGGCCTTGTTGTAGGCAACACCTTTGACCTCTAGAAGAATCGGCTGGTGTCCTCTCATCAGCCTTCAATGCAGACCCTGGCAGGAGCCATGGTTCATCCTTCGTACGGTAAACCGTAGAAACCTCATTACACGTTTCATCATCATGCATGGCAGCGGAATGTACTCGATATAGACCACATCTACTACGCTGCAATGGATGGCTACCTTTGCTTCAATATCTACAAGGGTTGGATGAAGAGCAACATCCAAGTGTGTGGTTCAAGCAAAGAAGTATCGGCCAAGAGGAAGAGGGACAAGGACGAAGTCGAGGACGTGGAAGAGGACTCCGAGTAAGGTGGTAGTGTCATTGCTCATGGTGGTTCTAATGCAGTGTCTACCGGAATAGTTGCAAAGTTTAATTTTAGGTGTGGTTAATTTAATTTGAGGGGTGTGTTGTGCTGAGCCCCCAGCAGAACTATGTTATGTTTCTTCTCGTTACTTTAACTCTTCAGTACGTACATACTAGTATTTCTTACATTTCATCTTTTAGTTGGTATAGTACTACCACTCGTTTCTTCACATTATATACATACAATATATATGGCCAACATCATATAGCCAGCAGTTTAGTTGTCAAAGAATTTCAGGTGCTTAGTTTTGTCAAAGAATTCCAGGATGCTTAGAGGGTGCTTGGATCCAACGGACTTATTTTAGTATGACTAAAAATAGTCTCTTTAAGAGGCTAAAGTTCCAAGCACTCCTGACTAAAGAGGGGCTAAAACTAGTCTTGAGACTAATTTTTTTTAGTTAGGGGTACCCCTACTAAAATATGGATTAGTCCTCTCTCTACTAATTTAACTCCTCTCCTTTAACACAGGCGAGTTCTGGATTGGAGGGTTTGGAGGATAATAAATGCTCATTAACATGATTTTAGCCTTTTTAGTATTTGGATCCAAGCATGGGTGAGGCTAGCATGTTTTAGTGCCACTACTTTTAGTCATGTGACTAAAACGTATCCAAGCACCCTCTTAGTTTTATTTGAGGGGTGGGTTGTGCTGGACACCATTATTGCGACTAGCCTTTTTAATAGTACTATATGCATAATTTGGCGACGAGCGCTCTCTATATGTACCACTTTTTTTTTTAATTTTCAAGTTTTTCTCCATGCACAATCCATCGATACTACTGCTGTACAAATGTATACATTTTTCAAAAGGCTAGAGGGTGGGGCAGTCTAGCTTGGTCGGTTTCACGAGAGGTGAGGGCCTTTGTGATTTGATGGCTCATTACTGCTGGAAGGCGGGGCCTTGTTATTTGACTGCTCGTATATATGCGCCGACGACCTGATCGAGGAGGAGCAAAGAACCGTGCGGTATACTCAAGTTTTCCACTGGAGTAGTACTACGACGGAGGAGCACGAAACACGGCAACCCAGTGCCATATGGCGATAAAAAATGATCTAATTTGCTAGTCATCTCATTGTTAGCATTGTTCTATTCATTCCCTTAAAAACATTGTTCTATTCATGCCTCACAGAGAAAGTGCCACGTGCGACGAAACATCCGAAGCAAAAGATGAAACACAGGAGCAAAAGAAGAAGGAAGATTATCACCCCAAATGATCTAATTCGCCGCGGAGTCGTAACTGCTTCTTCATTGCCTCCACGACCTCCATCTCCTTGCGCGTCTCCTCCGCCATCTTCATCATTGTGTCCATGACGCGGCATTTCTCGACGCGAGCCTTCATCATCTGTTCCACGGCCATATTACGTACCTTGACAGCAGTCGGGTGCTCGATGCGGAGCTTCGCCAACTCTTCCTTCTGTTCCATGGCGAGGGCCTGCAGCATCTTCATCGAGGAACTACTACTCTCATGTAGCTTCTTCCAGCCAGCGTTCTTCTCCTTCAACAGGTCGATCTCGTGGCAGAGCTTCGCATTGTCCTCCCGAAGTCGCAGGATTTCGCTGGTCGCCTTCTTCTCCGAGGCAATGCTCTTCTTCAGCAGCATCACCAAGCCGGCGGTCAACTCCCCCTACTGATTGAGCTCAGCGGGCATGTCGTCGAGGCTCTCCTTCAGCAACTCCATCAAGCCTTGGATGAACTCCTTCTGCTTATTGAGCTGATCGGGCATGTCGTCGAGGGATAACGACTCCAGCTCCGTTGGCTCGGCATGTTCGCCTCCGCGGCCAGGGCGCTCCTGGGAGCCATCGCTTGCCCGTGAGAGATCTTTCGAGGTCTCTGCATGGCGGCGAGCCCTCTCTTTTTTTCTGCAGCCTTGGTTGCCGCTCCCTTTTTACGAGTAGTTCTCGACCTAGAGCTCTGCTCACCGGCCATGGCAACGACGGACGAAGAAGAAGCACTTATGAGGAGGAAAGGTAGAGTGATTTTCGGTTAGGTAGTTCCCCTTTTTATAACCTAAGTACTAGCAGTAGTACTCGTTGGATTATGGATGGGCTTAGGCCCATATAAGACACTAATACCTGCATAATGGGAACACGTTCAGGTTTGCTACGTACTACTAGTAGGTGTGAGCAGGCTTTCGAATGTGATGGGAACAAGGTAAAGATTAATTGATGGTTTTGGTTTCGAGGCCCAAAATGGCTCCCGATGAGTTTAGCGGAACATAAATTTCAAGTACTACACTGCTCAAATGCATAAATATTATGTTACTATCAAAAATTGCCACAAAATACGAAGGAGACCAATGGAAGTACTACTAGCAACCCACGATTTAACTACTCGCATGCGCGCAGTGGAGTAATAATGTCTTTCTTCCGTCCTCACGTCCACTCAATTTGCATGCGCTGTATTAATTGACCATCAATGAAGTGAATGACTTTACACGCGTCAAATTATCACATGGGGTGGATCTTGGTAAAAAATTGCGTCCGCCCGTGTACACGCGTGTGCATGCGAGGAATCAGTGCGTGCATGGCGTGCGTGCACATCTTCGCTTCGTGCATGTACCGCCAGTATGGCTCAGGGAGGACGAGTACATTCTTCTGGAACCAGAAGCACGTCACTGTGATCAATCCACGCAAGGAGGTCGCGACAATGCCTACACATGTGCCACGTGGCTTCATGAACTCTAAGAGAGACACTGTGTAGCGTGCCATTGGTATTCTAATTTACGTGTTTTGCACATACTCGAAGTACTAGTAAGGTACATGTGCATTGCACGCATCAGATTTTGCAACCAAATTATGAATAAATACCACACTATAGCATGTAAGCTCTGAGTCATATATGCCTGATGTAGCCCTTCGTTTAATTCTTATAGTTCATCTCATTCAAAATCAATTAGTTTTTATAAAAAAGCTAAGAACCCGAGAATAGGAAAAAACATGGGATTATAGTGGAATGTCGTCTTGAATCCTACAGGATTGTACGAGTGTTTGATTGTGCATAGAAAAAACGCATAATTATTTCAAAGAGGTTTGAGTGGATGGGAAGTTTCCTATGAAATCTAGTGCAAATGAATCATATGGAAAAATTCCTATGGTTTACAATCCTACGAATCAAACAACCAAGATAGAAAAAATTCCTAATGATTAGAATCCTCCAAAATTCCTTTGAGAATCCTTTGAATCAAAGAAGCCCTTAATCTATTTTATGATTCATAGAATTGTGCGTTGTAAAGCATAAAGTAAAAACAAATAATGGCAATTCAACTAGAAAAAAGTTTGGGCAGTTATGATACAAAAGATTCTAGAACAAAAGAGAACCACTGCTGTTTTGAGGTTCGTGCATTATGCTTAAGTTCAACCATAGAGTCTGCTAGATTGTACATGTGGCAAAATTTGGTGGGGGGCTAGAAGATGGTGCGAGGGGCCGAGTGGAGGGAGACTATGAAGGAATGCACAAGTGCGAGATCGATATTTAGAGAGAGGGGGCGAACACGTGCGCTGATGCGCACAGTGGCGGAGCCATGAAAGATAAATGAGCTAGGGGGCCAAGCATTGCTAATCCTTTATGAGGAGGGTCAATTCATGAACTTAAACCATTTTTAGCAGCAATTGTCTAATGATCACATTCATATTAGCCTTGATATATAGTGATGTTAGGGGGGGAGGGGGGCAGGGCCCTTACTGCCCCTGTCTTCGCCATTGTGCACGCGTCTAAGAGATGAAGCGGAAGGCATGGATGATGAGAGGGGGACGTTGGATACATAATTAATGTGGGTGTATTAGCTATATATGTTAATCCTATATAGAGAGGCATAGATTGATCGATGTGGACGTGGGAAAGAGGGTGAGACCTCACTGGATATATCGATTGATCGGTTTGTGTGGAAAACTATGAAAGACCTAGCTATATACACACATACATAGAGGAACTTTGATCGTTCCGCATGCACGCGTGAGAGATAAAGAATGCCCGATATGATCGAGAGGGGGATGTGTGTTGGTGTGTGCCTTCATGGGAGACCGACCTAAAGAAAAAGATTGCATGCATGCGATGGATAATGCCGACTAGTAGTGTGTGTGCATGCATGCACGAGAGAAAGTTAGTGGTACAATTATAAAGAGAAGACTACTGTGTGGGTGTAAAAGAATAGCTGAATAGGTGATGTCACAATCAATGTAAAGTTGAATTCAAATATTTGAATAAGAGATCCTGATGTTTGAAACCCATGCATGCATGAATATAATGGAGAAATGCGCGGTGTGGTTTGGAAACGAGCATGTTGTAATGTATACACATTGAACAAGGTCAGACTGATTTGAATTTGACATATCGATGGCAGACATCATTTGGCCACGTCGCATCCGTGCATGGACACACTATTCTAATTGGAGATGATGGGCGGCTTTTGCATCACATATCTATATCTATACCCCTATATATATTATATTTTATATAATTTTTATATTGTTTGGGGGTAACTTTAACTTTGAAAGATGGTCGTTGGATGAGGCGAATTCGATGGTCCAAAGATGGCAAATTTGAGCACTATTGGCCATTGGATATCATCTAGATTCCACCAGATTTCTCCACATGTATAATCTAGAAGACTCCATGGTTGAACTTAAGCATAATGCACAAACATCAAAACACAAGCACTTCTTATTTGTTCTAGAATCTTCCGTATCAAAATTGCCCAAATGTTTTTCTACATGATTTGCCATTATTTGTTTTTACTTTATGTCTTACGACGCACAATTCCATGAATCTTAAAATAGATTAGCTTTCTTATAAAAACTAGATGAGTTTTTATGAAATGAACTATAAGAATTAAACGAACATCTACATCATGCATATATGACTCAAAGCTTGCATGCTATAATGTGGTATTTATTCATAATTTGGTTGCCAAATCTCATGCGTGCAATGCACGTGCACCTTACTCTAGTCTAAATGGTGCTTGTGTGTGTTGTGCGTGTTGAGGTGCAAATTGTCTTTTTTGGTACACGTTAAGCTTGTTCTTCCGAAATTTCAAGCCGCGCCTTGTTATGCCGAAAATTCAAGCTAGCGTCTCTGTCTATCGTGCTGCGAAACTCCTGCCTCTTCAACCCGTGCCTTGTTAGCCCGAAATATTTAAGATATATCTTTGTCTCGTTGTGCTTCGACAACTCCCTCCATCTCAACCCGCGCCTTGCTATTCCGAAATTACAACACACGCGAAAACTCCCACTTCCGTGAAATCCCAACACGTGAAATGCCCGTGGTACCCCTGAACCGAAAGAACCGCCTCAAATCGGTGGGGGTACTTTCGTAACTTACCCCACATTTCGGACAAGCGTGTCTCTAAGCCATGGTTCCCCGCTGCCATCCCATCCGCCCACCCATTCGTACACCGAGGCCGTGAAATCCCGCGACGAAACCCCACACCCTGCTCCGTCCGCCACCCAGCCGGAGCCTCTTCACCGACGACATCGTCCACAGCAACACCTCGACGTCCCTCATCCATCATACCGGATGAGGATCCGCCGTCGATCTCATCGCCGCCGGTTCAGCCACCCCGTCCTCCACCTCCAAGGAGCTGCCCCGACGTTCCCCTCGTCTTTCATGCTACCTCCATTCCCACACCATCGTCTTCACCTGCACCACCGGAAGAGCATCATCATCACCGTTTCCTCGGATGAAGCTGCGGCCTAATCGGCGCCCTCGGCGGTGACGTCCACATCAGTAGGACCTGCTGCCGCTTTAGCTCTTGCTCACGCTGCTCCTCTGCTCTTGCTCTCGGTCCCCTGCCTGGTCTGCTCTTGCTATTGCTCTTGCTCGCGCTGCTGCTCTCGCTCTTGCTCTTGCTTGCGATGCTGCTCTGATTTAGCTACACTTCACTCTGATGCCGTCGGGGTGAAGGAAGAACCAGCCGCAGCAGGGAGGGGGGCTCGCCGGAGAGGTACCCCACTATCTATCTTAGGGTTCAGGATGGGGGCGGTGGCGGGGCGTTGGCGTGGGGATCGCCGGAGAAAAAGCTCGGCACGGGGGGCCTAGAGGGATGGCCAGGGCGACGGCGGACCGGTGGTGGGGAGTGTTTTCGGGGCGGGCGGGGCGGCGCACCGCCCGCCGCGGGCAATGGGGGGCTGCTGTTTGGCCGGCTCAGGGGGGTGGAGGTTGAAGATGAACCACATGCCCTTGATTTCGTATCCAACGGCTGCAAAATCGTCTGGCCAGAGATGAAAAATTCAGTCGACCGACGTGTAGCCTCACCTTGCTAGTGCGTTCAGTTTCGACAGGAAAATTCAGTTTTGACAGCAAAATTCAGTTTTGACAGTTAAGTTCAGTTTCGACAGTTAAGTTCAGTTTCGACAGTTAAATTCAGTTTCGACAGTTAAGTTCAGAGATGAGCGGCTGATGTATTTTACATCTAGCACTTTGTGGTTATGTATTTTACATCATGTATTGGAGATGCTATTAGAATTCCACTCAGGTTAATGTTGTTCATTGTCTCTCTTGTCCTGCTTCAGCCTCGGCGTCGTACAACTCACCGGAGCTGCTCCAACGACGAAATCCTCCATCACAGCGGAGCAGTACCTCGGGCTCCATCTCCAGACGCCTAAGATCTTCTTCCCCTCCTCCGACAGCCAAGTCAGCCGGAGCATCCTCACTGGCCAACCCAATCACGCTGAGATCGACATGGCTTCGCCAAAGAGGTTGTACACTTGTTGCATCTCTTTTTTACTCTACATGTTATATATATTGTCCATTGAGCACTCGTAGTAACGGGAAATACGATTATTTTATCCTACTATATGACAAGCAGTGAGGTACCAGGCAACTTAGCTATCCGTGATGGACTCTCTTGAATGCCATCATTATTTATCTCTGCGCGTTTGAGCTATGCATTTGTCGATGGGCCTAGGAGTTGAGCTAGTATGGCAATGGCATGGGTCCAAAGTAATAGAAGTAGCACAAAAACATTCTTTTAGTGTAGGATTTTCCTTGCTCAAGCCTGCCTACTAGAATCGCCAGTGCTTGAAAGGAAAAGTGAATGAAAAACATCGGAATTGGAAAGTTTCCTATGGTACTACTTTTCATGAATTTGGTGCAAAGGAATGGAGCAAAGGAAAACTGTAGGATTTGTTCTGTCTCCTTGAAAGAAAAACCGTAGGAATTCTAATTTCCACTTCTCCTCCTTTTCATATTCCTATTCATCAAGCACAAGACTAAGAGATAGTAGCATAATAGCATTATAACCGTACATTTTCTTGTGGTTTGACTTAATCTCACCATGCTTTTTTGCATCCTGTGATCTTCCAATTGTTGTGAATCAAACACCCAGATTGGCAGAAATCATGTGTTTTTAAATTCTCTGTTTTGCACATGCATTCCTATCCTATTCCTGTCTATTTCCTATCCCTGCATTGTTAGAATCCTCAAATTCAAACAAGCCCTTAGTCAATTACTTTTGTTACAGATATGTGTCAAAGAAGACCTTGTGTGGTTTGTCCTACTCCTGTGGCGCTGTGTTCCACCCCAGCTCAGCTGCTCCAACGATGGAAGGGTTCACCACAGCAGGGATCTGCTCTCCAGACTGTCTTTCGCCGCCTCAGATCTTCTTCCCTGCCGCCGGCAGCCACGGCAACTGCATTACCATCATCAACTGAGCAGATGACCTTGAGGACTACACGGGTCCGCAAGAGAGGTCGCACTCTTCCGTGTCTGCTTACGTTATGCGTCGCTTAATATGATGACATGCTACATTATCATCGTGTTCACCTATTAGACTCCGAGTCAGGTCCAAACTAATGCTGAAACTTGAGTTTTTAAATGGTTGTGGGGTACATATTGGGGCAGCAATTAGTACTATATGTCTACTATCTGGTTAATCTCCGGTGTCTACTATGAGTTTCATGTTGGGTGCAAACAAACATTAAAGGAGCCATTATCTGTATTTTTAACTAAAGCTATTATATGCCTGCTATCATTGGTTTTGGGTCTATCCACAGTTTGCTACCATCACTCTGGATTTGTGCATGCACTCCTTACATAATCTCACTATGTTTTATTCCTATGCATGCCAGCTATTGTACACAATGGAACTAATCATGTAGAGCAAAAGAGACGAGCCTTGCGTGGCAATAAAATTTCATGCAGACGTCGTTCCATGGTGGGCGCAAAGGCAGCCCCCCTCCACCCATTTCGGATCGTAATCAAGAGGAAGATAACTGTTATGAGGGGGATTCAGAAGGAGAAGACCACTCCTATTTACCCCATGAGGTCTTCGCTCTAACTTGGCATGCTGATGTTGGTAATATCATGCATATGCTGCCTTGCATTGCTTACTATATACATTAAAGATGTCATCTGCTTAGTTTAGACATGCTTTGTGTCAATGCCATATGTTTAGTTTCTTTATCGTATATGTGAATCATGCAATGCCATCTTGTCTAGCCAGGCATCATTTATGTGAATTTTGCAATGCCACCCTGGTTAGCTAGTCATCTTATATGTGAATTATATCATGCCATCATTTTTTATTATGTGTTAAATTTGTCAACAATTTTAGTACATTCAATTACTCTTCCTGTGCATCAGCCATTTGGCACGGTCATGGAAAAATCTGGAGTGGAAACAAGGTCTTTAGAGCAGAATATGCTATCTGATGAAGCGCATGTCTTGCTGGTTACCGATAGCTCCTCAGAGGAGGATTCAGA
>NC_041384.1:433785579-433834132 GCF_002162155.2 Triticum dicoccoides | reverse complement strand
CTAACTTGGCAGGGTTATGTTGCTCATATCGTGCGTATGGTATCTTGCATTGCTATGTCATTTGCTTAGTTTAGACATGCTTTGTGTGAATGCCACCTGTTTAGTGTCTAATTACCATATATGTGAATTATGCAATGCCATCTTGTTGCAAGACATTATATATGTGAATTATGCAATGTTATCTTGTTGCAAGGCATTATGTATGTGAATTATGCAATGCCATGCTGTTTAGGCAAGCGTCATATATGTGAATTATATCATGCCGTCCTTTTTTTGTATTTCTCATTGCTTTTGTCGACAATGTTTGTATATTCAACTGCTCTTCCTGTGCATCAGCCATTTGAATTGGTGATGGAGAAATCTGGAGTGAAAACAAGGTCTTCAGAGCAGACAATGCTACCCGCTGAAGTAGATATGTTGCTGGTTACAAATAGCTCTTCAGAGGAGGATTCAGAGGCAGATGACGAGTCCTATTATCCCCCTGAGGTGTATGCTCAAACTTGGCAGGGTTATATTACTCATATAATGCATATGTTGTATTGCAATGCTTAGTTTTTACATCATATACACAATATTGAATTCCATCTCCTTAGTTGACACATCATATATGCGATTGCCCTCTGCTCACTTCCTTAGTTTATAAATCATATATTTGAATTATGTAATGCCATGATGTTTACATAGACAGCATGTATCTGAATTATGGCATGCCAACCCATTTTCTAAAGACATAATATAGTTATATCATCTCATCTTGTTTACATAGTCATCATATTTAAATTATGTCATTTATCCGTGAATTATATCATGTTTGTGATTTATGGCATGCCAACCACTTTAATAGACACATCGTATAGTTATATCATGTCATCCTATTTACATAGTCATCATATTTTGAAGTATGCCATTCTATCATGTTTAGTTAGCCATCATACATGTGAAATTGTGTCATGCTATCCTATTTAATTAGCCATCATATATGTGAAATTATGTCCTGCTATTCTGTTTGCTTAGACAACATAAATGTGAATTATTTCATGCCCTGTTTTCTTCCCTACTATCCATTGTACCTGTCTATCTTACAATGTCTTTACATTCAATTACTTTTCTTGTTTATCAACCATTTCAATTGGAGGGAGTGATAGCAGTATCTGTGGGAGTAAAAACACGGTCTTCAGAAAAGATCGTGCTACCTGTCGATGCAGATAGAACCACGGTTGTACTTGCCCAAGAACCAGCCCCACCACACATAACCCACACTCATGCAGATTGTACCCCTACCCAGTTGGACAGAGAACCAGCTACACCCCTTCTAACCCCAACCCTGGAAGATACACACCTAGTTCCCGTTGACACAACACCGTCTCCACCACAGAGCACCCAAACACGAGCAGTTAGTAAGGCAACTGCAGTGCCCAAATCACGAGGACCACCACTCCGAACCTGAAGTCAACGCTTAAAGCAGAAGAAGAATTGTTCTCAGGTCAGGTTCCCTAGCTATGGTTCATACTACTTTGCTATTACATCACTGTATTTACTGATATCAACTAATTTCAAATTTGAAGGATGCAATTGAAACTCCAATGGTGCAATAGGTATGTTTTAAACCTGTTTCTTCAACGTGTTTGGCTGTTTGCTGTTGTAACTTGCTCTATGTTGATTTCAGTTTCAATTAAATAAACAGTTATGTTCTCATGCCATGCACATTACAAGTGTTGTTATTGTTGTGTAGTTTCCCACACTTATATTCTATCTATGCTGCTTTGTCTTAAATAGATATGATTCAAACTGTATTTATCTTGATTTGGCAACATAAACTAGAATGATATAGACCATACAGTGACCATACTACATAGATATATGTTTGTTTCATGTTGTTATCATGTCCACCTTACTACTGAACTGGTTTACCAAAATGAGTTTCATATACTACATTGTAAACCTGAGATGTGTTTGTTTGTTTGTCTTTTAGAACGCGGACAAAATATTGGAGAAGAGTACCCTGTTATGCAATGGTAAAGGAAGTAATGCAGATAAGGTTCAAGATAGTGAGACATCCTTGTTGGTCTCCAAAAAAGCTGATAAAAACTATATTGAAGACACTGAGACAACCCCAAAGTCCCGTCTTGATGTAGTGTTCGAGTTACTGTCTACCACTGCTGGCACCAGCTCTTCAAACTCATTGCCTGAATCAGTTCGGCTTCTTGACTCTCAACTTCAAGTTGAAAGAAATCAATCAGATGTTATGCTACAAGAAGCCGAAGGACTGATGAAGTCCCTGCAGAATTCAGATGCATACTTTCTGGTGCAACAGCAAGCGCTGGAGGACTTAAGCGCCAAACAAGAGAAAGTTAATAAGCTTGCTAAGCATCTTGCCAGCATTATGGGTACCTAGGATATTGTTTATTGAGCTCTTCTGAAGTGGTTTCAGTTCTGGACTTGTTTTGCTGCGACGTTTATATGCTGCTGTGTTCCCTATATTTGCACTGGTGGCGAACTTTGATGCCCAGTGGATGTAATATGTGTAATAGCTGTGATAGCCTAGTGTAAGTTGCTTGCTTATTTATTTCCTTGTTGTCTTGTTTATTTGTTTGCTTGTAGTCAGTGCAGTTCTTTTTCTGCGGTTTGCTAGTGGCTGCAATAACCTATTTTTTAAAACTAGGCCACAATAACCATGGGCTAATATTTACTGTAGTGACACTGGGCCTCCTACGGGCCATAGAAACAGTGGGCCTTCTACGGGCCGTATAAATAGTGGGCCATCTACAGACCGTAGAAATAGTGGGCCTTCTACGGGCCGTAGAAACAATGGGCCTTCTACGGGTCGTATCATCAATGGGCCTTCTACGGGTCATATCATCAATGGGCCTTATATGGGCCAAACAGACCACATTCTGGCCGTAAACGGGCTAGAGTTGGAATCGCCCATTCATGGGCCGACCATAATGGGCCATCGTTAATAGGCCATATTTTATGATGCTATGAAAACGGCCCAACGTATTAACAGACCACAAACGGGCCGACTGTAACCACGGGCTGAATTTGGCCCACAAGCAGAAAATGACAGTAACGGGTCGTAAGTAAACGAATGCTGGAAATGAGCCCAAGAATAAATGGGCTCTGAGAAGGCCGAAAGATAACATGGGCTGGAGACGGCCCAACGGAATAACGGGCCGTTAATGGGTATAATGTGATACACTGTTCATTACGGGCCAGTTTCACCACGAGCCGTTAATGGGTGTAAAGTGATACACTGTTCATTACAGGCCAGTTTCACCACGGGCCGTTAATAGGCCAAGAGTTACATAGGGCCTCATATGGGCCGAAAGACGTCATGGGCCATACATGGGCCAAAAGTGAAAACGGTCTGAAATCATATTGGATGGCCCAGATGACGCTACTGGGCCTAATTCGGATAGGGCGTAACATGCCTTGGGTTAGCGGGCTGTAAATGGGCTATATGCGAACAGGCCGTTAACAGGCTTTCCATGGGCCGGCCCGCCACCTTTTGACCAAGTAAAACGGGCTGGCCTTTTCACAATGGGCCTCTGTTGGGTCGTTCCACATCTCAACGTATCATAGGCGCCTTCTGTCCAATGAGTGGATGACATATGTCCCGACGATGAGCCGACACGTGTTTCCTCTAGCCAATGATGATTTTACACATGGAAAATCCCCATTAGCCGGGGCTGTTAACGGGTTATCGGATCCAAAACCCGACCCGATAGCTTAACGGCGTTCCCTTACGGTGGATGCCACGTGTCGGTCACCCTTGAGTAAAGCACTTCTGTGACGCGCGATTTATCGTCATGGAAGTGGGCACTTCCGTGATGATAATTTTGGTAATGTCATGGAACACTTCTACGACAGCACATGTATGACTATCTTGATTCTGTCATAAATTTGTCATGGATGTACATGCATGACAAAAAATGCGACCTACTGTGACAAACACGTATCATCACGGAAGTGTATTTTTTTGTAGTGTTGCCCGAGATTCGATCATCGGTATCTCAATACCTAGTTCAATCTCGTTACCGACAAGTCTCTTTACTCATTCCGTAATGCATCATCCCGCAAATAACTCATTAATTACATTGCTTGCAAGGCTTATAGTGATGTGCATTACTGAGATGGCCCAGAGATACCTCTCCGACAATCAGAGTGACAAATCCTAGTCTCGATTTATGCCAACTCAACAAGTACCATCGGAAACACATATAGAGCACCTTTATAATCACCCAGTTACGTTGTGACGTTTGGTAGCACACAAAGTGTTCCTCCGGTAATCGGCAGTTGCATAATCTCATAGTCATAGGAACATGTATACGTTATGAAGAAAGCAATAACAGTAAACTAAAACGATCAAGTGCTAAGCTAACGGAATGGGTCAAGTCAATCACATCATTTTCCTAATGATGTGATCCCGTTTATCAAATGACAACTCATGTCTATGGTTAGGAAACATAACCATCTTTGATTAACGAGCTAGTCAAGTAGAGGCATACTAGTGACACTCTCTTTGTCTATGTATTCACACATGTATTATGTTTCCGGTTAATACGATTCTAGCATGAATAATAAACATTTATCATGAAATAAGGAAATAATAATAACTTTATTATTGCCTCTAGGGCATATTTCCTTTAGTCTTCCGCTTGCACTAGAGTCAATAATCTAGATTACACAGTAATGATTCTAACACCCATGGAGCCTTGGTGCTGAACATGTTTTGCTCGTGAGAGAGGCTTAGTCAACGGGTCTGCAACTTTCAGATCCGTATGTATCTTGCAAATCTCTATGTCTCCCACCTAGACTTGATCGCGGATGGAATTGAAGAGTCTCTTGATGTGTTTGGTTCTCTTGTGAAATCTGGATTCCTTTGCCAAGGCAATTGCACCAGTATTGTCACAAAAGATTTTCATTGGACCCGATGCACTAGGTATGACACCTAGATCGGATATGAACTCCTTCATCCAGACTCCTTCATTTGCTGCTTCCGAAGCAGCTATGTACTCCACTTCACACGTAGATCCCGCAACGACGCTTTGTTTAGAACTGCTCTAACTGACAGCTCCACCGTTTAATATAAACATGTATCCGGTTTGCGATTTAGAATCGTCCGAATCAGTGTCAAAGCTTGCATCGACGTAACCATTTACGCTGAGCTCTTTGTCACCTCCATAAACGAGAAACATATCCTTAGTCCTTTTCAGGTATTTCAGGATGTTCTTGACCGCTGTCCAGTGATCCAACCCAGGATTACTTTGGTACCTCCCTGCTAAACTAATAGCAAGGCACACATCAAGTCTGGTACACAACATTTCATACATGATAGAGCCTATGGCTGAAGCATAGGGAACATTTTTCATTTTCTCTCTATCTTCTGCAGTGGTCGGGCATTGAGTCTTACTCAACTTCACACCTTGTAACACAGGCAAGAACCCTTTCTTAGCTTGATCCATTTTGAACTTCTTCAAAACTTTATCAAGGTATGTGCTTTGTGAAAGTCCAATTAAGCGTCTTGATCTATCTCTATATATCTTGATGCCCAATATATAAGCAGCTTCACCGAGGTCTTTCATTGAAAAACTCTTATTCAAGTATCCTTTTATGCTATCCAGAAATTCTATATCATTTCCAATCAACAATATGTCATCCACATATAATATTAGAAATGCTATAGAGCTCCCACTCACTTTCTTGTAAATACAGGCTTCTCCAAAAGTCTGTATAAAACCATATGCTTTGATCACACTATCAAAACGTTTATTCCAACTCCGAGAGGCTTGCACCAGTCCATAAATGGATCGCTGGAGCTTGCACACTTTGTTAGCACCCTTTGGATCGATAAAACCTCCAGGTTGTATCATATACAACTCTTCTTCCAGAAATCCATTCAGGAATGCAGTCTTTACATCCATTTGCCAAATTTCATAATCATAAAATGTGGCAATTGCTAACATGATTCGGACGGACTTAAGCATCGCTACGGGTGAGAAGGTCTCATCGTATTAAACTCCTTGAACTTGTCGAAAACCTTTTGCAACAAGTCAAGCTTTGTAGACAGTAACGTTACCGTCAGCGTCAGTCCTCTTCTTGAAGATCCATTTATTCTCGATGGCTTGCTGATGTATACTACACAACCTTCTTCTTGTAGATGTTGTAGGGCCTCCAAGTGCAGAGGTTTTTTGGGACAATAGCAAATTTCCCTCAAGTGGATGACCTAAGGTTTATCAATCCGTAGGAGGCGTAGGATGAAGATGGTCTCTCTCAAGCAACCCTACAACCAAATAACAAAGAGTCTCTTGTGTCCCCATCACACCCAATACAATGGTAAATTGTATAGGTGCACTAGTTCAGCGAAGAGATGGTGATACAAGTGGTATATGGATGGTAGGTAAAGGTTTTTGTAATCTGAAAATATAAAAACAGCAAGGTAACTAATGATAAAAGTGAGCACAAACGGTATTGCAATGCGTTGAAACAAGGCCTAGGGTTCATACTTTCACTAGTGCAAGTTCTCTCAACAATAATAACATAATTGGATCATATAACTACCCCTCAACATGCAACAAAGAGTCACTCCAAAGACACTAATAGCGGAGAACAAACGGAGAGATTATGGTAGGGTACGAAACCACCTCAAAGTTATCCTTTCTGATCAATCTATTCAAGAGTCCGTAGTAAAATAACATGAAGACATTATTTCCATTCGATCTATCATAGAGTTCGTACTAGAATAACACCTTAAGACACAAATCAACCAAAACCCTAATGTCACCTAGATACTCCATTGTCACCTCAAGTATATGTGGGTATGATTATACGATATGCATCACACAATCTCAGATTCATCTATTCAAACCAACACAAAGTACTTCAAAGAGTGCCCCAAAGATTCTACCGGAGAGTCAAGACGAAAACATGTGCTAACCCCTATGCATAGGTTCATGGGCGGAACCCGTAAGTTGATCACCAAAACATACATCAAGTGGATCACGTGATATCCCATTGTCACCACTGATAAGCACGACAAGACATACATCAAGTGTTCTCAAATCCTTAAAGACTCAATCCGATAAGATAACTTCAAAGGGAAAACTCAATTCATCACAAGAGAGTAGAGGGGGAGAAACATCATAAGATCCAACTATAATAGCAAAGCTCGCGATACATCAATATCGTACCACCTCAAGAACACGAGAGAGAGAGATCAAACACATAGCTACTGGTACATACCCTCAGCCCCGAGGGTGAACTACTCCCTCCTCATCATGGAGAGCGCCGGGATGATGAAGATGGTCACCGGTGAGGGGTTCCCCCTCCGGTAGGGTGCCAGAACGGGTCTAGATTGGTTTTCGGTGGCTACGGAGGCTTCTGGCGGTGGAACTCCCGATCTATTCTGCCCCCGAAGTTTTTAGGGTATATGGATATATATATAGGAGGAAGAAGTACGTCAGTGGATCTCCGGGCTGTCCACGAGGCAGGGGGCGCGCCCCCACCCTCGTGGGCAGCCCGGGACTCTCCTGGTCCATCTCCCATACTCCGTGGGCTTCATCTGGTCCAAAAATAAGTTCCGTGAAGTTTCAGGTCAATTGGACTCCGTTTGATTTTACTTTTCTGTGATACTCTAAAACAAGGAAAAAACAGAAACTGGCACTGGGGTCTAGATTAATAGGTTAGTCCCAAAAATCATATAAAATAGCATATAAATGCATATAAAACATCCAAGGTTGATAATATAATAGCATGGAACAATAAAAAATTATAGATACGTTGGAGACGTATCAGCATCCCCGAGTTTAATTCTTGCTCGTCCTCGAGTAGGTAAATGATAAAAACAGAATTTTTGATGTGGAATGCTACCTAACATATTTATCCATGTAATTATTTATTGTGGCAAGAATATTCAGATCCATAAGATTCAAGACAAAAGTTTAATATTGACATAAAAATAATAATACTTCAAGCATACTAACAAAGCAATCATGTCTTCTCAAAATAACATGGCCAAAGAAAGTTATCCCTACAAAATCATATAGTCTGGTTAAGCTCCATCTTCACCACACAAAATATTTAAATCATGCACAACCCCGATGACAAGCCAAGCAATTGTTTCATACTTTTGATGTTCTTAAACTTTTTCAATCTTCACACAATACATGAGCGTGAGCCATGGACATAGCACTATAGGTGGAATAGAATGGTGGTTGTGGAGAAGACAAAAAGGGAGGAGATAGTCTCACACCAACTAGGCATATCAACGGGCTATGGAGATGCCCATAAATAGATATCAATGCGAGTGAGTAGGGATTGCCATGCAACGGATGCACTAGAGCTATAAGTGTATGAAAGCTCAAAAAGAAACTAAGTGGGTGTGCATCCAACTCGCTTGCTCACGAAGACCTAGGGAATTTTGAGGAAGCCCATCATTGGAATATACAAGCCAAGTTCTATAATGAAAAAATCCCACTAGTATATGGAAGTAATATCATAGGAGACTCTCTATCATGAAGATCATGGTGCTACTTTGAAGCACAAGTGTGGTAAAAGGATAGTAGCATTGTCCCTTCTCTCTTTTTCTCTCATTTTTCTTGGGGCCTTCTCTTTTTAATGGCCTTTCTCCTTTTTTTGTCTGGAGTCTCATCCCAACTTGTGGGGGAATCATAGTCTCCATCATCCTTTCCTCACATGGGACAATGCTCTAATAATGATGATCATCACACTTTTATTTACTTACAACTCAAGAATTACAACTTGATACTTAGAACAAAATATGACTCTATATGAATGCCTCCGGCGGTGTACCGGGATGTGCAATGATATAACGCCCTCGATGCGGCTATATCTCCCACGTGTCGAAGCACGACTTAGAGGCATAACCGCATTGAAAGCAATGTCGCAAGTGAGGTAATCTTCACACAACCCATGTAATACATAAGGGAAAAAGATACATAGCTGGCTTACAATCGCCACTTCACACAAATACAAGAACAAAACATTACATCATCCAGATACAATCAAGGTCCGACTACGGAACCAAAAATAAAAGAAGACTACCCCAAATGCTACACAGATCCCCGATTGTCCCGACTGGGCTCCACTACTGATCGACTGAACGAAACAACACAAAGAACGAAATCTTCATCGAGCTCCTCCTTGAGCTTGGATGCGCCACCTGCTCGGTAACATCGGCACTTGCAAACTGGTTTTGGAAGTATCTGTGAGTCATGGGGACTCAGCAATCTCGCACCCTCGCGATCAAGACTATTTAAGCTTATAGGAAGGGTAAAAGGTATGAGGTGGAGCTGCAGCAAGCGACTAGCATATATGGTGGCTAAACATACGCAAATGAGAGCGAGAAGAGAAGGCAAAAGCATGGTCGAACAACTATGATCAAGAAGTGATCCTAGAACAACCTACACCAAACATAACTCCAACACCGTGTTCACTTCCCGGACTCTGCCGAGAAGAGACCATCACAGTTACACACGCGGTTGATGCATTTTAATTAAGATCAACTTCAGGTTTTCTACAACCGGACATTAACAAATTCCCATCTGCCCATAACCGCGGGCACGGCTTTCGAAAGTTCAAATCCCTGCAGGGGTGTCCCAACTTAGCCCATCACAAGCTCTCACGGTCAACGAAGGATATTCCTTCTCCCAAGACATTCCGATCAGACTCGGCATCCAGGTTACAAGACATCCTCGACAATGGTAAAACAAGTCCAGCAACACCGCCCGAATGTGCCGACAAATCCCGATAGGAGCTGCACATATCTCGTTCTCAGGGCACACTCAGATGAGCGCTCCATACAACTAAAACCAAACCTCGAGTTTCCCCGAGGGGGCGCTGCACAGGGCTCTAGTTTGGGCCAACACTCAGAGGAGCACTGGCCCCGGGGGGGGGGGTAAAATAATGATGACCCTTAGGAGCGCGACTCCCAAGGGAAAAGAAAAGGCTAGGTGGCAAATGGTAAAACCAATGTTGGGCATTGCTGGAGGAGTTTTATTCAAGGCGAACTGTCAAGGGGTTCCCATTATAACCCAACCGCATAAGGAACGCAAAATCCGGGAACATAACACCGATATGACGGAAACTAGGGCGGCAAGAGTGGAACAAAACACCAGGCATAAGGCCAAGCCTTCCACCCTTTACCAAGTATATAGATGCATTAATTAAATAAGATATATTGTGATATCCCAACAAAATATCCATGTTCCAACATGGAACAAGCTCCAATCATCACCTGCAGCTAACAACGCTATAAGAGGGGCTGAGCAAAGCGGTAACATAGCCAAACAACGGTTTGCTAGGACAAGGTGGGTTAGAGGCTTGGCTTAAACAATATGGGAGGCATGATATAGCAAGTGGTAGGTATCGCAGCATAGGCATAGCAAAAGAGCGAGCAACTAGCAAGCAAAGATAGAAGTGATTTCGAGGGTATGGTCATCTTGCCTGAGATCCCACAAGGAAGAAGAACAAGTCCATGAAGAAGACAAACGGATGTAGACGGACGGGTCCTCACAAACGCGGCGTTAACGGAACCAACCTAAGAAGCAACACCAGAAAGAAGCACACAACATAGTAAACAACCAACACATGAACATGGTATGATATGCGGGATGCGGTATGCGATGCATATGCAAGATTTTGACATGAATGATTGAACCTGGCCTCAACATGGAAACCCAAGAGTGCCACTGGAAAGATGAGGTGATTTCGGTTGAAATCGATATAAAGATCACCGGAATCGGATGCACGGTTTGGAAATGGCAAGCAAAACAAATATGGCACCGGTCTGCGATAATCAGCAAGTGACCAACTAAATGCATCAAGATAAATATGCTACTGCACTCACACATGGCAACAAAATACATGGCAGGGATCCACTCATGAAGCTTGACAAAATATGAACACTGAGATACGGCTAATTCATCCATTAACAGGTTCAAACAAGCATGTCAAAAGTGCAAATGATAACAGGTTTCAGACTTAGTGAAATTAACACAAGTCTGGAATTTATCATTAGGAAGCAAACTTTAGGGCATGGAAACTACAAGATACATGAACTTAACATGGCAAAGCAAGGCATGGCATGAAGATACTCAAAGCACTTAACAAAAGTCCCTTAGTGACCTTGAGCCAAAAGGAATCAGAAAATACAATTGCAAGCATGTGAACATGGCAAAAACATAAACAGATTCAGACTTAGTGAAAAACTGGAGCATGCAAATCAGTTAACGAGTAGGCGCGTTTACGAGCTCGATGCACTCACTATAGAGCATTGCATGACAAACTAAGCATACACCCATCAATAATACATGGCATAGAAGCTAGACATGGCAAGAACAATAACATAGCGTGCATGGATCAATAGCAACAACCTCGGCAAAATCGCTAAACATGTCAACAATCTGCCAGGATTCACTTTATAGCAAAAGTAGAGCTCGATTGACTCAAGCTAGGGTGCTCCATAAATGCAAACAAAGACATGGATGGATATAGCACCACAATGTTAACACAACATCCTTACTGATCATCCTCAAAAGAGGCACGGATCACTAGGAAACAACATGAACATATGGCATAACGACAAAAACAACACAAGGACTTAGTGAAATTCTAAGTCTCTGAAATCAGCATTACCGATTACGCTACTTTGCAAGCTTGTGCTAGTCACCACAAATATCACAAAAATACATGGCAAGCACCTCTGTAAAGATGGCATGGCATATAATAAAACACATGTAGAGCTCAGGATCATAACATGCACACATTAAACATGGCAAAAATGACAAATAGCTATTTGCTGAAACAGATCGGACAAATTCCTCACATAGCCCTCTTCCAACAGCATTTCGGGCATCAAGATGAGCAAAAATGAAAATGATGTAATGAGATGAAATGATGTACTCGTCGAGACGAACATTTTGATATGCTACACGCTCAAAACGGAGCTACGAGTGCAGAGTTATGATGCGATGAAGATGCCAAAAAGTTAGGGTTTCGGGAGGAGGAAGTAAACCCGAGGAATTCCCAGATCTGAGATCCGGATCGGGCATGGATTCCGAGGATCGCCGTAGTTCCTGTAGCTAGCCGGAGTCTTGCCGGAGGAGAGGAGGGGCTGGCCGGAGGAGGTCGCCGGAGCATGCCGTGGACTCGCCGGGGCGGCGAGGAGGCATCCGGCCGGCGAGGGGAGGTCGCGGCGGAGCGGCTCGTCTTCGGCCGGCGACGGGGAGCTGTGGCCGGCGCGAAGCTTGCGGCGGTGCGGCACGGCGCCGGCGATGCGATGGCGAGGCGGCGAAAGAGGCGGGCGACGGTGCTTGGCGGGTGCGGCGGCGCGGTGCACCCGAGGTGGCGGGGACGCCCAGGCGCGGGGCAGCGACGGTTCCGGCCCCAAGGGCCGGATCTGGGCCGCGCGGGCCCGCAGCGGTGGAGGAGAGAGGAGGTCCGGCGGGGAGGCGACGTGGCGCAGCCTGGTTGGTGGAGAGCGGCGGCATGGCGACGTGGCGCGCCCTGATTCGTCGGGGTGACGCGTCCGGCGGACATGTCCGGTGCGAGATGGACGTGTCCGGCGGCGCGAGGAGGGAGATGGCTAGGGTTTCGGGGAAAAGATCCGAAAACGAAAATGAAGGGGTCTATATATAGGCGTAGAGGGAGCTAGGAATGTCCAAATGAGGTGCAGTTTTCGGCCACACGATCGTGATCGAAAGACCGAGATGATGGAGGAAGTTTAGGTGGGTTTTGGGCCACTTTGGAGGGGTGTTGGGCTGCAACACACACGAGGCCTTTTCGGTCCCTCGGTTAACCGTTGGAGTATCAAACGAAGTCCAAATGACACGAAACTTGACAGGCGGTCTACCGGTAGTAACCCAAGGCCACACGACAAGTCTTGGTCCAATACGAAAACGTTTAACACCCGCACACGAAAAGAGGTAGAAAGGGACACCGGGTGACATAGGAGCGCCGGATTGCAAAACGTACAACGGGGAAAATGCTCGGATGCATGAGACGAACATGTATGCAAAAGAAATGCACATGATGACATGATATGCAGTGCATGACACGCAAGCAATGACAAGGCAACAACAACGAATAACTGGAGGACACCTGGCACATCGGTCTCAGGGCGTTACAAATGACTCATGAGTGACATGTATGAAAGAATTATGAACGGTGGCTTTGCCACAAATACAATGTCAACTACATGATCATGCATAGCAATATGACAATGATGGAGCGTGTCATAATAAATGGAACGGTGGAAAGTTGCATGGCAATATATCTCGGAATGACTATGGAAATGCCACAATCGGTAGGTGTGGTGGTTTTTTGAGGAAGATATATGGTGGGTTTATGGTACCGGCGAAACTTGCACGGTACTAGAGAGGCTAGCAATGGTGGAAGCGTGAGAGTACGTATAATCCATGGACTCAACATTATTCATAAAGAACTCACATACTTATTGCAAAAATCTATTAGTTATCGAAACAAAGTACTACGCGCATGCTCCTAGGGGGATATATTGGTAGGAAAAGACCATCGCTCGTCCCCGACCGCCACTCATAAGGAAGACAATCAATAAATAAATCATGCTCCGACTTCATCACATAACGGTTCACCATACGTGCATGCTACGAGAATCACAAACTTCAACACAAGTATTTCTCAAATTCACAACTACTCAACTAGCATGACTCTAATATCACCATCCCCATATCTCAAAACAATTATCAAGTATCAAACTTCTTATAGTATTCAATGCACTTTATATGAAAGTTTTTATTATATCCCTCTTGGATGCCCATCATATTAGGACCTGTTTCATAACCAAAGCAAATTACCATGCTGTTTAGAACTCTCAAAATAATATAAGTGACGCATGAGAGTTCATCTATTTCTATAAAATAAAACCACCACCGTGCTCTAAAAAGATGTAAGTGAAGCACTAGAGCAACAACAAACTACTCCGAAACATATAAGTGAAGATCAATGAGTAGTCGAATAATTATGCAACTATATGAAGACTCTCTAACATTTAAGAATTTCAGATCTTGTTATTTTATTCAAATAGCAAGTAAAACAAAGTAAAATGACACTCCAAGCAAAACACATATCATGTGGTGAATAAAAATATAGCTCCAAGTAAAGTTACTGATGAACGAAGACGAAAGAGGGGATGCCTTCCTGGGCATCCCTAAGCTTAGGATTTTGGTTGTCCTTGAATATTACCTTGGGGTGCCTTGGGAATCCCAAATCTTAGGCTCTTGCCACTCCTTGTTCCATAATCCATCGAATCTTTACCCAAAACTTGAAAACTTCACAACACAAAACTTAACAGAAAACTCGTAAGCTCCGTTAGTATAAGAAAATAAATCACCACTTAGGTACTGTTGTGAACTCATTCTAAATTCATATTGGTGTAATATCTACTGTATTCCAACTCATCTATGGTTCATACCCTCCGATACTACTCATAGATTCATCAAAATAAGCAAACAACACATAGAAAACAGAATCTGTCAAAAACAGAACAGTATGTAGTAATATGGATCAAACGTATACTTATGGAAATCATAAAATTATCAAATAAATTGGTGGACCTGAGGAATTTATCTGTTAATCCTCTGAAAAAAAGAATTAACTTAATATCACTCTCCACTAAAAAATGGCAGCTAATCTCGTGAGCACTAAAGTTTCTATTTTTTACAGCAAGATCACAAAGACTTCATTCAAGTCTTCCCAAAGGTTCTACTTGGCACGAACACTAATTAAACATAAAACCACATCTAAACAGAGGCTAGATAAATTATTTATTACTAAACAGGAACAAAAAGCAAGGAACAAAAATAAAATTGGGTTGCCTCCCAACAAGCGCTATTGTTTAACGCCCCTAGCTAGGCATGATGATTTCAATGGTGCTCACATAAAAGATAAGAATTGAAACATAAAGGGAGCATCATGAAGAATATAACTAGCACATTTAAGCCTAACCCACTTCCTATGCATAGGGATTTTGTGAGAAAACAACTTGTGGGAACCATAATCAACTAGCATAGGAGGGGAAAACAAGCATAACTTCAAAACTTTAAGCACATAGAGAGGAAACTTGATATTATTGCAATTCCTACAAGCATATGTTCCTCCCTCATAGTATTTTTCAGTAGAATCATGAATGAATTAAACAATATAACCAGCACCTAAAGCATTCTTTTCATGATCTACAAGCATAGAAATTTATTACTCTCCACATAAGTAAAATTCTTCTCATTCGGAATAATGGAGTATCATAAGAAACTCGAATACTACAAATTGTTTCCATATTAAAAGAGTAATGTTCAGAAAAGGGGTAATCATAATCCTAACAAGTTTTATAAATATAATCATCACTACTTTTTATAGCATATATATCATCCCAATAATTATCATAAGTAGCAACTTTGTTCTCATCATAATCGATTGAAACCTCTTCCAAGATAGTGGAATCATCACTAAATAAAGTCATGACCTCTCCAAATCCACTTTCATAATTATCATAATAAGATTCAACCTCCTCAAAAATAGTGGGATCCTTACTTCCTAAAGTTGACACTCTTCCAAACCCACTTTCATCAATATAATCATCATAAGTAGGAGGCATGCTATCATCATTATAAATTTGCATATCAAAACTTGGGAGACTAAAAATATCATCTTCATTAAAGGTAGCATCCCCAAGCTTGGGACAAACATTAATTGCAGCAAATATATTCTCAAAAACACCATATTCATCAAACATAGCATCCCCAAGCTTGGGCCTTTTCATATCATAAGCATAATCACTCTCATCATTAATAGTATGGATAGCACCAATAGTATAGCAATTATCATCATCACAATGAGTAATAGGAGCAACATTATTTGGGAGAGATACCTTTCTACCTTTGCTTCTCCGTCTTTTCTTTTTCTTCTTCACATCATGTGTGGGTTCAACCCTCTTTTTGGAGCTCCTTATTAATGAGATTGGTTGAATAGAAGGCTCCTCCTCGTTACCTGATTCATCATAAGAAATAATAGAAGGATATTGGGAAGTCTCTTCCCTTTCATTAGTATTCTCTTCATCTTCTATTTCTTTTCTTTTCTTTATTTAATTGGAAATATAAGGATTTTCAATACAATTCACCGCACAATACATATAAATTTCCTCTAGATCAAAATCAAGAAGTTTATCACGGCAAATACTGGAAGATAGTTAGTTATACGTTTCATTTCTTCATAACCCATAAGCAAACTAAGTTCATTATGATGTGCAAGGGAAATCAAGTCATCACAATTTTTGGAAACGATTAGACCATGAAACAATTTGCATCAGATGGTTAAATGACCAAGTTCATTGCAAAGTTCACAAGTACGGCTAAACAAATTTAAATTTTCAGCACAAACATCTAGCCTTTCTTGCAACCATTTAGTTTCTAAGTACTTATGCCTCTTGCAAAATCTATCTTCCCTAATTGGTGTTTACTTGCAAACTCTATGCACTCCACAAAAATCGACATGCTTATAAGAGACATTCTCATCATGACTAGTGCAACCATCATTAGTACTATGGATATTTAAAGAGTTAATACTAATAACATTGCAATCATGCTCATAATTCAAAGATTTAGTGCCAAACATTTTAATGCATTATTCTTCTAACACTTTGGTACAATTTTCCTTTCCATAATACTCACGAAAGATATTAAAAAGATGAAGCGTATGAGGTACCCTTAATTTCATTTTTTTGTAGTTTTATTTTATAGACTAAACTAGTGATAAAACAAGAAACTAAAAGATCCGATTGCAAGATCTAAAGATATACCTTCAAGCACTCACCTCCCCGGCGACGGCGCCAGAAAAGAGCTTGATGTCTACTACACAACCTTCTTCTTGTAGACGTTGTTGGGCCTCCATGTGCAGAGGTTTGTAGGACAGTAGCAAGTTTCCCTCAAGTGGATGACCTAAGGTTTATCAATCCGTAGGAGGCGTAGGATGAAGATGGTCTCTCTCAAGCAACCTTGCAACCAAATAACAAAGAGTCTCTTGTGTCCCCAACACATCCAATACAATGGTAAATTGTATAGGTGCACTAGTTCGGCGAAGAGATGGTGATACAAGTGGTATACGGATGGTAGATAAAGGTTTTTGTAATCTGAAAATATAAAAACAGCAAGATAACTAATGATAAAAGTGAGCACAAACGGTATTGCAATGCGTTGAAACAAGGCCTAGGGTTCATACTTTCACTAGTGCAAGTTCTCTCAACAATAATAACATAATTGGATCATATAACTATCCCTCAACATGCAACAAAGAGTCACTCCAAAGTCACTAATAGTGGAGAACAAATGAAGAGATTATGGTAGGGTACAAAACCACCTCAAAGTTACCCTTTTTGATCGATCTATTCAAGAGTCCGTAGTAGAATAACATGAAGCTATTCTTTCTATTCGATCTATCATAGAGTTCGTACTAGAATAACACCTTAAGACACAAATCAACCAAAACCCTAATGTCACCTAGATACTCCATTGTCACCTCAAGTATCGTGGGTATTATTATACGATATGCATCACACAATCTCAAATTCATCTATTCAAACCAACACAAAGTACTTCAAAGAGTGCCCCAAAGATTCTACCGGAGAGTCAAGACGAAAATGTATGCCAAACCCTATGCATAGGTTCATGGGCGGAACTCGCAAGTTGATCACCAAAACATACATCAAGTGGATCACGTGATATCCCATTGTCACCATAGATAAGCACGACAAGACATACATCAAGTGTTCTCAAATCCTCAAAGACTCAATCCGATAAGATAACTTCAAAGGGAAAACTCAATTCATCACAAGAGAGTAGATGGGGCGAAACATCATAAGATCCAACTATAATAGCAAAGCTCGCGATACATCAAGATCGTGCCACCTCAAGAACACGAGAGATAGATAGAGAGAGAGAGATCAAACACGTAGCTACTAGTACATACCCTTAGCCCCGAGGGTGAACTACCCCCTCCTCGTCATGGAGAGCGCCGGGATGATGAAGATGGCCACCGGTGAGGCGTTCCCCCTCTGGCAGGGTGCCGGAACGGGTCTAGATTGGTTTTCGGTGGCTACGGAGGCTTTTCTGGCGGTGGAACTCCCGATCTATTCTGCCCCCGAAGTTTTTAGGGTATATGGATATATATAGGAGGAAGAAGTACATCGGTGGATCTCCGGGCTATCCACGAGGCAGGGGGCGCGCCCCCCACCCTCGTGGTCAGCCCGGGACTCTCCTGGTCCATCTCTGATTCTCTGTGGGCTTCTTATGGTCCAAAAATAAGTTCCATGAAGTTTCAGGTCAATTAGACTCCATTTGATTTTGCTTTTCTGCGATACTCTGAAACAAGGAAAAAACAGAAACTGGCACTGGGCTCTAGGTTAATAGGTTAGTCCCAAAAATCATATAAAATAGCATATAAATGCAGATAAAACATCCAAGGTTGATAATATAATAGCATGTAACAATCAAAAATTATAGATACGTTGGAGACGTATCACTTGCCGATCATCGGGCAAGTCAACCAAAGTCCACACTTTGTTCTCATACATGGATCCCATCTCAAATTTCATGGCCTCAAGCCATTTCACGGAATTTGGGCTCATCATCGCTTCCTCATAGTTGGTAGGTTCGTCATGGTCAAGTAACATGACCTCCAGAACAGGATTACCATACCACTCTGGTGCGGATCTTACTCTAGTTGACCTACGAGGTTCGGTAGTAACTTGATCTGAAGTTTCATGATCATCATCATTGGCTTCTTCATTAATTGGTGTAGGTGTCACAGGAACCGGTTCTGTGATGGGCTACTTTCCAATAAGGGAGCAGGTACAGTTACCTCATCAAGTTCTACTTTCCTACCACTCAGTTCTTTCGAGAGAAACTCCCTCTCTAGAAAGGATCCATTCTTAGCAACAAATGTCTTGCCTTCGGATCTGTGATATAGGGTGTACCCAATAGTCTCCTTTGGGCATCCTATGAAGACACATTTCTCCGATTTGGGTTCGAGCTTATCAGGTTGAAGCTTTTTCACATAAGCATCGCAGCCCCAAACTTTAAGAAACGACAACTTTGGTTTCTTGCCAAACCATAGTTCATAAGGTGTCGTCTCAACGGATTTAGATGGTGCCCTATTTAACGTGGATGCAGCTGTCTCTAAAGCATAACCCCAAAATGATAGCGGTAAATTAGTAAGAGACATCATAGATCGTACCATATCTAGTAAAGTACGATTACAACGTTCGGACACACCATTACGTTGTGGTGTTCCGGGTGGCCTGAGTTGCGAAACTATTCCGCATTGTTTCAAATGAAGACCAAACTCGTAACTAAAATATTCTCCTCCACGATCAGATCGTAGAAACTTTATTTTCTTGTTACGATGATTTTCCACTTCACTCTGAAATTCTTTGAACTTTTCAAATGTTTCAGACTTATGTTTCATCAAGTAGATATACCCATATCTGCTCAAATCATCTGTGAAGGTGAGAAAATAACGATACCTGCCACGAGCCTCAACATTTATCGGACCACATACATCAGTATATATGATTTCCAACAAATATGTTGCTCGCTCCATAGTTCTGGAGAACGGCGTTTTAGTCATCTTGCCCATGAGGCATGGTTCGCAAGTACCAAGTGATTCCAAAAGTCCATTAGAATGGAGTTTCTTCATGCGCTTTACACCAATATGACCTAAACGGCAGTTCCACAAATAAGTTGCACTATCATTATCAACTCTGCATCTTTTGGATTCAACATTATGAATATGTGTATCACTGCTATCGATATTCATTAAAAATAGACCACTTTTCAAGGGTGCATGACCATAAAAGATATTACTCATATAAATAGAACAACCATTATTCTTTGATTTAAATGAATAATCGTGTCGCATCAAACAAGATCTAGATATAATGTTCATGCTCAACGCTGGCACCAAATAAAAATTACTCAGGTCTAAAACTAATCCCGAAGGTAGATGTTGAGGTAGCGTGCCGACGGCGATCACATCGACTTTAGAACCATTTCCCACGCGCATCGTTGCTACCTCTTGAGCATGCTTTGGTTTTCCCTTGAAGAGGAAAGGGTGATGCAGCAAAGCAGCGTAAGTATTTCCCTCAGTTTTTGAGAACCAAGGTATCAATCCAGTAGTAGACCACGCGCGAGTCACCTCGTACCTACACAAACAAATAAGAACCTCGCAACCAATGCGATAAAGGGGTTGTCAATCTCTTCACGGCCACTTGCAAGAGTGAGTTCTGATAGAGATAATAATAATAAGATAAATATTTTTGGTATTTTTATGATATAAATTGAAAGTAAAGATTGCAGAATAAAATAGATTGTAAACTTGTATGAAGGAAAATAGACCTGGGGGCCATAGGTTTCACTAGTGGCTTCTCTCAAGATAACATAAGCATTACGGTGGGTGAACAAATTACTGTCGAGCAATTGATAGAATTGAGCATAGTTATGAGAATATCTAGGTATGATCATGTATATATGCATCACGTCCATGACAAGTAGACCGACTCCTACCTGCATCTACTACTATTACTCCACACATCGACCGCTACCCAACATGCATCTAGAGTATTAAGTTCATAAGAACAGATTAATGCTTTAAGCAAGATGGCATGATGTAGAGGGATAAACTCATGCAATATGATATAAACCTCATCTTTTTATCCTCGATGGCAACAATACAATACGTGTCGTTTCCCCTACTGTCACTGGGATCGAGCACCGCAAGATTGAACCCAAAGCTAAGCACTTCTCCCATTGCAAGAAAGATCAAACTAGTAGGCCAAACCAAACTGGTAATTCGAAGAGACTTGCAAAGATAACCGATCATACAAAAAAGATTTCAGAGAAGATTCAAATATTGTTCATAGATAATCTTGATCATAAACCCACAATTCATCGGATCTCGACAAACACAGCGCAAAAGAAGATTACATCGAATAGATCTCCAAGAGAATCAAGGAGAACTTTGTATTGAGATCCAAAGAGAGAGAAGAACCCATCTAGCTAATAACTATGGACCCGAAGGTCAGAAGTAAACTACTCACACATCATCGGAGGGGCCATGGAGTTGATGTAGAGGCCCTCCGTGATCAATGCCCCCTCCATTGGAGCTCCGGAAAAGGCCCCAAGATGGGATCTCTTGGGTACAGAAGGTTGCGGCGGTGGAAATAGGGTTTCGTGGTGCTCCTGAATGTTTTCGGGGTATGTGAATATATATAGGAGCAAGAAGTAGGTCGGTCGAGCCACGAGGGGGGAGGGCGCACCCAGGGGGTAGGCACGCCCCCTACCTCATGGCCAACTCGTTGGTTGCTTGATGTCCACTCCAAGTCCTCTGGATCACGTTTGTTCCAAAAATCACGCTCCCGAAGGTTTCATTCTGTTTGGACTCCGTTTGATATTCTTTTTCTGTGAAACACTGAAATAGGCAAAAACAACAATTTGGGCTGGGCCTCCGGTTAGTATGTTAGTCCCAAAAATAATATAAAAGTGTATAAATAAGCCGATTAAACATCCAAAACAGAATATATAATAGCATGGAATAATCAAAAATTATAGATATGTTGGAGACGTATCAAGCATCCCCAAGCTTAGTTCCTGCTCGTCCTCGAGTAGGTAAATGATAAAAACAATTTTTTTGATGTGGAATGCTTTCTAGAATGTATTTTTCTCTATTGTGGCATGAATGTTCAGATCCGAAAGATTCAAGATAAAAGTTTATTATTGACATAAAATAGTAATATTCCAAGTATGCTAATCAAGCAATTATGTCTTATCAAAATAACATAGCCAAAGAAAACTTATCCCTACAAAGTCATATAGTTTGGCCATGCTTCATTTTCGTCACACAAAATGCTCTCATCATGCACAACTCCGATGACAAGCCAAGCAATTGTGTCATACTTAGCCTTTTCAAACTCTTTCAACTTTTACGCAATATATGAGCGCGAGCCTGATACGTCTCCAACGTATCTATAATTTTTTATTGCTCCATGCTATATTATCTACTGTTTTGGACATTACTGGGCTTTATTATCCACTTTTATATTATTTTTGGGACAAACCTATTAACCGGAGGCCCAGCCCAGAATTACTATTTTTTGCCTATTTTAGGGTTTCGAAGAAAAGGAATATCAAACGGAGTCCAAACGGAATGAAACCTTCGGGAATGTGATTTTCTCACCAAACATGATCTAGGAGACTTGGACCCTACGTCAAGCAACCAACACGGAGGCCACGAGGTAGGGGGGCGCGCCTACCCCCCCCCCCCAAGCGCACCCTCCACCCTCGTGGGCCCCCTGTTGCTCCACCGACGTACTTCTTCCTCCTATATATAACTACGTACCCCCAAACAATCAGATATGGAGCCAAAACCCTAATTCCACCGCCGTAACTTTCTGTATCCACGAGATCCCATCTTGGGGCCTGTTCCGGAGCTCCGCCGGAGGGGGCATCGATCATGGAGGGCTTCTACATCAACACCATAGCCTCTCCGATGAAGTGTGAGTAGTTTACCTCAGACCTACGGGTCCATAGTTATTAGCTAGATGGCTTCTTCTCTCTTTTTGGATCTCAATACAAAGTTCTCCCCCTCTCTTGTGGAGATCTATTCGATGTAATCTTCTTTTGCGGTGTGTTTGTTGAGACCGATGAATTGTGGGTTTATGATCAAGTTTATCTATGAACAATATTTGAATCTTCTCTGAATTCTTTTATGTATGATTGGTTATCTTTGCAAGTCTCTTTGAATTATTAGTTTGGTTTGGCCTACTAGATTGATCTTTCTTGCAATGGGAGAAGTGCTTAGCTTTGGGTTCAATCTTGCGGTGTCCTTTCCCAGTGAAAGTAGGGGCAGCAAGGCACGTATTGTATTGTTGCCATCGAGGATAACAAGATGGGGTTTTCATCATATTGCATGAGTTTATCCCTCTACAGCATGTCATCTTGCTTAAGGCGTTACTCTGTTCTTATGAACTTAATACTCTAGATGCATGCTGGATAGCAGTCAATGTGTGGAGTAATAGTAGTAGATGCAGGCAGGAGTCGGTCTACCTGTCTTGGACGTGATGCCTATATACATGATCATACCTAGATATTCTCATAACTATGCTCAATTCTGTCAATTGCTCAACAGTAATTTGTTCACCCACCGTAAAATACTTATGCTCTTGAGAGAAGCCACTAGTGAAACCTATGGCCCCCGGGTCTATATTCATCATATAAATCTTCCAATACTTAGTTATTTTCATTGCTTTTATTTTACTTTGCATCTTTATCAAAAAAATACCAAAATATTATCTTATCATATCTATCAGATCTCACTCTCGTAAGTGACTGTGTAGGGATTGACAACCCCTTATCGCGTTGGTTGCGAGGATTTATTTGTTTTCTATAGGTACAAGGGACTCGCGCATAGCCTCCTACTGGATTGATACCTTGGTTCTCAAAAACTGAGGGAAATACTTACGCTACTTTGCTGCACCACCCTTTCCTCTTCAAGGGAAAACCAACACAAGTGCTCAAGAGGTAGCAGAGCCATGGACATAGCACTATGGGTGGAATAGAATATGATGATTGATGTTGTGTGAGAAGACAAAAGGGAGAAAGTCTCACATTGACGCGGGTCAATGGGCTATGGAGATGCCCACCGACTGATGTCAATGCAAGGAGTAGGGATTGCCATGCAACGGATGCACTAGAGCTATAAATATATGAAAGCTCATCAAAGAAACTAAGTGGGTGTGCATCCAACTCGCTTGCTCATGAAGACCTAGGGAATTTGAGGAAGCCCATCATTTGAATATACAAGCCAAGTTCTATAATGAAAAATCCCCACTAGTATATGAAAGTGACAACATAAGAGACTCTCTATCATGAAGATCATGGTGCTACTTTTCTGGTGCCGTTGCCGGGGAGGTATACGCAAAAGTCAAAATACCAAGTACCCATCACATACCCTTATCTCCCGCATTACATTATTTGCTATGCCTCTCGTTTTCCTCTCCCCCACTTCACCCTTGCCGTTTTATTCACCCTCTCTCTCTATCCTCCCTCTCTTTCTCTATTTGCCATTTTATTTGCCCGTTCCTTGTTTGCTTGTGTGTTGGATTGCTTGCTTGTCACGATGGCTCTTCCCCGATTTGGTGATCTTCACCTTAAAAGGTTAGAAGAAATCGAAAGCAACGTTAGGAGTTTTATGGTCTTGCAATTTGAGCATAATAGTTTCTTTAGAAACGAGCTTAAAGAACAAAAAAGATTTACAAGTTATATGAATAAAGAGCTCGATGATATGTCTAAAGAATTTGATGGTTTGAGATCCCAAATTGCTTGTCTTGAGAAGTTAATAGCTGAAGTTTCGGATAAGCAGGCTACCTTAGTTAATAAGATGGCCGCTAAACAGGAAGACCTTGATAATAAAGATGAAGATCTAAAAGTTATTGATGTGTCCCCTATTAAATCTTTGTTTTGCAATATGAATCTTGATAATGATGGGACTGAATATGATCCACCTTTACCTAGAAGGCGTTCTAAAAATTCGGAGTTCTTAGATCTTGATGCTAAAATTGATACAAGTGGGATTGAAGAGATCAAAACTTTAAATATTGATGAACCCACTATTTTGGATTTCAAGGAATTTAATTATGATAATTTCTCTTTGATAGATTGTATTTCCTTGTTGCAATCTGTGCTAAATTCTCCTCATGCTTATAGCCAACATAAAGCTTTTACTAAACATATCATTGATGCTTTGATGCAATATTGTGAAGAAAAACTTGAGTTGGAAGTTTCTATACCTAGAAAACTTTATGATGAGTGGGAAACAATTATTAAAATTAAAATTAAAGATCATGAATGCTATGCTTTGTGTGATTTGGGTGCTAGTGTTTCCATGATTCCAAAGACTTTATGTGATTTGTTACGTTTCCGTGATTTTGATGATTGCTCTCTAAACTTGCACCTTGCAGATTCCACTATTAAGAAACCTATGGGAAGAATTAATGATGTTCTTATTGTTTCAAATAGGAATTATGTGCCCGTAGATTTTATCGTTCTTGATATAGATTGCAATCCTTCATGTCCTATTATTCTTGCTAGACCTTTCCTTAGAACGATTGGTGCGATTATTGATATGAAGGAAGGAAATATTAGATTCCAATTTCCGTTAAGGAAAGGCATGAAACACTTCCCTAGAAATAAAATTAAATTACCTTATAAATCTATTATGAGAGCCACTTATGGATTGCCTTCCAAAGATGGCAATACCTAGATATATCCTTGCTTTTATGCCTAGCTAGGGGCGTTAAACGATAGCGCTTGTTGGGAGGCAACCCAATTTTATTTTTATTCCTTGATTTTTGCTCCTGTTTAGTAATAAATAATTTATCTAGCCTCTTCTTTGGTTGTGTTTTGTGTGTTTAATTAGTATTTGTGCCAAGTAGAACCGTTGGGAAGACTTGGGAAAAGTCTTGTTAATCTTGCTGTAAAAAACAGAAACTTTAGCGCTCACGAGAACTGCTGCCATTTTTATTTGGAAAATGATATTTAGTTAATTATTTTTGCAGAGGATTAATACATAAATTACTCACGTCCAGAAATTTATTTTAGAATTTTTGGAGTTCCAGATCTTGCGCTAGCTACAGATTACTACAGACTGTTCTGTTTTTGACAGATTCTGTTTTTCGTGTGTTGTTTGCTTATTTTGATGAATCTATGGCTAGTAAAATAGTTTATAAATCATAGAGAAGTTGGAATACAGTAGGTTTAACACCAATATAAATAAATAATGAGTTCATTACAGTACCTTGAAGTGGTCTTTTGTTTTCTTTCGCTAACGGAGCTCACGAGATTTTCTTCTTTAAGTTTTGTGTTGTGAAGTTTTCAAGTTTTGGGCAAAGATTTGATGGATTATGGAACAAGCAGTTGCAAGATCCTAATCTTGGGGATTCCCATGGCACCCCAAGATAATCTAAGGACACCTAAAAGACAAAGCTTGGGGATGCCCCAGAAGGCATCCCCTCTTTCGTCTACTTCTATCGGTAACTTTACTTGGAGCTATATTTTTATTCACCACATGATATGTGTTTTGCTTGGAGCGTCTTGTACAATTTGAGTCTTTATTTGTTAGTTTACCACAATCATCTTTTCTGTACACACCTTTTGAGAGAAACACACATGATTCAGAAATTATTAGAATACTCTATGTGCTTCACTTATATCTTTTGAGTTATATAGTTTTGCTCTAGTACTTCAGTTATATCTTTTAGAGCATGGTGGTGGATATGTTTTATAGAAACTATTGATCTCTCAAGCTTCACTTATATTATTTTGAGAGTCTTAAATAGCATGGTAATTTGCTTAAATAATCCTTATATGCTAGGTATACAAGATTAATAATAAAATTCTCTTATGAGTGTGTTGAATACTATGAGAAGTTTGAAACTTGATAATTGTTTTGAGATATGGAGATGGTGATATTAGAGTCATGCTAGTTGAGTAGTTGTGAATTTGAGAGATACTTGTGTTAAAGTTTGTGATTCCTGTAGCATGCACGTATGGTGAACCGTTATGTGATGAAGTCGGAGCATGATTTATTTATTGATTGTCTTCCTTATGAGTGGCGGTCGGGGACGAGCGATGGTCTTTTCCTACCAATCTATCCCCCTAGGAGCATGCGTGTAATACTTTGATTTGATAACTTGTAGATTTTTGCAATAAGTATATGAGTTCTTTATGACTAATGTTGAGTCCATGGATTGTACGCACTCTCACCCTTCCATCATTGCTAGCCTTTTCCTACCGAAGAGGCTAGCAATGATGGAAGGGTGAGAGTGCGTATAATCCATGGACTCAACATTAGTCATAAAGAACTCACATACTTATTGCAAAAATCTACAAGTCATCAAAACCAAGCACTACGTGCATGCTCCTAGGGGGATAGATTGGTAGGAAAAGACCATCGCTCGTCCCCGACCGCCACTCATAAGGAAAGCAATCAAAGAACACCCCATGCTTCAAATTTGTCACATAAAATTTACCATACGTGCATGCTACGGGACTTGCCAACTTCAACACAAGTATTCATCAATTTCACAATTACTCAACTAGCACACCTCTAATATTACCACATTTATATCTCAAAACAATCTATCAAGCATCCAACTTCTCTTAGCATTTAAAATTTATAACCAAAGTGAATTACCATGCTGTTCTAAAGGACTCTCAAAATGATATAAGTGAAGTATGAGAGATCAATTATTTCTATAAAATAGAACCACCGCCATGCTCTAAAAGATATAAGCAAAGCAGTAGAGCAAAAATTATCCAACTCAAAAGATATAAGTGAAGCACATAGAGTATTCTAATAAATTCCAATTCATGTGTGTCTCTCCCAAAAGGTGTGTACAGCAAGGATGATTGTGGTAAACTAAAAAGCAAAGACTCAAATCATACAAGACGCTCCAAGCAAAAGACATATCATGTGGCGAATAAAAATATAGCTCCAAGTAAAGTTACCGATGGACGAAGACGAAAGAGGGGATGCCTTCCGGGGCATCCCCAAGCTTAGGCTTTTGGTTGTCCTTGGATTTTACCTTGGGGTGCCTTGGGCATCCCCAAGCTTAGGCTCTTGCCACTACTTGTTTCATAATCCATCAAATCTTTACCCAAAACTTGAAAACTTCACAACACAAAACTTAAAAGAAAATCTTCGTGAGCTCCGTTAGTAAAAGAAAACAAACCACCACTTCAAGGTACTATAATGAACTCATTCTTTATTTATATTGGTGTTAAACCTACTGTATTCCAACTTTTCTATGGTTCATAAACTCTATTACTAGCCATAGATTCATCAAAATAAGCAAACAACACACGAAAAATAGAATCTCTCAAAAACAGAACAATCTGTAGTAATCTGTAGGTTTCGAATACTTCTGGAACCCCAAAAATTCTAAAATAAATTGCTGGACGTGCGGAATTTATCTATTAATCATCTTCAAAAATAATTAACTAAATATCACTCTCCAGTAAAAAATGGCAGCAATTCTCGTGAGCGCTAAAGTTTCTGTTTTTTACAGCAAGATCAAAAAGACTTTCCCCGAGTCTTCCCAACGGTTTTACTTGGCACAAACACTAATTAAACACAAAAAACGCAACCAAAACATAGGCTAGATAAATTATTTATTTAATAACAGCAAGGAAAAATATTGGGTTGTCTCCCAACAAGTGATTTTCTTTAAAGCCTTTTAGCTAGGTAAAAGATTTCAATAATGCTCACATGAAAGACAAGAATTGAAGCACAAAGAGAGCATCAAAAAACACGTGCCAAACACATCTAAGTATAACATACTTCCTATGCATAGGTCTTATAGGAAAACAAATTATCAAGGCAAGCAAAAACTAGCATATGCAAGGAAGCGGAAAGAAACAATAGCAATCTCAACATAACGAGAGGTAATTTAGTAACATGAAAATTTCTACAACCAAATTTTCCTCTCTCATAATAATTACATGTATGATCATAAGAAAATTCAACAATATAGCTATCATGAAACATATTCTTAACACGATCCACATGTATGCAAAGTTGACACTCTTCCAAAATAGTGGGATTAACATTAACTAAAGGCATGGCCTCTCCAAACCCACTTTTATCAAAAACTTCATAAGATTGAACATTCTCCAAATATGTGGGATCTAAAGTTGACACTCTTCCAAACCCACTTTAAATATTATTTCAAACATTATAATCAATCTCATATTCATCATGGTGCTTAAATAAATTTTCAAGATCATAAGAAAAATCACCCCAATCATGATCATTGCAACAAGTAGTAGACATAGCAAAACTAGCATCCCCAAGGTTAGGGTTTTGCATATTATAAGTGTCGGTATCAAAACCGGCGGATCTCGGGTAGGGGGTCCCGAACTGTGCGTCTAGGCCGGATGGTAACAGGAGGCAGGGGACACGAAGTTTTACCCAGGTTTGGGCCCTCTCGATGGAGGTAAAACCCTACGTCCTGCTTGATTAATATTGATGGTAAGGGTATTACAAGAGTTGATCTACCACGAGATCAGAGAGGCTAAACCCTAGAAGCTAGCCTATGGTATGATTGTTGATGTGTATGTTGTCCTACGGACTAAAATCCTCCGGTTTATATAGACACCAGATAGGGTTAGGGTTACATAGAGTCGGTTACAATGGTAGGAGATCTAAATATCCGTATCGCCAAGCTTGCCTTCCACGCCAAGGAAAGTCCCTTCCGGACACGGGACAAAGTCTTCAATCTTGTATCTTCATAGTCCTGGAGTCCGGCTGAAGGTATAGTCCGGCCATCCAGACACCCCCTAATCCAGGAATCCCTCAGTAGTCCCTGAACCAGGCTTCAATGACGACGAGTCCAGCGTGCAAATTGTCTTCGGCATTGCAAGGCGGGTTCCTCCTCCAAGTACTTCATATAAGATTTTGAACACAAAAGTAGTGTCCGGCTCTGCAAAATAAGTTTCCACATATTGCCATAGAGAGAATAATATTTACACAAATCTAATCTGCTGACGCACTCCGTAGTGTGACATCACACCACGGCCAAGCTTTTATTCAAACCGTTTTACTGTCCCATCTCAGCGCGTTATGCGAGGCGGTTTCCTTGGCACGTCTTGTTAAAGCAGAGATCATGTCCCCTTATTCCGGGATTCTCATCAATACGGGCGTGGGTAACCCAACTGCGCCTTTGATTATGGCGCTTGGGAGATAAGCGAGTTTTACCAGGCTGGTGGGGACATGTAGTTGCGTCCACCCATATAAGGGGATAAGGATCCACCTTTTCACATAAGCCCTCTTCCTCCTTCGCCTATCCATTCTTGCGCACTCGAGCTCCAGCGCCCAAGTCCGCACTCCTCACCTCAACCTTCTCCAGCCATGTCCGGAGTGGGAGGCAAGTGGATGGTCTCCTCCGTCATGGAGGGTCACATCAAAAAGCTGAGGAAGGCCAGATATCTGGCTAGCGACATCGCGCACCGGCTTCCCGAAACGGGGCAGCTCATCCCCACTCCCAGGCCCCATGAGAGGGTGGTATTCCTCCCCCATTTCCTCCGCGGACTGGGCTTCCCTCTGCATCCATTTGTCCGGGGGCTCATGTTCTACTATGGCCTGGATTTCCACGATCTGGCCCCGAAGTTTGTCCTCAACATCTCGGCGTTTATCGTCATGTGCGAAGCTTTCCTCCGCATCCGCCCCCATTTCGGCCTATGGCTTAAGACTTTCAGCGTCAAGCCGAAGGTGGTGCGCGGCAGCCAGCGGAGTGCGGCGGGGCCATGGTTGGCAAGATGGCCAACATCCTATGGCTCGAGGGCTCCTTTGTGGAGACCCTGAAGGGGTGGAAATCGGGGTGGTTCTACATCACCGAGCCGCGCGACCCTAAGTGGGTCGCAGCCCCCGGGTTCCGGTCCGGCCCCCCAACGCGGCTCACGTCTTGGAAAGAGACGGGCCGGTCATGGGGCAGGCAAAAGGAGGTGACCGGACTACAAACATGCATCCAATCCCTGGTGAACAAGCAACTCAGGCTTGTCAACGTAGTCCAGGTTATGCTCATCCGCCTGATCCTCCCGTGTTAACAACGGGCTTTCAACCTGTGGGAGTTTGATCCGGCGCGGCACCAAACTCTGAGCAGGCTCTTCGACACGATGTACGAAGATGCCTGGAAGGGGATTTTCAAAGGCGCCGAGGCTCCCGCATCTGCTACCGAGGATCGCGGATACAACGCACAGCGTCACGCTAGCGCGGCAAGTTTTTTGTACCTTTTACAGGGCACTAATTTTTCATAGTTCAACTCTGTGCGGGATCTAAGCTCCCTTACCTTTGACAAGATTGGCAGGCAAAGTCCGGATAGATCAACTGTCCGGCTCCTTTGCCCGAAGGCCCAGCGGAAGACCTCTTGGCGAAGCTGCTGGTTCTGGCACCCTATGTGGTGCCGGAGAAGAAGGCCGCGGAAAAGGCCGTGGGGACTCGAAAGAGTGCCCGGCGCCAGGAGGGGTCGGATCCATCACCCGACGGTTCCGAGGTGCACTCCTCCCACGAAGATGAGGAGGAGGAAGAAGAGACCCCTCCCCCTCCAGCGGGGGAAGGTAAGAAAAGAAAGGCCGCCCCAACTGGGGAGGCCGAAGGGTCCAAGAAGGGGAGAATCCCTCCTCCGGACTACTCCACCAACACCGACGACGATGAAGAGGGGTGGCCGCCCAGGGCCAAGCCCCTGGCGAAATCGTAAGTATCCGGATACCGGAGTGATTTCATAGTATTCGTTTATTGCACAGCTTTCCCTTATGTCGAATATGTTTATGCAGCCCACCCAAAGACCGGCTCGACGCGTCGTCGAGCGACTCACTGGACTCATCGGACGTGAACTTGCTGCCGACGGCTTCCTCCCTCCGCCCTATGGATGACACTAAAGTGTTGTCCCAACAGGGTCCAATCCGGGAGGAGGTGGTCCTGGAGGCGCCACAAGGCGACCTCCCGGACTCCAGGAGTAAAGGGGACGAAACCCCCCAGGGCTCCAAGTCCGGCCCTAGGCCGGACACCGCTCCAGAACCTTCAAAGGTTCCAGAGTCCGGCGGGGAACCTCCTTCCAAGAGGAGCAAACCCACCGCGGCGGTGACCTCTGTCCAACCGGAGGCGCCGGACAATATGTTGGAGGCGCTCCAAGGCGCCTCCATCAACGAGGGGCACCGCACTATTATGAGTGCGGTGATCCAGAAGGTTCAGTCCGCCAAGAGCGGACTGACTGAAGCTTGTACAAGCCTTTTAACAGGCTTTGAGGTAAGTAAAGAATGTGTAAATAACATTACCGCATAGACAGTAGCCCCTGATGCTCTGTTTGGCGTTCGGAAAGAAAAGCCGAATAGCGGATCAAATAAAAATCGCAGGAGTCTAAAAAGAGTCAATATGCGTGTGCAAGCTTCCCTGTTGGCGTCCACCGCACTGACTGCGGAAGTGGACGTGCTAAAGCAGAACCTCGAGCGGTCCGAGCAAGAGCTCGGACGTGCCAAGAAGCAGCTCGAGGACAATGAAGGTAAGAAATACCTTGTTTAAATTAAATATATGTATATATAAAAAGGTGCAATTGCAAAAAATGACAGGATTACCGTGGCTATTGTAGGGGCCACGTCTGAGGTGGCGACCCTGAAGCAAGCGCTGCTCGAGGACGAGAATAGGTTGGCCGTGGAGCGCGTTGAGCGAGAAAAGCATGAGGCCGAGGTTGGCAAGGTGCGGCAAGAGCTCCAGGCTCTCATGGAAAAACATGAGAGTTTGGAGCGTGACTCAAGGACGCGAGCGTCCGAACTCGCGGCGGCTACTGAAAGTACCAAGTCTGCCAAGGCCGAATCCCAGAAGACCCTCCAGGAGTTGGATGAGGTGAAGAAGATAGCGGCGGGTAAGTCATTCTTTATGCAAAGTAAACACATAAGCGTGAGTTACTTGTTACTTACCCGAATCCGGAGTTCTCCAGGCGTGTTCGCAGACCTTCCCCGGAGTGTATCTGATGCCGCCGTATTCTATCGAGCCGAGGAGGGCAGCTCGACGGAGAAGGTGTTCTGGTCTCAATACGCTGAGGCCGGACACCCCGTGCCCCTGAGCGACCAGTTGAAGCAACTGGTCGAGCTCCACAAGGCGGCCGAACAGGCCATGAAGGGCCTCATAGTTCGGCTGTGGCCTGGAGAGGCTCAGCCTGGGAGCTATTTCGGGCTGGTGCGGCAGCTGCTGGAGGCCTTTCCAAGGCTCGAAGTCATCAAGCGCTCCGTCTGCATTGAAGGTGCCCGTAGGGCCCTTGCCCGTGCGAAGGTGCACTGGCGCAAGTTGGATGCTGAGAAGCTTGTGAAGGATGGGCCACCGCCGGGGAAAGAGCATCGTAAGCCCGAAAATTATTATAAGGATGTTCTGAAGGGTGCCCGCCTTGTGGCGGAGGAATGTTCTATGGATGTACTTTTTGAGTAAAACTCGCTCGTTTTGTCCTGTGCGCTGAAAACTTGTTCATATGCGCTTAAGCAATACTGTTTGAATTTAAAATATTAGCTTCTGTGCGGCTGTTTATCAATACTGAGAGATGGCGAGTCGTCGGCTTCTGCCCCCTTGCCGCTAGTGCTGGGGTGTTCGGGGATAAACCTGGGCACTCTTTTTCCCATATTTGGGTCCTTCGAGGGAGGCGCTCAGCCCGACGAACGAGGCAATCGGACTATAATGCGTGAACACTCTCACTTCGCCATAGAATTCTATAATTTTAAATTTCGGCGAAGCCCCTAGTATTCGGCGAAGCCCCTAGTATTTTCACGCCTTGGCCGGACAGAGCCGGCTCCTCGCCCTAAGCGGCATAAGTCTTTAGGGACTCGAAAAAACCTCTCAAACAACGACCAGCTCTCGCCTCATCATGATGGTCAGTTTTAGCTTTCTTCACTGAGGTGCTCGACCCAGCTCAACCGGGGCACAATCGCAGTGGTTCTCCTAGTGCTACCTTAGCCGATATAGCGGAACGTAAGGCACCAAAACATAGGAGCCGAGCAAACCCAACTATTGACCCAAGACATGATTCGGAGCCGATGCATATAATGCTATAAGTTCGGGGTGCCGCACTTGTTGAAGTGTTGGGACTTCTCACACCATGTTGAGGGGTACTGAAGCCCCTGGCGTATTTTGGCCGTACCAAAGTGTACGGGTGCGACATGTCGTTAAGGAACATATATAAATATATAAAAAAATAATGCAAAAATAGGAAAAAGCTATGCATTGTTTATTAAAAAGAGATGCGATCAAAGCAAAACGATACCAATAATGCGATAAGCAAAAGGTTGGACTATGTAACATGTACGCTCCAGGGGCAAGCTGCGGAATAATGTGAGAAACAGGTATACTGCTCATGATAGAGACCACCTGGGAGTTCCGTAATGCGGCGTGGCTTGGCTGCTTCCCTGGTTCTTGCATCGTTTGTGCGGCAACTGAACTGCCGAACAGGCCTTCCGAAGAGTGGAGTCCTGAAAGTAAGAGAAAATTTAAAAAATCGGCAGCCCCTGGTACGGTTGAAGCCATGTTTTGGGCATGCCGTGATGGTGCCCCTCCCCCTGTGCCCATGGTATCTCTAGAGCATAGTTATGTACGCGAAGTACTAGCGTCGCTTTTTTGCGAGGGTTGGGGTTGGGGCCGCATTGCTACGCCTGCTCGGATCGTGCTAGGCGGTCTTGTTGTAGGTTACTCCGGGCGCGCCTGATGGTGTCCGGTCGTTTAGTGGCCGGACTGGAGAACTGCCTAAAGAGGCTGCTTTGAACTTCCGCCGCAAGGGCCGCCGTGTGCTCCTCCGTTCGGAGGGAGCGTTCGGTGTTTCCATTGACCGTAATTACTCCTCGAGGGCCTGGCATCTTGAGCTTAAGGTATGCGTAATGTCGTACGGCATTGAACTTAGTGAATGCGGTTTGCCCGAGCAGGGCGTGATAACCACTGCGAAACGGGACTATGTCGAAGATTAACTCCTCGCTTCGGAAATTATCCGGAGATCCGAAGACCACTTCAAGTGTGACTGAGCCTGTACAGTTGGCCTCTACACCTGGTATTACGCCTTTAAAGGTCGTTTTGGTGGGCTTAATCCTCGAGGGATCTATGCCCATTTTCCGCACTGTATCCTGGTAAAGCAGGTTCAGGCTCCTGCCGCCGTCCATAAGGACTCTAGTGAGATGAAATCCGTGAATAATTGGGTCTAGAACCAATGCGGCGAAGCCGCCGTGACGGGTGCTAGTGGGGTGGTCCCTTCAATCAAAGGTGATCGGGCAGGAGGACCATGGGTTGAACTTTGGGGCGACTGGCTCTATCGCGTATACGTCCCTTAACACGCGCTTCCGCTCCCTCTTGGGGATGTGGGTTGCGTATATCATGTTCACCGTCTGCACTTGTGGGGGAAAACCCTTCTGTCCCCTGTTGTTCGGCGGCCGGGGCTCCTCGTCGTCATCGCTATGCAGCCCCTTGTCTTCGTTTTTGGCGTTTAGCTTGCCTGCCTGCTTGAACACCCAACAATCCCTATTGGTGTGATTGGCCGGCTTTTCGGGGGTGCCATGTATCTGGCATAAGCGGTCGAGTATTCGGTCTAGACTGGACGGGCCCCTAGGATTCCTTTTGAAGGGCTTCTTCCGCTGACCGGATTTAGAGCCTCCGAATCTGGCATTAACTGTCGTATCCTCAGCATTGTCGCCGTTAATGCGGCGCTTCTGCTTGGTTCGACGCGACCTGCCACCACTATCACTGGTGTCCGAATTACTAGGGTTTTTGGTTATATTGTTGCTACGAGCAAGCCAGCTGTCTTCTCCCGTGCAAAAGCGGGTCATGAGTGTCGTGAGTGCTGCCATAGACTTTGGCTTTTCCTGTCCAAGGTGCCGGGCTAGCCACTCGTCATGGATATTGTGCTTGAAGGCTGCTAGGGCCTCAGCGTCCGGACAGACGACTATTTGATTTTTCTTTGTTAAGAACCGTGTCCAGAATTGCCTGGCCGATTAATCTGGCTACTGAATTATGTGGCTTAGGTCATCGGCGTCTGGGGGTCGCACATAAGTGCCCTGGAAATTGTCGAGGAATGCGGCTTCTAGGTCCTCCCAACAACTGATTGATCCCATTGGCAAGCTGTTAAGCCAATGCCGAGCTGGTCCTTTAAGCTTGAGTGGGAGGTATTTGATGGCGTGGAAATCGTCGCCGCGGGCCATATGGATATGAAGGAGATAATCCTCAATCCATACCGTAGGATCTGTTGTGCCATCATATGATTCGATGTTTACGGGTTTGAAACCCTCGGGGATTTGATGATCCATTATTTCGTCTGTGAGGCAGAGTGGGTGTGTGACGCCTCTGTACTGGGCTATATCATGACGTAGCTCCAGTGAGCCTTGTCTAATGTGTTTGGCCCTGCCGAATTTGTGGCCGGCGTGATGGATGCCGTCTCGAGCCGTGGGGCGCCCACACGATCCGTAGATCGATCTTGTTTGTTTAGCCTTGTCCTCCAACATATCTCGTAAGTCTGACGCATAGTCCCGTGCCTTGGTACAGGGTGCGGCTTGAGTGGAGGACCGAGAGGCCTCTCTGTCGCGGCCACGAGGTGGCCGGTCGGCCGCATCGAGTGCTTCCTCCTCTAATTGGGGTAGCAACCTGCGCTTTGGGTAGCTCTTGGAGGGGCGTTCGAGTTTATGCTCTTCGACCGCAAGGACTTCGGTCCATCTGTCAACTAGCAAATCTTGATTAGCTCTGAGTTGTTGCTGTTTTTGCTTGAGGCTTCTTGCCGTGGCCATAAGCCTGCGTTGAAAATGCTCTTGCTCGACAGGATCCTCTGGCACAACGAATTCATCGTCGTCGAGGCTTGCCTCGTCTTCGGAGGGAGGCATATAATTATCGTCCTCGACCGCTCTGTCCGCCGCTCTCTCATGAGGGCTGGTTTCTCCATCCTCCTGTGCTAAATCTTGCTGGATGGAGTTTTCTTCGGCACTTTCCGGAGTGTTATTATCTCCCGTGCTGGAATCACCGTGTTTGTTTTGGCGGGATTTTGAGCGGCGCCGCTGACGTCGGCGCTTAGGCTGTTTCTTGGAGGGGTCATCCTCCGCTGTTCCATCGCCATCTCCCTCTTTTGGGGTGTCCACCATGTATATGTCATAGAACGAGGTGGCTTTCCAGGGCCTAGTAGGCGCTGGTTCTTCATTATCTCCTTCATCGGTGTCCATATCGTCGATGTCTTCGTAGTCGAAGTCGAGCATGTCGGTTAAGTCGTCGACAGTGACTACAAAGTGGGTGGTGGGTGGGCTTTGAATTTCTTCATCGTCCGAATCCCAACCTCGCTGGCCGCAGTCCGGCCAGGGCTCTCCTGATAAAGAGAGAGACTTCAGTGACTTCAGAATATCGCCAAAAAATGCGAGTGCTGAAAGGTGTCCGCGGCAGTGAACTCCATGATCGGCGCCCAATCGGATTCGATAGGCCGGGGCGTGGAGGGTTCGGAGTTCGGAAAAGAGTCCGGCTCCTTGGAGTCATGAGTCTCGCGGAGTGCGGGGCTGGTGTTCGGCTCAATCGCCGTTGAGATCGCAGCCTCTGAGGTGGCGTCCAACCGCCCATCCTCGATCGACGCAGTTGGCTCCGAATTAGGGACCGGAGCAGATGCTTGTGCGGCCTCCAAGGCACTGTTCGGCCACAGAGCTAGATCATGCTCGTCGGGACAGTGCGGCGCGCTCGGCAGTGGCTTGAATCCGTCAAAGATCAAGTCCCCACGGATGTCAGCCATGTAGTAAAAACTTCCGAATCTGACCTGACGGCCAGGGGCGTAGCTTTCGATTTGCTCCAGATGGCCAAGTGAATTGGCCCGCAGTGTGAAGCCGCTGAAGACGAAGAACTGTCCGGGGAGGAAGGTCTCACCCTGGACTACATCGCCGTTGAAGATCGTAGGAGCCATCGGGCCTGACGGTGACGGCACAGAGGAACTCTCAATGGAAGCACCAATGTCGGTGTCAAAACCGGCGAATCTCGGGTAGGGGGTCCCGAACTGTGCGTCTAGGCCGGATGGTAATAGGAGGCAGGGGACACGAAGTTTTACCCAGGTTCGGGCCCTCTCGATGGAGGTAAAACCCTACGTCCTGCTTGATTAATATTGATGGTATGGGTATTACAAGAGTTGATCTACCACGAGATCAGAGAGGCCAAACCCTAGAAGCTAGCCTATGGTATGATTGTTGATGTGTATGTTGTCCTACGGACTAAAACCCTCCGGTTTATATAGACACCGGATAGGGTTAGGGTTACATAGAGTCGGTTACAATGGTAGGAGATCTGAATATCCGTATCGCCAAGCTTACCTTCCACGCCAAGGAAAGTCCCTTCCGGACACGGGACGAAGTCTTCAATCTTGTATCTTCATAGTCGTGGAATCCAGCTAAAGGTATAGTCCGGCCATCCGGGCACCCCCTAATCCAGGACTCCCTCAATAAGCATAATTGACATTAATAGAATTTATACTATCATTATTGCAATCATGCTTTCTATTCAAAGATCCATCGTGAATCACTCCATAAAGTACTTCATCACAATTTTCAGATTCACGAATTTTAAGCAAAACTTCATAAAGATAATCTAGTGCATAAAACTCAATAGCAATTGGTCCATCATAATTGGATCTCTTAAAAAGATTATCAAGCGGATGAGGATCCATAGATCTTAGGTTCTCTGTTTAGCAATAAATAAACAACTATTCCAACCAAACGAGCGAACGAGCCAAGTGAGACATCAAAGCAAACGAAAAGACGAACAGGAGAAGGGTGAATAAAACGGAAAAGGTGAAGTGGGGGAGAGGAAATTGAGAGGCAAATGGCAAATAATAAAAATGCGAGGGATAAGAGTTTGTGGTAGGTACTTGGTATGTCTTGACTTATGCGTAGACTCCCCGACAACGGCGCCAGAAATCCTTCTTGCTACCTCTTGAGCATGCGTTGGTTTTCCCTTGAAGAGGGAAGGGTGATGCAGCAAAGCAGCGTAAGTATTTCCCTCAGTTTTTGAGAACCAAGGTATCGATCCAGTAGGAGACCACGCGCGAGTCACCTCGTACCTACACAAACAAATAAGAACTTCACAACCAACGCGATAAAGGGGTTGTCAATCCCATCATGGCCACTGGCGAGAGTGAGATCTGATAGAGATAATAATAATAAGATAAATATTTTTGGTATTTTTATAATATAAATTGAAATTAAAGATTGCAGAATAAAATAGATTGGAAACTTGTATGAAGGAAAATAGACCCGGGGGCCATAGGTTTCAGTAGTGGCTTCTCTCAAGATAGCATAAGCATTACGGTGGGTGAACAAATTACTGTCGAGCAATTGATAAAATTGAGCATAGTTATGAGAATATCTAGGTATGGTCATGTATATAGGCATCACGTCTGTGACAAGTAGGCCGACTCCTGCCTGCATCTACTACTATTACTCCACACATCGACCGCTATCCAACATGCATCTAGAGTATTAAGTTCATAAGAACAGAGTAATGCTTTAAGCAAGATGGCATGATGTAGAGGGATAAACTCATGCAATATGATATAAACCTCATCTTTTTATCCTCGATGGCAACAATACAGTATGTGTCGTTTCCCCTACTGTCACTTGGATCGAGCACCACAAGATTGAACCCAAAGCTAAGCACTTCTCCCATTGCAAGAAAGATCAATCTAGCAGGCCAAACCAAACTGATAATTCGAAGAGACTTGCAAAGATAACCAATCATACATAAAAGAATTCAGAGAAGATTCAAATATTGTTCATAGATAATCTTGATCATAAACCCAAAATTCATTGGATCTCGACAAACACACCACAAAAGAAGATTACATCGAATAGATCTGCAAGAGAATTGAGGAGAACTTTGTATTGAGATCCAAAGAGAGAGAAGAAGCCATCTAGCTAATAACTATGGACCCGAAGGTCTGAAGTAAACTACTCACACATCATCGGAGGGGCCATGGAGTTGATGTAGAGGCCCTCCGTGATCAATGCACCCTCCGGCGGAGCTCCAGAAAAGGCCCCAAGATGGGATATCTTGGGTACAGAAGGTTGCGGCGGTGGAAATAGGGTTTCGTGATGCTCCTCGATGTTTTCGGGGTATGTGAATATGTATAGGAGGAATAAGTTGGTCGGTTGAGCCACGAGGGGGAGGGCGCGCCTAGGGGGTAGGCGTGCCCCCTGCCTCATGGCCACCTTGTTGGTTGCTTGACGTCCACTCCAAGTCCTCTGGATCATGTTTGTTCCAAAAATCACGCTCCCGAAGGTTTCATTCCGTTTGGACTTCGTTTGATATTCTTTTTCTGCGAAACACTGAAATAGGCAAAAGAAATAGCAATTTGGGCTGGGCCTCCGGTTAATAGGTTAGTAGCAAAAATAATATAAAAGTGTATAAATAAGCCCATTAAACATCCAAAACAGAATATATAATTGCATGGAACAATCAAAAATTATAGATACGTTGGAGACTTATCAATCGTCACCTCGTCCTTAGCCAATCTTCACTTAATCCGTAGTCCTTGTTTCGAGTTGCAAGTATTAGCGAAAGAACCAGTATCAAATACCCAGTTGTTACTGCGAGCTTTAGTAAGGTACACATCAATAACATGTATATCACATATACCTTTCTTCACCTTGCCATCCTTCTTATCCGCCAAATACATAGGGCAGTTCCGCTTCCAGTGTAACGCCCCGAGACCGATGTGCCAAGTGTCTCCCAGTTTTTCGCCGTCGTTGCCATGTCCGTCGCTTGTGTGTTGCATCTTGTCATGTCACCATGCGCATTGCATCATCATGTTTTCAAAACTTGCATCCGTCCCGGCCTCCCCGTTCCTTCCGTTGTCCGTTCTGAGCCCAGACAACATGTCCGAAATAATATTTTATAAGCCGGAAAATGTTCTCGGAATGGGTTGAAAGTTGGCATGTCATGTTTTTATAGTGTAGATAGGCCGCCTGCCAAGTTTCATCGCATTCGGAGTCCGTTTGAAGCCCCAACAGATAACTATAGCGGCAATATAGCCTATCTTTTCGTCGGACGTTTTTGGTCTCCGGAAACATGTGTCGGGCTGCCCATCTTCTTCTCTTATCAACCCACAAGTTCCACCTGACCCCCCTTGCATCAGTGCATAGAACCCCTCCCGCGCGTCCGAAAGTTGTCCCGAACCCGACCCGGGCAGTCGTCACCGTTGGTTCCGGATCATCCCCAAACGTCCCTAAAACATCACCGTTTTCTTGTTTGGACTTCCTAGCCTATTTTTCCTCGACCGCCCAATTTCGATCCAAGGGTCCTAACCTACTCCTTTTTGTCCCTATAAATAGTCCACCTCTATCCAAATCAGACCAAGACCTAATTTCTAGGGATCCTCCCCTGTCCAATCCCCCCCGCCGCCACTCACCTTGTTTTCAGCGCCGAGCCAACCAGCCCATCCCCTTGATCCAACTCCACCTCACCCGATGCCTCCTTGATCCTCTGCCCGAGCTCCTCCCCCAGCTCCCCGTCAACCTCGACCCCGCCCCGTCGTCCGGTCGACACCGACGATCAGACCCTCACCGGAGATGAGTCCCGACAGCCCTGCTCCTTTCCCCTCCTGCTTCTCTTTCTCTCTCGTCTCACATCTCCCCTTTCTTTCTCAGGAACCTTTTCTTCGGCCCATCGTCATGAAGTGCCACAGGAGCTCCGCCGCAAGCCCCAAGCTGCGCGTCGCCAGCAGGGATCCGCCTGACATGGCCTCTGCCCAAGGACCCCCGGTCCTGCCTCGTCGCTGGCCTCTGCTCGCTCTGCACCGTTCAGAGGAGCTCGAACCGCTCGCAGCGTCGCCCCGCGCCTGCCTCCACTCGCCACTGCTCCGCCCGCATGCTACCTCGCTGGAGAATGCCGTACGCGCCCAGAACTGCTCGTCTCCGTCGCCAGCGCATTGTCCCACTCCGCGCCGTTGACTGCGTCGCCCAGACCCGCCCCGCGCCATGGATACAACTCCCGCAGCAGACAGTCGTCTCTACAACCACCTTGAAGCTCGGCCTCATGCATCTTTGGGGCCAGCGCTGCCGCCTAAAGCTTCTCCGCCTGGGGTCCTCCTTCGTCTCGTCCGCGTCGCTGGTGCCCCACCAAGTCCCTCAAGCCGCTGCCAAGTCCCGCTGCTGCGGCCTCCTGCATCGCCGGCGTCCTCTGCATCAAAGCAGTTGCAAAGGAGGACTAGTGTCTCGACCCCCTGTATCGCTAGCGCGTTGATCGCTCCCTGCTTCTCGAGTCGCCAGGGCCCAGCACCCCTCCTGCAGCCTCCCTCCCAACCTATTTAAACTGTTGTTTGAATCAATTTGCTCCTATGCCATGTTAAAATGATTTCTTTCATAACTAAATAACCGTAGCTCCAAACTTAACAAACTTTATATGTAAATGGGGTAGAAAAATGCCTAGTTTAACATCGTGACTTTACTTTGCATGTTTAATAACTCTAAAATTGTGTTCAGGGCAGAACAGTACCAAATCTATAATATGCTCATGAGGATTTTTCCGAACTTGTTGCTTGTTGTTCTGGCCCCATTTAAACTTTCCTAGATAGGTAGTTTTCATTTGCTTCACCCCTTGCCATGTTAAGAACATTTAATATTGTTGGGTACATAACGAGATCGAATTAAATAATGGAATGTGGTGTTTTGTCAATATGCATCCCGATGCATATTGAGCTCCACTTAACTTGTAGTGTTGTTTGTGCACTTTGCCATGCCATGCCTCATTAAACTAGACATGCATCATACTTGATTGTGCATCATGCCATGTTCATGTGGTGGTTGTTTACCATGTTGTTTGTTTCTTTGTAGTGTTGCTTCTTTGGGTTAGTTCCGATAACGTCGCGTTTGTGAGGATCCATTCGACTACGTCCTTTTGTCGTCTTCATGGAATCGTTCTTCTTCCTTGCGGGATCTCAGGCAAGACGACCATACCCTCGAAATCTCTTCTATCTTTGCTTTCTAATTGTTCGCTCTTTTGCTATGCCACGATACCTGCCACTTGCTATATCATGCCTCCCATATTGCCATGTCAAGCCTCTAACCCACCTTTTCCTAGCAAACCGTTGTTTGGCTATGTTACCGCTTTTCCTTAGCCCCTCTTATAGCGTTGCTAGTTGTAGGTGAAGATGAAGTTTGTTCCATGTTGGAACATGGATATGTTGGGATATCACAATATCTATTATTTTAATTAATGCATCTATACACTTGGTAAAGGGTGGAAGGCTCGGCCTTGTGCCTAGTGTTTTGTTCCACTCTTGCCGCCCTAGTTTCCGTCATACCGGTGTTATGTTCCTTGATTTTGCGTTCCTTATGCGGTTGGGTGTTATGGGACCCCTTGACAGTTCGCTTTGAATAAAACTCCTCCAGCAAGGCCCAACCTTGGTTTTACCATTTGCCTCACCACCACCTACCCTTCCCTCGGGTCGGCCAACCCGAGGGTCATCTTTATTTTAACCCCCAGGGCCAGTGCCTGTCTAAGTGTTGGTCCGAACCGGGCAGCCTGCGGGGCCACCTCGGGGCAACTCGAGGGCTGGTTTTACTCGTAGCTTGACCTATCCGGTGTTGCCCTGAGAATGAGATATGTGCATCTCCTATCGGGATTGTTGGCACATCGGGCGGCTTTGCTGGTCTTGTTTTACCATTGTCAAAATGTCTTGTAACCGGGATTCCGAGTCTGATCGGGTCTTCCTGGGAGAAGGAATACCTTCGTTGACCGTGAGAGCTTGTGATGGGATAAGTTGGGACACCCCTGCAGGGTTTTGAACTTTCGAAAGCCGTGCCCGCGGTTATGGGCATATGGGAATTTGTTAATGTCCGGTTGTAGAGAACTTGACACTTAACTTAATTAAAATGAATCAACCGCGTGTGTAGCCGTGATGGTCTCTTCTCGGCGGGGTCCGGGAAGTGAACACGTTTTTTGTGTTATGCTTGAACATAGGTAGTTTCAGGATCACTTCTTGATCACTTACAGTTTCTCGACCGCTACATTTCTTCTCTTCTCGCTCTTATTTGCATATGTTAGCCACCATATATGCTTAGTGATGCAGCTCCACATCACTACTCTTTCCTACCCATAAGCTTAAATAGTGTTGATCTCGCGGGTGTGAGATTGCTGAGTCCTCGTGACTCATAGATACTTCCAAACAGTTGCAGGTGCCGATGATACCAGTTCAGATGACGCAACCGAGCTCAAGTGGGAGCTCGATGAAGATCTTGTTCGTTGTGTTGTTTCATTTCCCGTTGATCAGTAGTGGAGCCCAGTTGGGACGATCAGGGATCTAGCATTTGGGGTTGTCTTTCTTTTGGTTCCGTAGTCGGACCTTGATTGTATTCTGGATGATGTATTATATATATTTGTATTGTGTGAAGTGGCGATTGTAAGCCAACTCTTTATCCTTTTCTTCTTCAGTACATGGGATGCGTAAAGATTACCCCTCTTGCGACATGCCTACCATGCGGTTATGCCTCTAAGTCGTACCCCGACACGTGGGAGATATAGCCGCATCGTGGGTGTTACAAGTTGGTATCAGAGCCATCCCCGACTTTGGAGCCCCCTGCTTGATCGAATCGCTGACGTTGTTGAGTCTAGAACAAAATATTTTGAGTCTTAGGATTATATATATCGGAGAGTAGGATTCTGTTTACTCCTCAGTCCCTTCGTCGCTCTAGTGAGGCCTCCAGACATAGAGTTTTGACTCTTCTCTCCTTAAATTTCACGTATTTATTTAGGATCACGCGGGTATCTTGGAATCGTTCCGATGGTTTTGTGACGAGAACATTTTTCTTGGTGCCTCCTGACATTTAGGGGTTGTGGCAGTGTCTCGGGGAGTTGAGTTCCGAGGTGTAGTCGTCACAATTTTATCGTTGCAGTTCTGGAATACCTGAGTTTTGCCGACATCGAAAATCTCTTTTATGTAGTTGTTGGTGAGATAACCTCGATGCCACCCAGTACTGGGGCGGGAGTTCGGGAGTATTGCCATAACTCGTATAACATATGCTTTTCGTAGGTTGAGGTAAACGATTTCCGATGGTTTCTTGGTTATGTGTTGAAGGATGGATACAACTGGATGTAGGAATTGTTAGTTTGGGTGAGATATTATGCTTCCCCTGTATCCCCAACACCTAATTGCATAACCAGAAAGTTTCAGGAGTTTATAAGTGGGAATTCAAGTAGCTCCTAGGATATCTTTCCAACAGATGCATGATATGAGATTGGGGTTTGATGTCTAGTGGTCCGCCTATCCACGGTTGGTTTTACAGTGGCCTCGTTGTGTATTAAAGAGTCCTTGGCTATGCTGACTCGGGGACTCTTCGTATGTCATGTGCACTGCCTTGTACATGATGGTGATGTACGATTGAGCCCGTGTGGGCCCCACCACGAAAACTTCGGACGAAATCTCTATCATATGTTTGTTCCGTCTTATTCTGCAAGCAAATCCTTTGTTTTGTTTTGAGTTGTGGTATTCGAATTGCTTCGAAGTAAAAGGTGGATTCCATACCTTTCCTAAGTGGTGCTCTCATACTCCTATGTGAATACCAATCCTTCATGATAATCGAGATTGTCATGTCAATCCTTTTCAACCGGTGTGTTTCTCTTCAAGTGGATCCGATCATTTCAACATCCGCAAGATCACCTCTCGGTTTTTCCCAATGTTGTTCGTTCCATCTGTCCCCAAGTTGCCTTTGTTTTTCCCGCCCACCCACCCTTTTCATTGAAGGAATCAGATATCTTATTCAAGTATCCTTTTATTTATGGGAAGTCTCTCCATTCTTTTCCATCAATATACTTATCCGGTGATTCTCAGGAAGATTCTAATGGAGCTTCAAGTTTATCATTCTTCGTTCTCTTTTCTTCTCCGATGGATTCAAGTTAAGCTTTGTTGATCATATCCTTTCCTCGTTTCAAATGTTTTCTCATGCTGGTCCACCTCTTTATCATTCACCTCTCACTATTCATTTGTTTCGGGGTGTGAAGATATCTCAGAAGATTTGTTTCCATTCTCAATCCGTTCAAGCTATTTCGAGATTGCTATCTCATTCAAGCCATTCAATTAAACCGGTGCAATCTATCTTTGAAATCATTCAACGGTATTTATTTTGAGTGGGCCCTAACCCACAGGTCTTTTCCTGGGATCTTACCTGACTCTTCTTTTTTCGGAGTTATTCTCAAATTTTTCTCCAAGTTTGAGGTAATAATGTATTATCATGAGTCATATGTCTTTCTCCAAGATCTTTCAAATTCTTTTCATCTTTGGTTCAACCTAACTATTTTTTCATTCCGGAGTGCCTCAATAATTCATGGTGGCGTTCTCATCGTCATTCTCAACATTTGAAGACCGAAGAAGAGTTTTTCCTCCAAATCTTACCCGTTCTCTCAAGACTCGTGGTTCTAGCTTCATGCCATCTTCTCATAATTGTTTGTGATTGAGAGATTTTTTTCATCCATCCAGAGCATTTCAGGAGTCTTTTCAGTTTGATTCTCCGAAGGCCATCATTTCGGGTTAATTCATTCTCAGCTTTTAGCTCTCATTCTCCAAATCTTACCGGTGCATCATTCAAGCATTCTTTAATCAGTTCATGATCTCTTCGTTCTCTTGCATCTTGATTCTCTTAAGTATCTTTGTTCATTTTCCAATTCTTCATGGTGAATTGTGCTTTTGCCACCTTCATTTTCAATTCTTACGGTGGTTCGTTCAACATTCCTCTTCCGTTTTTATCGTATCAACTCATTCGTTGTTCCCAAATCCCACCGGTGGTTCCATCAAGACCTTCTCAAGTTTGGCTATATCTCTCTTAATCCTTTCTACGAGAATAAGTAGTATGCCAAATCCGTTGCTTGTCATCAATTTAAATTGATGAAGGATACGCATAATGTAATTCTTATTCTTGTTTCATCCAAGTGTTCAATTTTTTCCTTCGGAGTTTGTTTAGGATGAAGTAATTCTCAGTTCTAGTGTTTCACCTTTTCTTTTTCCGGAGCTCTAAGTTTTCTTGATTATACCTTGTGTTTTCAACTTCTCTTCCTTTTATCATCCTTTTATTACCGGAGTTCTCACGAAGGCTCAACATGGTGGTTCGTCAAGGATTCTTTTCATTCTTTAATTGTTCTTCAAGATTTTCTCTCAAAGTTATGGTCCGCCAAGCTATACTGAAATATTAAACAGGGTGCTCTACACATGTTTGTTTTGAGGAGTTCAAGTATTCTTCATCTTGTAGTCCAAAGTGCGATTCTTTCTACCTTATCTTTTGAGGTGGTGCTACATCATTTCTTGACAATTTATATTCTTGTTTCATGATTCACATGTTGTCAAGAATAAGGTATTTTAAATCCATCAATCTCTTCATGGGAGTCATCTTGAGTTATATTTCACCTAAAGCCTATCCTAAGGATGGTTTAGATTTAGGTGCTTATCAATGATCCAATCTTCTCCTTCCCATCTTGGTGAAGAAGTTCATCATCTCTTCATTGTCCTCTATCAATCATTATTTTCGGTGGCAGAATTTCACCTCTGTTTTGAGATGTTTTCCATAAGCCCACAACAAGCTTACTTTTTTGTTGTTGTTGCTTTTCAAACAACTCCATTCGACCCTTCTCCTAAAGATGCTTTTTCAAGCTCATTTGTGGCAGAAGTTGTCATTTTCTTCTCCGTCCCTTTATTCCAACAATCTAGCATCTATTCTTTTATTCCGGAAGCATTGTGATGTTGCTCTCTTCACTCTACATCTCGAATTCTGAGGATCATGTTTTTCCCTTTTCTTATCCATTTAACCGGAGTGTCGTGTTTTCATTCGAGTCCTCTCATCTTACCAAGTTTTCCATCCCTTCTCAACCGGTGTACCGTTTGAAATCGTTCTTACCCCTTGTGCCATTCTTTCAATAGTTCTGGAGGTAGTGTGTTGTTGTTTTCATCAAGCATCTTCTCATCTTGTCAAGTTCACGATTCTAATTCCTTCCATGTACAGTCGGAGTGTTGTCCAAATTTTATCATTCTTATTCCTTCTCTATCTTGTTTAACCGGAGTGTTGTGGCCATCATTCCTCTTCTAACCGGAGTTTCATCCAAGTGCTTTTATTTTGCCAAGCTCATATTCTTCACCTTCCATTTCCAACCGGAGTGTTGTCGTAATTGATCTTTATCGTTCCTTGTACATCACGTTTGATCTGGAGTGCTTGCATGTACTACTTGTCCATTGCAACTCTCTTCTTATGCCTTTCAACCTACAAGGTTCTAGTAATGTTCTTTGTTCCTCTTTTCTAACGGAGTGTTCTCAAATTTGTTCATCTTCATTGCATTTTTTCTTTCAATTTGTTCAACCTTGGAAGGTTCTTTGGTTTCACTCATTTGTTAAAGAAGCAACTTTGTTTTACCTCTTCATCTTTCATTTTTCCCTCCGGTGCCATCCTAGATCTCGGGACGAGATCCTCTCGTAGTGGTGGAGTGTTGTAACGCCCCGACACTAATGCGCCAGGTGTCTCCTAGTTTTTCGCTGTCGTTGCCATGTCCGCCGCTTGCGTGTTGCATATTGTCATGTCATCATGTGCATTGCATCATCATGTTTTCAAAACTTGCATCCGTCCCGGCCTCCCCGTTCCTTCTGTTGTCCGTTCTGAGCCCAGACACACTTGCACGCGCCCGCGGCATGTCCAAAATAATATTTTATAATCCAAAAAATGTTCTCAGAATGGGTTGAAAGTTGGCATGTGGTGTTGTTATAGTGTAGATAGGGCGCCTGCCAAGTTTCATCACATTCGGAGTCCGTTTGACGCCCCAACGGATAACTATAGCGGCAATACAGTCGGTCTTTTTGTCGGACGTTTTCGGTCTCCGGAAACATGTGCTGGGCTGCCCATCTTCCTCTCTTCTCAACCCACAAGTTCCACCTGACCCCCCCCCCCTGCATCAGTGC
>NC_041384.1:433776094-433785212 GCF_002162155.2 Triticum dicoccoides | reverse complement strand
AAGTTGTCCCGAACCCGACCCGGGCAGTCGTCACCGTTGGTTCCGGATCATCCCCAAACGTCCCTAAAACATCACCATTTTCTTATTTGGACTTCCTAGCCTATTTTTTCTCGACCGCCCAATTTCGATCGAAGGGTCCTAACCTACTCCTTTTTGTCCCTATAAATAGTCCACCTCTATCCAAATCAGACCAAGACCTGATTTCTAGGGATCCTCCCCTGTCCAATCCCCACCGCCGCAACTCACCTTGTTTTCAGCGCCGAGCCAACCAGCCCCTCCCCTCGATCAACTCCACCTCACCCGACGCCTCCTTGATCCTCTGCCTGAGCTCCTCCCGCAGCTCCCCGCCAACCTCGACCCCGCCTCGTCGTCCGGCCGACACTGGCGATCGGACCCTCGCCGGAGATGAATCCCGACAGCCCTGCTCCTTTCCCCTCCTGCTTCTCTTTCTCTCTCGTCTCACATCTCCCCTCTCTCTCTCAGGAACCTTTTCTTCGGCCCATCTCCATGAAGTGCCACAGGAGCTCCGCCGCAAGCCCCAAGCCGCGCGTCGCCACCAGGGATCCGCCGGACGTGGCCTCTACCCAAGGATCCCCGGTCCTGCCTCGCCGCCGGCCTCTTCTAGCTCTGCACCGTTCAGAGGAGCTCGAACCGCTCGCAGCGTCGCCCCGCGCCTGCATCCACTCGTCGCCGCTCCGCCCGCATGCTACCTCGCCGGAGAACGCCGTACGCGCCCGGAACCGCCCGTCTCCGTCGCCAGCGCATCGTCCCGCTCCGCACCGTTGACTGCATCGCCCAGACCCGCCCCACGCCATGGATACAGCTCCAGCAGCAGACAGTCGCTACTACGACCACCTTGAAGCTCGGCCTCGTGCAGCTTCGGGGCCAGCGCTGCCGCCTAGAGCTTCTCCGCCCGGGGTCCTCCTTCGTCTCGTCCGCGTCGCTGGTGCCCCGCCAAGTCCCTCAAGCCGCCGCCAAGTCCCGCTGCTGTGGCCTCCTGCATCGCCGGCGTCCTATGCATCGAAGCAGTTGCAGAGGAGGATGAGCATCTCGACCCCTGTATTGCTAGCGCGTTGACCGCGCCCTGCTTCTCCAGTCGCCAGGGCCCCGCGCCCCTCCTGCAGCCTCCCTCCCAATCGGGCCAAGGCCCATGGTGAGGCAAACCCCCCCAGCGCCTCCTTTTTTCCTTCCTTTGGCCCAGCTAGATTCGGCCCACCTCATGTTTTTTTAGTTCTGCGATTTAGTTATTATTCCACAGACTGCAGTTTTTCAGAAAACCCCTTAATGTTCATACATATAATAACTTCAGAACCGTGCATCCGATTTAAAAAGTTATATATGTAACTTGCTTAGAATTTTGTCTAGTTTCATAATTTGCAACTTTCATCTATGTTTAAAATGTTTAAACTTCTGTTTGAATCAATTTGCTCCTATGCCATGTTAAAATGATTTGTTTCATAACTAAATAACCGTAGCTCCAAACTTAACAAACTTTATATGTAAATGGGGTAGAAAAATGCCTAGTTTAACATGGCGACTTTACTTTGCATGTTTAATAACTGTAAAATTGTGTTTAGGGCAGAACAGTACCAAATCTATAATATGCTCTTGAGGATTTTTCCGGACTTGTTGCTTGCTGTTCCGGCCTCATTTAAACTTGCCTAGATAGGTAGTTTTCATTTGCTTCACCCCTTTCCATGTTAAGAACATTTAATATTGTTGGGTACATAACGAGATCGAACTAAATAATGGAATGTGGTGTTTTGTCAATATGCATCCCGATGCATATTGAGCTCCACTTAACTTGTAGTGTTGTTTGTGCACTTTGCCATGCCATGCCTCATTAAACCGGACATGCATCATACTTGATTGTGCATCATGCCATGTTCATGTGGTGGTTGTTTACCATGTTGTTTGTTTCTTTCCGGTGTTGCTTCTTCGGGTTAGTTCTGATAACGTCGCGTTTGTGAGGATCTGTTCGACTACGCCTGTTTGTCTTCTTCATGGAATCATTCTTCTTCCTTGCCAGATCTTAGGCAAGATGACCATACCCTCGAAATCACTTCTATCTTTGCTTGCTAGTTGTTCGCTCTTTTGCTATGCCGCGATACCTGCCACTTGCTATATCATGCCTCCCATATTGCCATGGCAAGCCTCTGACCCACCTTTTCCTAGCAAACCATTGCTTGGCTATGTTACCGCTTTTGCTCAGCCCCTCTTATAGCGTTGCTAGTTGCAGGTGAAGATGAAGTTTGTTCCATGTTGGAACATGGATATGTTGGGATATCACAATATCTATTATTTTAATTAATGCATCTATACACTTGGTAAAGGGTGGAAGGCTCGGCCTTATGCCTGGTGTTTTGTTCCACTCTTGCTGCCCTAGTTTCCGTCATACCGGTGTTATGTTCCTTGATTTTGCGTTCCTTACGCGTTTGGGTGTTATGGGAACCCCTTGACAGTTCGCTTTGAATAAAACTCCTCCAGCAAGGCCCAACCTTGGTTTTACCATTTGCCTCACCACCACCTACCCTTCCCTCGGGTCGGCCAACCCGAGGGTCATCTTTATTTTAACCCCCCGGGGCCAGTGCTTGTCTAAGTGTTGGTCCGAACCGGGCAGCCTGCGGGGCCACCTCGGGGCAACTCGAGGGCTGGTTTTACTCGTAGCTTGACCTATCCGGTGTTGCACTGAGAATGAGATATGTGCAGCTCCTATCGGGATTGTCGGCACATCGGGCGGCTTTGCTGGTCTTGTTTTATCATTGTCGAAATGTCTTGTAACCGGGATACCGAGTCTGATCGGGTCTTCCTGGGAGAAGGAATATCCTTCGTTGACTGTGAGAGCTTGTGGTGGGCTAAGTTGGGACACCCCTGCAGGGTTTTGAACTTTCGAAAGCCGTGCCCGCGGTTATGGGCAGATGGGAATTTGTTAATGTCCGGTTGTAGAGAACTTGACACTTAACTTAATTAAAATGAATCAACCGTGTGTGTAGCCGTGATGGTCTCTTCTCGGCGGGGTCCGGGAAGTGAACACGGTTCTTGTGTTATGCTTGAACGTAGATAGTTTCAGGATCACTTGTTGATCAGTTATAGTTTCTCGACTGCTGCGTTGCTTCTCTTCTTGCTCTTATTTGCGTATGTTAGCCACCATATATGCTTAGTGCTGCAGCTCCACCTCACTACCCTTTCCTACCCATAAGCTTAAATAGTCTTGATGTCGCAGGTGTGAGATTGCTGAGTCCTCGTGACTCACAGATACTTCCAAATAGTTGCAGGTGCCGATGATACCAGTGCAGACGACGCAACCGAGCTCAAGTGGGAGCTCGATGAAGATCTTGTTCATTGTGTTATTTCGTTTCCCGTTGATCAGTAGTGGAGCCCAGTTGGGACGGTCGGGGATCTAGCATTTGGGGTTGTCTTTCTTTTGGTTCCGTAGTCGGACCTTGATTGTATTCTGGATGATGTATGATATATATTTGTATTGTGTGAAGTGGCAATTGTAAGCCAACTCTTTATCCCTTTCTTTTTCAGTACATGGGATGCGTAAAGATTACCCCTCTTGCGACATGCCTAACATGCGGTTATGCCTCTAAGTCGTGCCCCAACACGTGGGAGATATAGCCGCATCGTGGGTGTTACAAGTTGGTAACAGAGCCATCCCCGACTTTGGAGCCCCCTGCTTGATTGAATCGCTGACGTTGTTGAGTCTAGAACAAAATGTTTTGAGTCTTACGATTATATATATAGGAGAGTAGGATTCTTTTTACTCCTCAGTCCCTTCGTCGCTCTAGTGAGGCCTCCTAACGTAGAGTTTTGACTCTTCTCTCCTTAAATTTCATGATTTTTTTTAGGATCACGCAGGTATCTTGGAATTGTTCTGATGGTTTTGTGACGAGAACATTGTTCTTGGTGCCTCCTGACATTTAGGGGTTGTGGCAGTGTCCCGGGGAGTTGAGCTCCGAGGTGTTGTCGTCACAATTTTATCGTTGTAGTTCTGGAATACCTGAGTTTCGCCGACATCAAAAATCTCTTTGATGCAGTTGTTGGTGAGATAACCTCGACGCCACCCAGTACTGGGCGGGAGTTCGGGAGTATTGCCATAACTCGTATAATAGATGCTTTTCAAAGGTTGAGGTAAACGATTTCCGAAGGTTTCTTGGTTATGTGTTGAAGGATGGATACAACTGGATGTAGGAATTGTTAGTTTGGGTGAGATATTATGCTTCCCCTGTATCCCCAACACCTGATTGCATAACCAGAAAGTTTCAGGAGTTTATAAGTGGGAATTCAAGTAGCTCCTAGGATATCTTTCCAACAGATGCATGATATGAGATTGGGGTTCGACGTCTAGTGGTCTGCCTATCCACGGTTGGATTTATAGTGGCCTCGTTGTGTATTAAAGAGTCCTTGGCTATGTTGACTCGGGGACTCTTCGTATGTCATGCGCACTGCCTTGTACATGATGGTGTTGTACGATTGAGCCCCTGTGGGCCCCACCACGAAAACTTTGAACGAAATCTCTATCATATGTTTGTTCCGTCTTATTCTGCAAGCCAATCCTTTGTTTTTTTTTTTGAGTTGTGGTATTCGAGTTGCTTCGAAGTCAAAGGTGGATTCCATACCTTTCCTAAGTGGTGTTCTCATACTCCTATGTGAATACCAATCCTTCATGATAATCGAGATTGTCATGTCAATCCTTTTCAACCGGCGTGTTTCTCTTCAAGTGGATCCGATCATTTCAACATCCGCAAGATCACCTCTCGGGTTTTCCCAATGTTGTTCGTTCCATCTGTCCCCAAGTTGCCTTTGTTTTTCCCGCCCATCCACCCTTTTCATTGAAGGAATTAGATATCTTATTCAAGTATCCTTTTATTTATGGGAAGTCTCTCCATTCTTTTCCGTCAATATACTTATCCGGTGATTCTCAGGAAGATTCTAATGGAGCTTCAAGTTTATCATTCTTCGTTCTCTTTTCTTCTCCGATGGATTCAAGTCAAGCTTTGTTGATCATATCCTTTCCTTGTTTCAAATTTTTTCTCATGCTGGTCCACCTCTTTATCATTCACCTCTCACTATTCATTTGTTTCGGGGTGCAAAGATATCTCAGAAGATTCATTTCTATTCTCAATCCGTTCAAGCTATTCCGAGATTGCTATCTCATTCAAGCCATTTAATTAAACCGGTGCAATCTATCTTTGAAATCATTCAACGGTGTTTCTTTTGAGTGGGCCCTAACCCACATGTCTTTTCCCGGGATCTTACCTGACTCTTCTTTTTTCGGAGTTATTCTCAAATTTTTCTCCAAGTTTGAGGTAATAATGTATTATCATGAGTCATATGTCTTTCTCCAAGATCTTTCAAATTATTTTCATCGTTGGTTCAACCTTACTATTTTTTTCATTACGGAGTGCCTCAACAATTCATGGTGGTGTTTCTCATCGTCATTCTCAACATTTGAAGACCGAAGAAGAGTTTTTCCTCCAAATCTTACCCGTTCTCACAAGACTCGTGGTTCTAGCTTCATGCCATCTTCTCATAATTGTTTGCGATTGTGAGATTTTTGGTCATCCATCCGGAGCATTTCAGGAGTCTTTTCAGTTTGATTCTCCGAAGGCCATCATTTCGGATTTATTCATTCTCAGCTTTCAGCTCTCATTCTCCAAATCTTACCGGTGCATCATTCAAGCATTCTTTAATCAGTCCGCGATCTCTTCGTTCTCTTGCATCTTGATTCTTAAGTATCTTTGTTCATTTTCCAATTCTTCCTGGTGAATTGTGCTTTTGCCACTTTCATTTTCAATTCTTACGGTGGTCGTTCAACATTCCTCTTCCATTGTTATCGTATCAATTCATTCGTTGTTCCCAAATCCCACCGGTGGTTCCATCAAGACCTTCTCAAGTTTGGCTATATCTCTCTTAATCCTTTCTACGAGAATAAGTAGTATGCCAAATCCATTGCTTGTCATCAATTTAAATTGATGAAGGATACGCATAATGTAATTCTTATTCTTGTTTCATCCAAGTGTTCAATTTTTTCCTTCGGAGTTTGTTCAGGATGAAGTAATTCTCGGTTCTAGTGTTTCACCTTTTCTTTTTCCGGAGCTCTAAGTTTTCTTGATTATACCTTGTGTTTTCAACTTCTCTTCCTTTTATCATCCTTTTACTACCGGAGTTCTCACGAAGGCTCAACATGGTGGTTCGTCAAGGATTCTTTTCATTCTTTAATTGTTCTTCAAGATTTTCTCTCAAAGTTATGGTCCGCCAAGCTATTACTGAAATATTAAATAGGGTGCTCTACGCATGTTTGTTTTGAGGAGTTCAAGTATATTCTTCATCTTGCAGTCCAAAGTGTGATTCTTTCTACCTTATCTTTTGAGGTGGTGCTATATCATTTCTTGACAATTTCCATTCTTGTTTCGTGATTCACATGTTGTCAAGAATAAGGTATTTTAAATCCATCAATCTCTTCATGGGAGTCATCTTGAGTTATATTTCACCTAAAGCCTATCCTAAGGATGGTTTCGATTTAGGTGCTTATCAATGATCCAATCTTCTCCTTCCCATCTTGGTGAAGAAGTTCATCATCTCTTCATTGTCCTCTATCAATCATTGTTTTCGGTGGCAGAATTTCACCTCAGTTTTGAGATGTTTTCCATAAGCCCGCAACAAGCTTACTTTTTTGTTGTTGTTGCTTTTCCAACAACTCTGTCCGACCCTTCTCCTAAATATGCTTTTTCAAGCTCATTTGTGGCACAAGTTGACATTTTCTTCCCCGTCCCTTTATTCCAACAATCTAGCTTCTATTCTTTTGTTCCGGAAGCATTGCTCTCTTCACTCTACATCTCAAATTGTGAGGAACATGCTTTTTCCTTTTCTTATCCATTTAATCGGAGTGTCGTGTTTTCATTTGAGTCCTCTCATCTTATCAAGTTTTCCATCCCTTCTCAACCGGAGTGCTATTTGAAATCATTCTTACCCCATGTGCCATTCTTTCAATAGTTCCAGAGGTAGTGTGTTGTTGTTTTCATCAAGTATCTTCTCATCTTGTCAAGTTCATGATTCTAATTCCTTCCATGTACAGTCGTAGTGCTGTCCAAATTTTATCATTCTTATTCCTTCTCTATCTTGTTTAACCGGAGTGTTGTGGCCATCATTCCTCTTCTAACCAGAGTTTCATCCAAGTGCTTTTATTTTGCCAAGCTCATATTCTTCACCTTCCATTTCCAACCAGAGTGTTTTCGTAATTGATCTTTATCGTTGCTTGTACATCACGTTTGATCCGGAGTGCTTGCATGTACTTCTTGTCCATTGCAACCCTCTTCTTATGCCTTTCAACCTACAAGGTTCTAGTAATGTTCTTTGTTCCTCTCTTCTAACGGAGTGTTCTCAAATTTTTTCATCTTCGTTGCATTCTTTCTTTCAATTTGTTCAACCTTGCAAGGTTCTTTGGTTTCACTCATTTGTCAAAGAAGCAACTTTGTTTTACCTCTTCATCTTTCGTTTTTCCCTCCGATGCCATCCTAGATCTCGGGACGAGATCCTCTCGTAGTGGTGGAGTGTTGTAACGCCCCGAGACCAATGCGCCAGGTGTCTCCCAATTTTTTGCCGTCATTGCCATGTCCGTCGTTTGCGTGTTGCATATTGTCATGTCATCATGTGCATTGCATCATCATGTTTACAAAACTTGCATCCGTCCCGGCCTCCCCGTTCCTTCCGTTGTCCGTTTTGAGCCCAGACACACTTGCACACGCGCGCGGCATGTCTGAAATAATATTTTATAAGCCAAAAAATGTTCTCGGAATGGGTTGAAAGTTGGCATGTGGTGTTGTTATAGTGTAGATAGGCCGCCTGGCAAGTTTCATCGCATTCGGAGTCCGTTTGATGCCCCAACGGATAACTATAGTGGCAATATAGCCGGTCTTTTCGTCGGACGTTTTTGGTCTCCGGAAACATGTGCCGGGCTGCCCATCTTCCTCTCTTCTCAACCCACAAGTTCCACCCGACCCCCTTGCATCAGTGCATCGAACTCCTCGCGCGTGTCCGAAAGTTGTCCCAAACCCAACCCGGGCAGTCGTCACCGTTAGTTCCGGATCATCCCCAAACGTCCCTAAAACATCACCGTTTTCTTATTTGGACTTCCTAGCCTATTTTTTCTCGACCGCCCAATTTCGATCGAAGGGTCCTAACCTACTCCTTTTTGTCTCTATAAATAGTCCACCTCTATCCAAATCAGACCAAGACCTAATTTCTAGGGATCCTCCCCTGTCCGATCCCCGTCGCCGCCACTCACCTTATTTTCAGCGCCGAGCCAACCAGCCCCTCCCCTCGATCCAACTCCTCCTCACCCGACGCCTCCTTGATCCTCTGCCTGAGCTCCTCCCGCAGCTCCCCGTCAACCTCGACCCCGCCTCGTCGTCCGGCCGACACCGGCGACCGGACCCTCGCCGGAGATGAGTCCCAACAGCCCTGCTCCTTTCCCCTCCTGCTTCTCTTTCTCTCTCGTCTCACATCTCCCCTCTCTCTCTCAGGAACCTTTTCTTTGGCCCATCACCATGAAGTACCACAGGAGCTCCGCCGCAAGCCCCAAGCCGCACGTCGCCACCAGGGATCCGCCAGACGTGGCCTCTGCCCAAGGATCCCCGGTCTTGCCTCACCTCCGGCCTCTTCTCGCTCTGCACCGTTCAGAGGAGCTTGAACCGCTCGCAGCGTCGCCCCGAGCCTGCATCCAACCGCCGCCGCTCCGCCCGCATGCCACCTCGCCGGAGTACGCCGTACGCGCCCGGAACCGCTTGTCTCTGTTGCCAGCGCATCGTCCCGCTCCACGCCATTGACTGCGTCGCCCAGACCCGCCCCGTGCCATGGATACAACTCCCACAGCAGACAGTCACTGCTACAACCACCTTGAAGCTCAGCCTCGCGCAGCTTCGGGGCCAGTGCTGCCGCCTAGAGCTTCTCTGCCCGGGGTCCTCCTTCGTCTCGTCCGCGTCGCTGGCGCCCTGCCAAGTCCCTCAAGCCGCCGCCAAGTCCCACTGCTGCGGCCTCCTGCATCGCTGGCGTCCTCTGCGTCGAAGCATTTGCAGAGGAGGATGAGAGTCTCGACCCCCTGTATTGCTAGCGC
>NC_041384.1:433753672-433775863 GCF_002162155.2 Triticum dicoccoides | reverse complement strand
ATGTTTTTTTTCAGTTCTGCGATTTAGTTATTATTCCAGAGACTGCAGTTTTTCATAAAACCCCTTAATGTTCATACATATAATAACTTCAGAACCGTGCATCAGATTAAAAAAAATTATATATGTAACTTGCTTAGAATTTTGTCTAGTTTCATAATTTGCAACTTTCATCTATGTTTAAAACGCTTAAACTGCTGTTTGAATCAATTTGCTCCTATGCCATGTTAAAATGATTTGTTTCATAACTAAATAACCGTAGCTCCAAACTTAACAAACTTTATATGTAAATGGGGTAGAAAAATGCCTAGTTTAACATGGCGACTTTACTTTGCATGTTTAGTAACTGTAAAATTGTGTTTAGGGCTGAACAGTACCGAATCTATAATATGCTCATGAGGATTTTTCCGGACTTGTTGCTTGTTGTTCCGGCCTCATTTGAACTTGCCTAGATAGGTAGTTTTCATTCGCTTCACCCCTTGCCATGTTAAGAACATTTAATATTGTTGGGTACATAACGAGATCGAACTAAATAATGGAATGTGGTGTTTTGTCAATACGCATCCCGATGCATATTGAGCTCCACTTAACTTGTAGTCTTGTTTGTGCATTTTTCCATGCCATGGCTCATTAAACCGGACATGCATCATACTTGATTGTGCATCATGCCATGTTCATGTGGTGGTTGTTTACCATGTTGTTTGTTTCTTTCTGGTGTTGCTTCTTCGGGTTAGTTCCGATAATGTCACGTTTGTGAGGATCCGTTCGACTACGTCTATTTGTCTTCTTCATGGAATCGTTCTTCTTCCTTGCGGGATCTTACGCAAGATGACCATACCCTCGAAATCACTTCTATCTTTGCTTGCTAGTTGTTCGCTCTTTTGCTATGCCACGATACCTGCCACTTGCTATATCATGCCTCCCATATTGCCATGTCAAGCCTCTAACCCACCTTTTCCTAGCAAACCGTTGTTTGGCTATGTTATCGCTTTTGCTCAGCCCCTCTTATAGTGTTGCTAGTTGCAGGTGAGGATGAAGTTTGTTCCATGTTGGAACATGGATATGTTGGGATATCATAATATCTATTATTTTAATTAATGCATCTATACACTTGGTAAAGGGTGGAAGGCTCGGCCTTATGCCTGGTGTTTTGTTCCACTCTTGCTGCCCTAGTTTCCGTCATACCGGTGTTATGTTCCTTGATTTTGCGTTCCTTACGCGGTTGGGTGTTATGGGAACCCCTTGACAGTTCGCTTTGAATAAAACTCCTCCAGCAAGGCCCAACCTTGGTTTTACCATTTGCCTCACCACCACCTACCCTTCCCTCGGGTCGGCCAACCCGAGGGTCATCTTTATTTTAACCCCCCGGGCCAGTGCTTGTCTAAGTGTTGGTCCGAACCGGGTAGCCTGCGGAGCCACCTCGGGGCAACTGGAGGGATGGTTTTACTCATAGCTTGACCTATCCGGTGTTGCCCTGAGAACGAGATATGTGCAGCTCCTATCGGGATTGTCGGCACATCAGGCGGCTTTGCTGGTTTTGTTTTACCATTGTCGAAATGTCTTGTAACCGGGATTCCGAGTCGGATCGGGTCTTCCTGGGAGAAGGAATATCCTTCGTTGACCGTGAGAGCTTGTGATGGGCTAAGTTGGGACACCCTGCAGGGTTTTGAACTTTCGAAAGTCGTGCCCGCGGTTATGGGCATATGGGAATTTGTTAATGTCCGGTTGTATAGAACTTGACACTTAACTTAATTAAAATGAATCAACCGCGTGTGTAGTCGTGATGGTCCCTTCTCGGCGGGGTCCGGGAAGTGAACACAGTTTTTGTGTTATGCTTGAACGTAGGTAGTTTTAGGATCACTTCTTGATCACTTACAGATTCTCGACCGCTACATTTCTTCTCTTCTCGCTCTTATTTGCGTATGTTAGCCACCATATATGCTTAGTGATGTAGCTCCACATCACTACCCTTTCCTACCCATAAGCTTAAATAGTCTTGATCTCGCGGGTGTGAGATTGCTGAGTCCTCGTGACTCATAGATACTTCCAAACAGTTGCAGGTGCCGATGATACTAGTGCAGAAGACGCAACCGAGCTCAAGTAGGAGCTCGATGAAGATCTTGTTCGTTGTGTTGTTTTGTTTCCCGTTGATTAGTAGTGGAGCCCAGTTGGGACGTGATATGTCTCCAACATATCTATAATTTTTGATTGCTCCATGCTATATTATCTTCTATTTTGGATGTTTATGGGCTTTATTATACACTTTTATATTATTTTTGGGACTAACCTATTAACCCAGAGCCCAGTGCGAGTTTCTGTTTTTTTTTGCATATTTTAGGGTTTCGAAGAAGAGGAAAATCAAACGAAGTCCAATTGACCTGAAACTTCACGGAACTTTTTTTGGAAGGAAAGCAACCTGGGAGACTTGGAGTCCACGTCAAGGGAGCTTCGAGGAAGCCACGAGTTAGGGGGCGCGCCCACCCCCTGGGCGTGCCCTCCACCCTCGTGGGCCCCTCGTGGCCCCCCTGACGTACTTCTTCTGCCTATATATCTCCATATACCCTAAAACGATCGGGGAGCACAATAGATCAGGAGTTCCGCCGCCAGAAGCCTCCGTAGCCACCGAAAGCCAATCTAGACCCATTCTGGCACCCTACCAGAGGGGACAATCCCTCTTCGGTTGCCATCTTCATCATCCCGGTGCTCTCCATGACGAGGAGGGAGTAGTTCTCCCTCGGGGCTAAGGGTATGTACCAGTAGCTATGTGTTTGATTTCTCTCTCTCGTGTTCTTGATTTGGGACGATCTTGATGTATCGCGAGCTTTGCTATTATAGCTGGATCCTATGATGTTCCTCCCCCTCTAATCTCTTGTAATGAATTGAGTTTTCCCTTTGAAGTAATCTTATCGAATTGAGTCTGTAAAGATTTGAGAACACTTGATGTATGTCTTGTCGTGCGTATCTGTGGTGACAATGGGATATCACGTGATTCACTTGATGTATGTTTTGGTGATCAACTTGCGGGTTCCGCTCATGAACCTATGCATAGGGGTTGGCACACGTTTTCATCGTGATTCTCCGGTAGAACTTTGGGGCACTCTTTGAGGTCCTTTGTGTTGGTTGAATAGATGAATCTGAGATTGTGTGATGCATATCGTATAATCATACCCACGGATACTTGAGGTGACATTGGAGTATCTAGGTGACATTAGGGTTTTGGTTGATTTGTGTCTTAAGGTGTTATTCTAGTATGAACTCTAGGGTTGTTTGTGACACTTATAGGAATAGCCCAACGGATTGATTGGAAAGAATAACTTTGAGGTGGTTTCGTACCCTACCATAATCTCTTCGTTCGTTCTCCGCTATTAGTGACTTTGGAGTGACTCTTTGTTACATGTTGAGGGATAGTTATGTGATCCAATTATGATATTATTGTTGAGAGGACTTGCACTAGTGAAAGTATGAACCCTAGGCCTTGTTTCCTATCATTGCAATACCGTTTATGCCCACTTTTACCATTAGTTACCTTGCTGTTTTTATATTTTCAGATTACAAAAACTATTATCTACTATCCATATACCACTTGTATCACCATCTCTTTGCCGAACTAGTGCACCTATACAATTTACCATTGTATTGGGTGTGTTGGGGACACAAGAGACTCTTTGCTATTTGGTTGCAGGGTTGCTTGAGAGAGACCATCTTCATCCTATGCCTCCTACGGATTGATAAACCTTAGGTCATCCACTTGAGGAACCTCTGCACTTGGAGGCCCAACAACGTCTACAAAAACAAGGTTGTGTAGTAGACATCAAGCTCTTTTCTGGCGCTGTTGCAGGGGAGGTTAGCGCTTGAAGGCATATCTCTAGACTTGCAATTGAGTCTTTTAGTTTCTTGTTTTATCACTAGTTTACTTTATAAAAGAAAACTATAAAAAAATGGAATTGAGTTTGTCTCATACGCTTCACCTTTTTAATATCTTTCATGAGTATGATGGAAAGCAAAATTGTGCTCAAATGCTAGAAGAAGAATGCATTAAAATGTTTGGCACTAAATATTTGAATGATGAGCATGATTGCAATGTTGTTAGTACGAATTCTTTGAATATCCATGATACTAATGATGATTGCACTAGTTATGATGAAAATGTCTCCTATAAACATGTCAATTTGTGTGGAGTGCATTGGGTTTGCAAGTACACACCAAATAGGGAAGATAGATATTGCAAGAGGCATAAGTACTCAGAAACTAAATTGTTGCAAGAAAGGCTAGATGATTGTGCTGAAAATTTAAATTTTCTTGGCCATACTTGTGAGCTTTGTAATGAACGTGGTCATTTAACTATCCGATGCAAATTGTTTCATGATCTAATCGTGTCCAAAAATTGTGATGACTTGATTTCCCTTGCACATTATAATGAACTTAGTTTCCTTATGGGCTACGAAGAAATGAAACGTATAACTAACTATCTTCTAGAATTTGCCCGTTATAAACTTCTTGGATTTGATCTTGAGGAAATTTATATGTATTGTGCGGTGAATTGTATTGAAAATCCTTATATTGCCAACTATGTGAAGAAAAGAAAACAAATGGAAGATGAAGAGAATACTAATGAAAGGAAAGAGACTTCCCAATACCCTCCTATTATTTCTTATGATGAATCAGGTAACGAGGAGGAGCCTCCTATTCAGCCAATCTCATTAATAAGGAGCTCCAAAAAGAGGATTGAACCCACACATGATGTGGTGAAGAAGAAGAGAAGAAAAAGGAAGAGAGGTAAAAAGATATCTCCCCCAAATAATGCTGCTCCTATTACTATTGTGCCTCATGAAAATATAATTGTGGAAGATAATGATACTTCTTATGATCTTGAAAATCTTTTTGGCACTTGCTTTGAAGAATATGATAATTGATATACTATTGGTGCTATCCATACTATTAATGATGAGAGTGATTATGCTTATGATATGGAAAGGCCCAAGCTTGGGGATGCTATGTTTGATGAAGATGATGTTTTTGAGAATATATTTGCTGCAATTAATGTTTGTCCCAAGCTTGGGGATGCTACGTTTAATGAAGATGATATTTTTAGTCTACCAAGTTTTGATATGCAAATTTATAATGATGATAGCATGCCTCCTACTTATGATGATTATTGTGATGATACTTATGCTATAAAAAGCAGTGATTATATTTATAAAACTTGTCATGATTATGAGTACCCTTTATCTGAACATTACTCTTTTAATGTGGAAACAATTTATAGTATTCAAGTCTCTTATGATACTCCCACTATTCCGAATGAGAAGAATTTTTCTTAGGTGGAGAGTAATAAGATTTCTATGCTAGTAGATCATGAAAAGAATACTTTAGGTGCTGGTTATATTGTTGAATTCATTCATGATGCTACTGAAAATTATTATGAGGGAGGAATATATGCTTGTGGGAATTGCAATAATATCAAGTTTCCCCTCTATGTGCTTAAAATTTTGAAGTTATGCTTGTTTTGCCTTCCTATGCTAGTTGATTCTTGTTCCCATAAGTTGTTTGCTCACAAAATCCCTATGCATAGGAAGTGGGTTAGACTTAAATGTGCTAGTCATATTCTTCATAATGCTCTCTTTATGTTTCAATTCTTATCCTTTATGTGAGCATCATTGAAATCATCATGCCTAGCTAGGGGCGTTAAACGATAGCGCTTGTTGAGAGGCAACCCAATTTTGTTTTAGTTCCTTGCTTTTTGTTCCTTTTTAGTAATAAATAATTAATCTAGACTCTGTTTAGATGTGGTTTTATGCTTTTAATTAGTGTTTGTGCCAAGTACAACCTTTGGGAAGACTTGAGGAAAGTCTTGTTGATCATGCTGTAAAAAACAGAAACTTTAGCGCTCACGATAATTGCTTCCATTTTTATTAGGAAAGTGATATTTAGTTAATTATTTTTGAAGATGATTAATAGATAAATTCCTCAGGTCCAGCAATTTATTTGATAATTTTATGAGTTCCAGAATTATACGTTTGATTCAGATTACTACAGACTGTTCTGTTTTTGACAGATTCTGTTTTTCATATGTTGTTTACTTATTTTGATGAATCTATGGCTAGTAAAAGAGTTTATAAACCATAGATAAGTTGGAATAAAGTAGGTTTAACACAAATATAAATAAATAATGAGTTCATTACAGTACCTTGAAGTGGTGATTTATTTTCTTATACTAACGGAGCTTATGAGTTTTCTGTTAAGTTTTGTGTTGTGAAGTTTTCAAGTTTTGGGTAAGGATTCGATGGACTACGGAATAAGCAGTGGCAAGAACCTAAGCTTGGGTATGCCCAAGGCACCCCAAGGTAAAATCCAAGGACACCAAAAATCCTAAGCTTGTGGATGCCCCGGAAGCCATCCCCTCTTTCATCTTCGTTCATCGGTAACTTTACTTGGAGCTATATTTTTATTCGCCACATGATATGTGTTTTGCTTGGAGCGTCAATTTATTTTGTTAGGATTTGCTTTATGTTATTTAGAACAATGTTTTGCATCTTTTATTTCAATAAAAGTGGCATTGATAGCCTTTACTATGCCTATTTTAGAAGTCCACATGTTGCTGTTTGAAAACAGAAAGTTTACTGCTGTTGCAATAATTCCCTAGAAAAGTCAGAATGTGATAAAATGTTGAAACCTTTTGAATATTAAGCTCTGATAAATTTACTACAGTGGAAATTTTCTTTCATAATTTTTGGAGCTAGGGAAGTATGGATGTTGCTGCATTCTTTACAGACTGTCCTGTTTAGGCAGATTGCTGTTATGTTTGCATTGTTTGCATATGTTTGCTTCTTTAATGATTCTATTTGAGGATAGGACTATTAAATATGCAGAGGCATTTAGTATGCAATGTTGAATAATAATTTTAATGATTTGCTACAGTAGAGTATGATAAGGTTTTTGCAATGGTTTATACTAACTTATCTCATGAGTCCTTGTTGAGTTTTGTGTGGATGAAGCTATTGAGATTTAGGGAGACCGTGATTTGAGAGGAATTAAGGAGACACAAAAGCTCAAGCTTGGGGATGCCCAAGGAATCCAAGATAATATTTCAAGAAGTCTCAAGCATCTAAGCTTGGGGATGCCCCGGTTGGCATCCCACCTTTCTTCTTCAACAACTATCGGTTAGTTTCGCTTGATCCTAAGTTTTTGCTTCTTCACATGATGTTTGCCATTCTTAGAATGTAATTTTATTTTGCTTTGCTTGATTTTTGAATAAAGTATCAAGATCTGAAATTATTAAATGTTAGAGAGTCTTCACATAGTTGCATAATTATTCGACTACTCATTGATCTTCACTTTTATCTTTCGGAGTAGTTTGTCATTTGCTCTAGTGCTTCACTTATATATTTTAGAGCATGGTGGTAGTTTTATTTTGAAGAAATAGATGAACTCTCATGCTTCACTTAGATTATTTTGAGAGTCTTAAATAGCATGGTAATTTGCTTAAAATCCTAATATGCTAGGTATTCAAGATTAGTAAAATTTTCTTATGAGTGTTTTGAATACTAAGAGAAGTTTGATGCTTGATGATTGTTTTGAGATATGGAGGTAATATTATCAAAGTCGTGCTATTTGAGTAGTTGTGAAATTGATAAATACTTGTGTTGAAGTTTGCAAGTCCTGTAGCATGCACGTATGGTAAATGTTATGTAACAAATTTGAAACATGAGGTGTTATTTGGTTGTCCTCCTTATGAGTGGCGATCGGGGACGAGCGAGTCTTTTCCTACCAATCTATCCCCCCTAGGAGCATGCGCGTAGTGCCGAGGTTTGTGATGACTTGTAGATTTTTGCAATAAGTATGTGAGTTCTTTATGACTAATGTTGAGTCCATGGATTATACGCACTCTCACCCTTCCATCCTTGCTAGCCTCTTCGGTATCGTGCATTGCCCTTTCTCACATTGAGAGTTGGTGCAAACTTCGCCGGTGCATCCAAATCCCGTGATATGATACGCTCTGTCACACATAAACCTCCTTATATCTTCCTCAAAACAGCCACCATACCTACCTATTATGGCATTTCCATAGCCATTCCGAGATATATTGCCATGCAACTTTCCACCGTTCCGTTTATTATGACACGCTTCATCATTGTCATATTGCCTTGCATGATCATGTAGTTGACATCGTATTTGTGGCAAAGCCACCATGCATAATTTATCGTACATGTCACTCTTGATTCATTGCCCATCCCGGTACACCGCTGGAGGCATTCATGTAGAGTCATACTTTGTTCTAAGTATCGAGTTGTAATTCTTGAGTTGTAAGTAAATAGAAGTGTGATGATCATCATTAATAGAGCATTGTTCCCCAAAAAAAGGAGAGAAAGGCCATAAAAAAGAGGCCAAAAAAGAAAGAAAAAGAAAGGCCAAATAAAAAAAAGAAAGGCCAAAAAAAATAAAAAAATAAAAGGGACAATGCTACTATCCTTTTTCCACACTTGTGCTTGAAAGTAGCACCATGATCTTTATGATAGAGAGTCTCTTGTTTTGTCACTTTCATATACTAGTGGGAATTTTTCATTATAGAACTTGGCTTGTATATTCCAACAATGGGCCTCCTCAAGTGCCCTAGGTATTCATGAGCAAGCAAGTTGGATGCACACCCACTTAGTTTCTTTTGTTGAGCTTTCATACATTTATAGCTCTAGTGCATCCGTTGCATGGCAATCCCTACTCCTTGCATTAACATCAATCGATGGGCATCTCCATAGCCCATCGATTAGCCTCGTTGATGTGAGACTTTCTCCTTTTTGTCTTCTCCACATAACCCCCTCATTATTCTATTCCACCCATAGTGATATATCCATGGCTCGTGCTCATGTATTGCGTGAAAGTTTATAGGTTTGAGATTACTAAAGTATGAAACAATTGCTTGGCTTGTCATCGGGGCTGTGCATGATGAGAGCATTCTTGTGTGACGAAAATGGAGCATGACTAAACTATATGATTTTTTAGGGATGAACTTTCTTTGGCCATGTTATTTTGAGAAGACATAATTGCTTAGTTAGTATGCTTGAAGTATTATTATTTTATGTCAATATGAACTTTTATCTTGAATCTTTCGGATCTGAACATTCATGCCACAATTAAGAATAATTACATTGATAGTATGCCAAGTAGCATTCCACATCAAAAATTATGTTTTTATCATTTACCTACTCGAGGACGAGCAGGAAGTAAGCTTGGGGATGCTGATACGTCTCCAACGTATCTATAATTTTTGATTGCTCCATGCTATATTATCTTCTGTTTTGGATGTTTATGGGCTTTATTATACACTTTTATATTATTTTTGGGACTAACCTATTAACCTAGAGCCTAGTGCCAGTTTCTGTTTTTTGCCTATTTTAGGGTTTCGAAGAAAAGGAAAATCAAACGGAGTCCAATTGACCTGAAACTTCACGGAACTTATTTTTGGAAGGAAAGCAACCCGAGAGACTTTGTCCACGTCAAGGGAGCTTCGAGGAAGCCACGAGGTAGGGGGCGCGCCCACCCCCCTGGGCGCGCCCTCCACCCTCGTGGGCCCCTCATGGCCCCCTTGACGTACTTCTTCCGCCTATATATCTTCATATACCCTAAAACGATCGGGGAGCACAATAGATCGGGAGTTCCGCCGCCAGAAGCCTCCGTAGCCATCGAAAGCCAATCTAGACCTGTTCCGGCACCCTGCCGGAGGGGACAATCCCTCTCCGGTGGCCATCTTCATCATCCCAGTGCTCTCGACGACGAGGAGGGAGTAGTTCTCCCTCGGGGCTGAGGGTATGTACCAGTAGCTATGTGTTTGATCTCTCTTTCTCTCTCTCTCTCTCTCTCTCTCTCTCTCTCTCTCGTGTTCTTGATTTGGCACGATCTTGATGTATAGCGAGCTTTGCTATTATAGTTGGATCCTATGATGTTCCTCCCCCTCTACTCTCTTGTAATTAATTGAGTTTTCCCTTTGAAGTAATCTTATCGGATTGAGTCTTTAAAGATTTGAGAACACTTGATGTATGTCTTGCCATGCGTATCTGTGGTGACAATGGGATATCACGTGATTCACTTGATGTATGTTTTGGTGATCAACTTGCGGGTTCCGCCCATGAACCTCTGCATAGGGGTTGGCACACGTTTTCGTTGTGATTCTCCGGTAGAACTTTGGGGCACTCTTTGAGGTCCTTTGTGTTGGTTGAATAGATGAATCTGAGATTGTGTGATGCATATCGTATAATCATACCCACGGATACTTGAGGTGACATTGGAGTATCTAGGTGACATTGGGGTTTTGGTTGATTTGTGTCTTAAGATGTTATTCTAGTACGAACTCTAGGGTTGTTTGTGACACTTATAGGAATAGCCCAACGGATTGATTGGAAAGAATAACTTTGAGGTGGTTTCGTACCCTACCATAATCTCTTCGTTCGTTCTCCCTATTAGTGACTTTGGAGTGACTCTTTGTTGCATGTTGAGGGATAGTTATGTGATCCAATTATGATATTATTGCTGAGAGGACTTGCACTAGTGAAAGTATGAACCCTAGGCCTTGTTTCCTATCATTGCAATACCGTTTATGCTCACTTTTACCATTAGTTACCTTGCTGTTTTTATATTTTCAGATTACAAGGTTGTGTAGTAGACATTAGGACGATCGGCGATCTAGCATTTGGGGTTGTCTTTCTTTTGGTTCCATAGTCGGACCTTGATTGTATTCTGGATGATGTATGATATATATTTGTATTGTGTGAAGTGGCAATTGTAAGCCAACTCTTTATCCCTTTCTTTTTCAGTACATGGGATGCGTAAAGATTACCCCTCTTGTGACATGCCTACCATGCGGTTATGCCTCTAAGTCGTGCCCCGACACGTCGGATATATAGCCGCATCGTGGGTGTTACATCCAGTGACCAGTCCCTTTGCAGTAGAAGCACTCAGTCTCAGGCTTAGGTCCAGACTTGGGTTTCTTCTCTTGAGTAGCAACTTGTTTGTCGTTTTTCTTGAAGTTCCATTTCTTCTTCCCGTTACCTTTTTTCTTGAAACTGGTGGTCTTGTTGACCATCAACACTTGATGCTCCTTCTTGATTTCTACCTCCGCAACTTTTAGCATTGCGAAGAGCTCGGGAATCGTCTTATCCATCCCTTGCATATTATAATTCATCACGAAGCTCTTGTAGCTTGGTGGCAGTGATTGAAGAACTCTGTCAATGACAGTATCGACAGGAAGATTAACTCCCAGTTGAGTCAAGTGGTTATGGTACCCAGACATTCTGAGTATATGTTCACTGGCAGAACTATTCTCCTCCATCTTGTAGCTGTAGAACTTATTGGAGACTTCATATCTCTCATTCCGGGCATTTGCTTGAAATATTAACTTCAACTCCTGGAACATCTCATATGCTCCATGACGTTCAAAACGTCGTTGAAGTCCCGGTTCTAAGCCGTAAAGCATGGCACACTGAACTATCGAGTAGTCATCAGCTTTGCTCTGCCAGACGTTCATAACATCCGGCGTTGCTCCCGCAGCGGGTTTGGCACCTAGCGGTGCTTCCAGGACGTAATTCTTTTGTGCAACAATGAGGATAATCCTCAAGTTATGGGCCCAGTCCGTGTAACTGCTACCATCATCTTTCAACTTTGCTTTCTCAAGGAACACATTAAAATTTAACGGAACAACAGCACGGGCCATCTATCTACAAAAACATAGACAAGCAAAAGTACTATTAGGTACTAAGTTCATGATAAATTAAAGTTCAATTAATCATATTTAAGAACTCCCACTTAGATAGATATCCCTCTAATCATCTAAGTGATCACGTGATCCATATCAACTAAACCATGACCGATCATCACGTGAAATGGAGTAGTTTTCAATGGTGAACATCACTATGTTGATCATATCTACTATATGATTCACGCTCGACCTTTTGGTCTCAGTGTTCCGAGGCCTATCTGCATATGCTAGGCTCATCAAGTTTAACTTGAGTATTTTCTACGTGTGCAAAACTGGCTTGCACCCGTTGTATGTGAACGTAGAGCTTATCACACCCGATCATCACATGGTGTCTCGGCACGACGAACTTTGGCAACGGTGCATACTCAGGGAGAACACTTGTACCTTGAAATTTAGTGAGAGATCATCTTATAATGCTACCGTCAATCAAGCAGAATAAGATGCATAAAGGATAACATCACATGCAATCAATATAAGTGATATGATATGGCCATCATCATCTTGTGCCTGTGATCTCCATCTCCAAAGCACCGTCATGATCACCATCGTCACCAGCTTGACACCTTGATCACCATCGAAGCATCGTTGTTGTCATGCCAATTATTGCCTCCACGACTATCGCTACCGCTTAGTGATAAAATAAAGCAATTACATGACGATTGAATTTCATACAATAAAGCGACAACCATATGGCTCCTGCCAGTTGCCGATAAATGTGTTACAAAACATGATCATCTCATACAATAAAATTTAGCATCATGTCTTGACCATATCACATCACAACATGCCCTGCAAAAACAAGTTAGACATCCTCTACTTTGTTCTTGCAAGTTTTACGTGGCTGCTACGGGCTGAGCAAGAACCGTTCTTACCTACGCATCAAAACCACAACGATACTTCGTCAAGTTAATGTTGTTTTAACCTTGAACAAGGATCAGGCGTAGTCACACTCGGTTCAACTAAAGTAGGAGAAACTGACACCCGCCAGCCACCTGTGTGCAAAGCACGTCGGTAGAACCAGTCTCGCGTAAGCGTACACGTAATGTCGGTCCGGGCCGCTTCATCCAACAATACCGCCGAACCAAAGTATGACATGTTGGTAAGCAGTATGACTTGTATCGCCAACAACTCACTTGTGTTCTACTCATGCATATAACATCTACGCATAAACCTGGCTTAGATGCCACTGTTGGGTAACGTAGTAATTTCAAAAGAAATCCTACGCACACGCAAGATCATGGTGATGCATAGCAACGAGACGGGAGAATATGTCTACGTACCCTTGTAGACCGAAAGCGGAAGCGTTTATCAACGCAGTTGATGTAGCCGTACATCTTCATGATCTGCCCCGATCAAGTACCGAACATACGACACCTCCGCGTTCAGCACACGTTCAGCTCGATGACGTCCTTGCGTTCTTGATCCAACAAGAGGGGCGAAGTAGTAGATGAGTTTCGGCAGCACGATGGTGTGGTGACGGTGTTGGTGAAGAACAATCTCCGCAGGGCTTCGCCTAAGCACTACGAAAACTATTATGGAGGATAAACTAGAGGGGACGGGGTTGCCGGCACACGGCTTGGTGTTTCTTGATGTGTCTTGGGTGCTAGCCCTACCCCTCTATTTATATGTTGAGCCTTGGGGTCGAAACTTGGAGTAAAAGCCTCGACAAAGTCGGTTTCACCCGAAAGGCAAGAGTCCTTCTCGGACTCCGGGGCCAGACGCCAGGGTTCCCGGCGTCTAGACCCTGACGCCAGGGACGCTGGCGTCTGGCCTCTAGACTCCGCCAAAGTTCCTTTTATGCTTTCCAAAAACCTTGTGGGCTTTCCCCTTTGACCCAAATAAAGTGTTCTCGTACCCAAACATTTCGGGAAACATCCAGAACCCCTTCCAGTGAATTCCGGAACCCTTCCGGAGACCAAACACTATTATCCTATATATCAAAATTTATCTTCGGACCATTCCGGAGTTCCTCATCATGTCCGTGATCTTATCCGGAACTCCGAACAACATTCGGTTACCAACATACATAACTCATAAATACTATATCATCAACAAACATTTAAGCGTGCGGACCCTACGAGTTCGAGAACTATGTAGACATGACCGAGACACTTCTCTGGTCAATAACCAATAGTGGAACCTGGATGCCCATATTGGCTCCTACATATTCTACGAAGATCTTAATCGGTCGAACCGCATAACAACATACATTGTTCCCTTTGTCATCGATATGTTACTTGCCCGAGATTCGATCGTCGATATCTCAATACCTAGTTCAATCTTGTTACCGGCAGGTCTCTTTACTCGTTCTGTAATGCATCATCCCGCAACTAACTCATTAGTTACATTGTTGCAAGGCTTATAGTGACGTGCATTACCGAGAGGGCCCAGAGATACCTCTCTGACAATCGGAGTGACAAATCCTAGTCTCGATTTATGCCAACTCAACAAGTACCATCGGAAACACATGTAGAGCACCTTTATAATCGCCCAGTTATGTTGTGACGTTTGGTAGCACACAAAGTGTTCCTCCGGTAATCGGCAGTTGCATAATCTCATAGTCATAGGAACATGTATAAGTTATGAAGAAAGCAATAGCCGTAAACTAAAACGATCAAGTGCTAAGCTAACGGAATGGGTCAAGTCAATCACATCATTCTCCTAATGATGTGATCCCGTTTATCAAATGACAACTCATGTCTATGGTTAGGAAACATAACCACCTTTGATTAACGAGCTAGTCAAATAGAGGCATACTAGTGACACTCTATTTGTCTATGTATTCACACATGTATTATGTTTCCGGTTAAGACAATTCTAGCATGAATAATAAACATTTATCATGAAATAAGGAAATAAATAATAACTTTATTATTGCCTCTAGGGCATATTTCCTTCAACTATAACCTTCAATTACTGTTGGATACCCGGTATAGTGAAGTTCATAACTCGTAGTACCTTTTAGATAGCGCATTATTCTTTCAAGTGCATGCCAATGAACATCGCACGGGTTTGAAACAAATGGTCTTAGTTTACTCACAACAAATGAGATGTCAGGCCTTGTAGAGCTAGCTAAATACATAAGCGAGCCAATGAGTTGAGAAAATCTCAATTGATCCTTTGTTTCTCCTTCATTCTTCCAAATCAACACACTCAAATCATAAGGTGTTGGAGGAGGTTTGCATTCTGAATATCCAAAGCGATCCAGAACCTTCTCTACATAGTGAGACTACAACAGAGTGATCCCACCATCATTACCTCTCACAAGCTTGATGTTCAAGATAACATCAGCTACTCCAAGGTCTTTCATCTCAAAGTTTTGGTTCAAAAATCTTTCACTTCCTCAATGTGAAGGAAATATGCCCTAGAGGCAATAATAAAGTTGTTATTTATATTTACTTATATCATGATAAATGTTTATTATTCATGCTAGAATTGTATTAACCGGAAACTTAGTACATGTGTGAATACATAGACAAAATAGTGTCCCTAGTATGCCTCTACTTGACTAGCTCGTTAATCAAAGATGGTTAAGTTTCCTAACCATAGACATGTGTTGTCATTTGATGAACGGGATCACATCATTAGAGGATGATGTCATGGACAAGACCCATCCGTTAGCTTAGCATAATGATCGTTTAGTTTTATTGGTATTGCTATCTTCATGACTTATACATGCTCCTCTGACTATGAGATTATGCAACTCCCGAATACCGGAGGAACACCTTGTGTGCTATCAAACATCAGAACGTAACTGAGTGATTATAAAGATGCTCTACAGGTGTCTCCGATGGTGTTTGTTGAGTTGGCATAGATTGAGATTAGGATTTGTCACTCAGAGTATCGGAGAGGTATCTCTGGACCCTCTCGGTAATGCAGATCACTATGAGCCTTGTAAGCAATGTGACTAATGAGTTAGTTACGGGATGATGCATTATGAAACATGTAAACAGACTTGCCGGTAACGAGATTGAACTAGGTATAATGATACCGACGATCGAATCTCGGGCAAGTAACATACCGAAGACAAAGGGAACAACATATGTTGTTGTGCGGTTTGACCGATAAAGATTTTCGTAGAATATGTAGGAGACAATATGAGCATCCAGGTTCCGCTGTTGGTTATTGACCGGAGATGTGTCTCGGTCATGTCTACATAGTTCTCGAACCCGTAGGGTCCGCATGCTTAAAGTTCGATGACGATTTGTATTATGAGTTATGTGATTTGATGACCGAAGATTGTTCGGAGTCCCGAATGAGATCACGGACATGACGAGGAGTCTTGAAATGGTCGAGAGGTAAAGATCAATATATTGGAAGGTTATATTCGGACACCCGAATGGTTCCGAAGTGTTTCGGTATTTTCCGGAGTACCGGGAAGGTACCGGAACCCCCGGGGGGTTAATGGGCCTTCATGGGCCCTTGAGGAGAGAGGCAGCCAGGTGGAGGCACGCACCCCCCAAGCCCAAACCAAATTGGACTAGGGTTGGGGGGGCTTTCCTTCTCCTCCTCATTCTCTTTCCCCCTTCCCCCTTCTTCGGAAAGGAAGGGGGGGGGGGGGGGAATGCTTCTTGGACCGGGAGTCCAAGTACGACTTCCTCCCTTGGCGTGCCCCCTCTAGGGCCGGCCTACTCTCCTCCCCCTTTATATACATGGGAAGGGGGCACCCCAAATACACACCAAGTCTTCTCTTAGTCGTGTGCAGTGCCCCCTCCACAGTTACACACCTTGGTCATATCGTCGTAGTGCTTAGGCGAAGCCATGCGCTGGTAACTTCATCATCACCATCGCCATGCCGTCGTGCTGATGGAACTCTACCTTGTCCACAATTGGATCAAGAGATCGAGGGACGTCATCGAGCTGAACGTGTGCTGAATGCGGAGGTGTCGTACGTTCGGTGCTTGGATTGGTTGGATCGTGAAGACGTTCGACTACATTAACCACGTTACTAAATGCTTTCGCTTTCGGTCTACGAGGGTACGTGGACACACTCTCCCCTCTCATTGCTATGCATCTCCTAGATAGATCTTGTGTGATCGTAGGTAGTTTTTTTTGAAATACTGCGTTCCCCAACACAATGACCATAAGATTTCTTCCAAAATAAGTATGTCATCAACATACAAACACAGTATAACTCCCTCGCCTCCACCATGGTGATAGTACACACACTTATCGGCTTTGTTTGCAACAAAGCCCGTAGATGTCAAAGTTTTTTTGAACTTCTCGTCCCATTGCTTAGGTGCTTGTCTCAAACCATACAAAGATTTTAGTAATTTGCACACTTCTCCTTCATGACCATCTACTACAAAATCACCAGGTTGTTCCATGTAAATTTTCCTCCTCCAACTCTCCATTTAGGAAAGTTGTCTTAACATCCATTTGATGAAAGAGAAGATTGTGTGAGGCAGCCAATGAGAGTAGTACTCGAATGGTGGTCAATCTGGCCACAAGCACATAAGTATCAAAGAAATCTTCACCTTCTTTTTGGGTATATCCCTTGGCTACAAGCCATGCCTTGTACTTTTCAATTGTACCATTATGCCTAAGCTTTTTCTTAAACACCCACTTACACCCTACAGGTTTACACCCAAAATGTCACACCCCGATTTTTGGCCCTTTCCTTTTCTTTTGGATTTCTTTGATTTCTTATTTGGATTTCCTTTTCTGTGGCTCTGTGGTCTTGAAAGCTGCGAAGATCATCTCATCTTCCTCTCCCAAGTGGTTTGTCACCCTCAAATCTTTCCCAAGGCCATGTCATTTCCATCTTAGCCCAACCCTAATATTCATTTCTTGGGAATATTCCTTTTTCTATTAAAGGAATAACCCTGTTTACCCTAGGTTGTGAAAGAACCTATATTTCTGTCATTACCAAAATTCTTTTGGACCATATGAACCTTGGATACGCAAAAATATTCAAGATTTCATGCTCATGGTGAGCAACCATCCAATCTTTGTTTCTGGTCATTATTTCAGTTTGTGAAGCAAATATATTTTATATTGCTCCATAAATTCTCAAATGTTACCAGGACATTCTCCTACCATTATAACCTCCCTCCACAAAATTTGAGCTCATTTCATTGAGCCAATAGTTCTCAAGAATTTTCCTAAGTTTTTGTCCATAGAGGACCACTGTGAAGGAAGTACCATTTTTGTTTATCCAAATGGTATAATTTTTTTACAATGACTTCATATGTCCTTATGATCATCCTACCCCAAATTTCAGATCAATCCATTCATCCATTCGAGCACAACTTCAACTTTCTCATTTCTGTCTAGTGGGGCATATTGCAAAGCAAGTGTCATCTAGGCTTGTCCTTTTGAGCTGAAACTTTGCCAAGCTAGTCACCTTAGTGGATGATTATCCTCATCCAAACATGATGCCCCTTGGACATGTGAATTTCCCTCACAAGTAATCAAACACTTGGCTGCTAATTCATGTTTGAGCTCAGTTCAGTCTCCACTTAAGATTCTTCGGTTGTCCCCTTCTTCCTAGCATCTACTGGGAGTGCCTAACACGCCATACACACTTAGGCCACCCAGAACGCATGGCAAGGCCATGTTCACGCGGTGAGCACGCGTCTGGCATGTTGTTCGACGCGCTCTGGATTTGGGGCCCCCAGCCACTGACCGGTCATCGTGCTCTCCACACCACACCATGTTTACAACATCGCTCATACCCCCCTTCGTCCACGCGCACCCTGGCCCCCTCCTCTTTCTTCCTCCCCACTCCACGACAGCCGTGTCCGCGTGCTGTCCGTGTTTCCTCTGCCATGACCGCGTAAACGTGTCATCTTCGAGCTCTCTCAAGCGCCCCTGTGGCCTCTCCGTGTTGAGGGAGTCCTCTAGACACCTTCCCCCTCCCCTCTGCATGGCCTGCTGATGACCCACAAGTATAGGGGATCAATCGTAGTTCTTTCGATAAGTAAGAGTGTCGAACCCAACGAGGAATAGAAGGAAATGACAAGTAGTTTTCAGCAAGGTATTCTCTGCAAGCACTGAAATTATAAGTAACAAGTAGTTTGATAGCAAAATAATTTGTAACGAGCAAGTAACGGTAACGGTAACAAAAAGTGCAGCAATTTAGCCCAATCCTTTTGAGGCAAAGGACATGCCAAAACAGTTTCTTATGATAAGCAAAGTGTTCTTGAGTGTACACGGGAATTTTATCTAGTCACTTTCATCATGCTGGTTTGATTTGTGTTTGCTACTTTGATAATTTGATATGTGGGTGGACCGGTGCTTAGGTGTTGTTCTTACTTGAACAAGCCTCCTACTTATGATTAACCCCCTCGCAAGCATCCGCAACTACGAGAAAAGTATTAAGATAAAATATAACCATAGCATTAAACTTTTGGATCCAAATCAGCCCCTTACGGAATAACGCATAAACTAGGATTTAAGTTTCTGTCACCCTCGCAAACCATTATCTAATAACTACTCCACAATGCATTCCCTTAGGCCCAAATATGGTGAAGTGTCATGTAGTCAACATTCATATGACACCACTAAGGGAATCACAGCATACATACCATCAAAATATCAAACACATATCAAGTTCACATGATTACTTGCAACAAGATTTCTCCCATGACCTCAAGAACAAAAGTAACTACTCACAAATGATAATCATGCTCAAGATCAGAGGGTATTAAATATCATAATGGATCTGAACATATAATCTTCCACCAAGTAAACCATATAGTAATCAACTACAAGATGTAATCAACACTACATTAGCATATAGCTGAATTCAGTTCGTGGATATGGTTGATCAAGCATGGTTCTAAACTCTTATAATATAGTATCTGTATGTCTACACATATGACCTTATTTTGTTCTTGGTTAATGTATTTGATCTACTAATACGAGGTGATTAGATCCTAATGTTATATATCTTAACTACCATTGCTAATCCCTAAAAAAACTACCATTGCTAACTCAAATCGCTTTGGACTGAGACCAAGGGCAAAAGAAAGTGGCCTAATGTGCTGAGAAAAGATCACAACACAAGCATGCCCCACATAGTGGCGCCTGAGCCCCTATTATGTATGCATTAGACTCATCTATCATAGCATTTTATAAGATTCTTATTGTGCGCTCACTCTGACTCTCAAAAGAGGACTTTGCAATACCAATGGCTTTCCAAGTTCTCTAATCATACAAATACTACAAGGGATGGACGCTTTGCTGCGCTGTTGGTGTTGTTGGATTTTCGTAATTTTTTTACTCCCTCTCTTTCAGAATGTGAGGTGTATTAGTGCTTTGAAAAGTCAAACCTCATTAAGATTGACCAAATTTGTAGAGAAATATACACTATTTATAATATGAAATCCGTATCATTAGATTCATCATGAAATAAATTTCATATTTATTTATTTAGTATTGTGGATGCTGATATTTTCGGTTCTAAACTTGGTCAATTTTTTAAAATGACTTTTCAAAAAAGCAATACACACATTCTTTTACTCCATCTGCTCCAGAATATAAGGTGTATTAGTTCTTTGAAAACTCAAATCTCTTCAAGTCTGACTAAATTTATAGATAACTATATCAATATTCAAAATATCAAATTGATTCGTTAGATTCATCATGAAATGATTTTTCATGTTTTATTTATTTAGTATTGCGGATGTCATTTTTTGGCTCTGAACTTGGTTAATGTTAAAAAATTGAATTTTCAAAAAACTAATACACCTTATATTTTGAAACTGATGGAGTATTTGATTTGGCAAGTGGGGGGATAATGGAGTGTGTTTTGGTGGGCCTTCCGCGGTGTGATTCTCTGTTATTCTCTGTTATCCGTTAATCAACTTATAATTATGAGAGGAAATTTTTTGTGTTGGTGGCTGCATGTACTATTTTGATGCTACAATATGACATGTAATATTTTTTTAGGTGGTGAAAGGGTGTGTGTGATTGGTATGTCTTTATAGGCCGGTTGCTGCTGATTAATTTAAAAGATCGTTGACCCAACCAAATTCAAAGTTTAATTTACAAGGAAATCTTCAAAATTAAGAAGCATAATAAATTATTAAAAGAATTAAATAAAAAAGCTCTTTCAAAACCTGATGACCCTGTTTTAGTTTGGAGACCTTGATTGACTGTGATGCCTTAAAAATCAGGTACTTCCTCCTTACATCTATATAGGGCCTAATGTGTTTTTCGAGACTAACTTTGACCAAATATTAAAGCAATAATATATGACATGCAACTTACACAAAGCACACCGGTAAATTCGTGTGTGAAAGGAGCTTTCAATGATATAATTTTTACATTGTGCATGTCATGCACTATTAATCGTGTCAATAGTCAAATGCCGGTTTTAAAAAATGCATTAGGTCCTATATAGATGAAAGGAGAGAGTATAGCATATGGTGTATTAATAAATTGACTCACTCGGCTAGGCTCGTAGGTGGACCAAATTAGTAGCATGAGCCTTGACTTCAGAGAAAAGAGGAAAGGGATTGAAAGCCTTGTTTGGGGATTGACGTGGGCATCACAAAGTTAGCATAGCGATTGGTAGAAGACTCGTTCTATCCTCAACCTCGTTACGTACATGGCAGTGCTGAATGCCAGGTGGGGCCCATAGCGTAGCATTCCACATTTTCCAATTTTGTTTCCAGCACAGACCTTGGACCTGGACCAACACGCACAGGATCCACGTTATATGCTCATAACGCCATCATGTTTTAACCGGACGTGCGGTAGATATATTTGAGATATGTATTTGAGATAGTCTGCGACGCTTCTGTTGTTCGCAACGCTACCGCTACGACTGCGGGGGATGTTAGAGATATATTTGAGATAGAAGTACATGTATTTGATAGTCTAGGATTTGTAATTTGTTTTCTAACTTATCTTCAGAAAAGGTGTCTTGTTCTTCAAGTTTTGTACTCAATATATACTTGCTTTCAAGGCTCAATAATACATCCATCATATTCCACGACAATCCTTATCTCTCTCTTGTAACAGTCACGAACACGACGGCGGCGGCGCCGTGCCCAGGCAGCGGTCCATTGCAAACACATTACTAATACCCACGCAGCGCGTGCGGTCCAATAATAAACCCAGCGCGTGCGGTCCACGACTCGGCGGCGGCGCCGTGCCCAGGCCGCGAGCACGGGCACACAGCGCTTCGAGAGGCCTCCCTCCCGCGACTGAAGATCATCCCTCTCGGGCGCACCCCACGCGCGATGGCGGAGGCGCCTCTGCTGCCGCGGAAGGACCAGGAGGCGACGGGGTACTGGCGGAGCGAGGCCAGGAAGCTGGCGTACCTGGCGCTGCCGATGGTGGCCGTGAGCCTGTCGCAGTACGCGGTGCAGGTGTCCTCCAACATGATGGTCGGCCACCTCCCCGGCGTCCTCCCGCTCTCCTCCGCTGCCATCGCCACCTCCCTCGCTTCCGTCTCCGGCTTCAGCCTGCTCGTACGCACACCGCTCTTATCCCCA
>NC_041384.1:433731662-433753243 GCF_002162155.2 Triticum dicoccoides | reverse complement strand
GCTAGTACGTCCTAGACATCTAGCCTTGATTTCCATGGTGCGTGTTCTTAGCTCATCGAGATCGTTCCAAGGACCTTTTCCATCTTGAGATACAGACAAGGAAAAACGAGAGACTAACTCATGTTCTTTATTCCATTGGCTTAGGACTTTAGAGTACTCCCTCCGTCTCGTAGTGACTTTGTGTTTTTCTAAGTAGGAATTATCGAGACTGGTTAGAATGAATACTAGTGGGTGACATGCCATCAGATTTCTGATTGGTGTAAAGTGGTACTAGTATTTTATTCCGCAGCCGTCAAAGTACGTAGCAGTCATTTCTGAAGAACCGTTCAAACTATCTTTTTCTCTGCAATGGATTTCACACCATTTTATATATCAGCCTAAATTTCCACCACTAGCAAAAGTCAGTTTACTTGGAAGAAGAAATTAGGTTCATATGACTATGCTGAATTCAGCAAGTAATCAACATAAACTATGCTGAATTCATACAGACCGGCATGGCAAGCGCACTGGAAACGCTCTGCGGCCAGGCCTACGGCGCAAGGCAGTACCACACTCTGGGGCTCCACATGTACACAGCCATCGTCACTCTCCTGGTGGCGTGCGTCCCGCTGTCGCTCCTGTGGGCGTTCATGGGCAATCTCCTGGTGCTGATCGGGCAGGACCCCCTGATCGCGCACGGCGCCGGGAGGTACATCGTGTGGCTCATCCCGGGGCTCTTCGCCAACGCCGTGATCCAGCCCATCACCAAGTTCCTGCAGTCGCAGAGCCTCATCATGCCGCTGCTCCTGTCGTCCGTGGTCACGCTGGCGCTCCACGTCCCCCTGTGCTGGGTCATGGTGTTCAGGGCCGGGATGGGGTACACCGGCGCCGCCCTGGCCATCAGTGTCTCATACTGGCTCAACGTGGCCATGCTCGTGGCCTACATTGCGATGTCGAGCTCCTGCAAGGAGACGCGCACGCCGCCGACCATCAAGGCCTTCAGGGGGGTGGGTGTGTTCCTGCGCCTAGCTCTGCCCTCTGCGCTCATGATATGGTAACCAACCACCAGAACCTAATTGGAATGGAATTAACTTCGCATTTATGTGCCTAATCATGTAATGTTTACATTCGTTTTCAGTCTTGAGTGGTGGTCGTTTGAGCTGCTTATTCTCATGTCGGGGCTTCTGCCCAACCCCGAGCTTCAAACCTCGGTGCTCTCAATATGGTACCAAATGTGCACTGTTTGATGTGGCTTAAATCTGCTTCTAGTATAAGAAGGCTGAACTTACATTTTTACTTTTACTATTTTCACAGCCTCACGAGCGTCACATTGCTCTTTACTATACCTTCTGGACTTGGAGCTGCTGGAAGGTACGATCTTTCAAGGCAGTTAATACACGGCCGATGTGGAAATAGTTTCGGTTTGATAGTTGATTCTGTATTTCTTAACGAACAGCACGCGAGTAGCTAACGAATTGGGTGCTGGGAACCCGGAAGGAGCTCGATCGGCGGTCCGGGTCGTGATGTCGGTCGCGGTGACAGAGGCGGTGGTCGTCAGTGGAAGTCTTTTGCTGTCACGGCGCCTCCTGGGCCGTGCTTACAGCAGCGAGGAGGAGGTGGCATCTGCCGTCGCCGTGATGGTTCCTCTCGTCTGCATCACCGTGGTCACCGATGGCCTGCAAGGGGTTCTCTCAGGTCACATTCATTTCTGAGTTCTGGGAGCAACTGCATGACCTTGCAAGTTCTCTATCGTTTCCAACAAAACGTAGCTACTCTTCTTGTTACTAACATCTCTGTGCCTGTGCGTACGTTCTTGCTCAGGCGTCGCTCGAGGATGCGGATGGCAGCACGTGGGCGCGTACGTCAACCTCGGCTCCTTCTACTTGCTCGGAATCCCCATGGCGATGCTCCTCGGTTTTGTGCTCAAGATGGGGGAAAAGGGGCTTTGGATTGGCGTCGTCTGTGGATCCATCTCGCAGACCACGCTTCTCTCCGCCATCACGTTTTTCACCGACTGGCAGAAGATGGTTTGCTCGTCTGAACCTACTGTTACACCTATAAAAATCATACGCGAAAACGAACAGTCCAAAGAATTATTCAGGAGTGTTGCACAATCTTACGGTTTGTCGCATTTTTTGCATTATCATGCAGGCTGACAAAGCTTTGGAGAGATCGCTCAGTGAGAAGGCAACGGAGTCCGAGTCGAGATCTCTGCTGGAATAGTTAGACTGCAATTTTGTAGGGGACACGCATCCCATCGCTGTGGTTTCTCTCTCAAGTGACAATGTAATTGTAGAGGAGGAAGAGGACGTGTAAGAGAACGGCTATAGCGTGGACGAGCTCGTTTGCTCCTGGTACGTGGACCAATGGTACAGCGTGTACATGGGGCTGGCATTAATACGTGGTGAGTTTAAAAGTGTAGATACTAGTTGATATACGGCCCTTGGCCCGTATAGCAGGGTTACAGTGCCCGGCCTTGCCGTGATGGGAACTGACGAGGCGTTTCGTTGGGGACCACGCACACCAGGGAGACGCACACGCGGGTGCATCGCCGCTGCCAACCGGCGAGGTTGCCTCAACCGTGCAGATGCGAAAGCAGACGGAGCAGGAGGAGGAGTGCCGAACGTATAGGTATAGCTAGCCTCCGTCTCCACGAGACACGCCCGAGCTCTTCCCCGATCTTATCGCTGCTCTGCGTCGCATCGTCCCTCTCCAGCGGCGACTCCAATGTGAAGTGTAGTAGTACTGTCAAGATGTGAGCATAATCTAATTTTTCTCTATTTAGGTTCAGTCCCGTTCAGTTAGGTTCAGGTCCACCTTACTGGCATGACAACATGGGGCTCTGACGGGAAGATGGCATCTGAAGCATAGTAGTAATGTCTACGCTTCTGATCTGTATCTACCTTGGCCATTTTTGAAAACGTCTTGTAGGGTCAATGGTATTCGTGAGCGAATATTTTTTCCTCTTGAACATGGCAAGTTTGAAAGAAATTTCTATTGGTCACACAGCAAATTCAGAAAATTATGTCCCTCAACACATGGCAAATTTTAGGAAAAATTGTAATTGTCACACGACAATTTACGAATTCTGATTTTTAAATCATGACAATTCTTGAAACAAATTTGTAATTGTCTCATGGCAATTCTTGAAGCAAATTGTGCTTTTTATATCATGGCAATTATTGAAACAAATAGTACACAACCATGTCACCTTAACATATATCGCCGTGTTCACATGGCAAATGCAGGTATTCTTTTTTGAATGACCATGACAAATGCAAAAAAACATATTTATAATGACATTTTTATTGTAGAAACCATAGCAAATTCTCTATTTATTGTTTGTACCATGGCATTTTTTTGTAGATTCCTTGGCCATTATTGTACATGTGGCAAATTTCTCTTTAGTAGTATGGCAAATTCCTAAATTTTCCTGTTTCTAGAGAACAAAATTCCTACAAAATTTGCCATGCACTGATGGAAAAAACTAAATTTGCCATCTTTTTGAAGAGAACAAAATTCTTTAATTTTGCCATGATGTGCATTGGTTTTAAGAGCATGATGGCATAATTTTGCGTATCGATCATAGCAAAAGTTATACGCAATTGCAATGCTTTGTTTTTTCTCAACATCATGGCAAGTAGTGTCATGGTAAGTTTTACACACATTTGCCATTTTTGGCATGCTGTAATTTTTTGGCTTTGACTATTTATGATTTCTTACTCTCCTCGAACTATGTACATGGCATGACATTTTACTTGGTTTGTAGCTATAATTTTTGACATGGCAATTTCTTTTCTTTTCTTTTTTTGACATGGGCAGTTTAAGTTTTATACGACAACTATATGATAGCCATGACAAACTTTAATATGTTTTTGCCACGGCAACTTAAGTAGGTGTTCCACATCTCTATAGTTACCATGGCAAAAAAAATAAGATCTTTTTCGCCATGCCACCTTAAGTTTTGCAATACATATATAGACATGTCATGGCAAACCTTTGTATTAGATCTGTGTTCATTACATGACAGAGTTTTACTTGCTTTTTAGCTATAAACCAGCCATGGAAAACTTTCTAATGTTTTCGCCATGTGCAGTTTAAGTTTTATACTACATTTCAAAAATTGTACTTATGGCAAATTTATTATATCTGACCATGGAAAATTTATTGTATCGGCCGTGTCATTTTTGTCTGTGGCTAACATCACAAATAATATTTTTGGAACCTAGCATGTAAAAGTTATTGTACAAAATCTATGAATTTTCCTATGTCATTAGTTGCCATCATTTTAGAAAAAAAAATAGGGAAATGAATTTTTCATCACATGAAAAGATAGCAGAAAATTTGGAGTTGCCTTGGTCCACTATCTAGTTTTGCCAGCAAAGTCATACAAAAAAATAGTTGCCATGGTGTAAAAATAGTAGGGGTGTTTCGAGAATTGTTACGCGTTATAGAGATTTTTTTTCATGAATGCCATGCGAACATTACAAAAATTGCCATGTGAACAGAAAAAATGAATGTGTGCGCTTGTAGGGAAATAGTAAAAAACAATTTTGAAATTTTCCATGTGAGTATTAGAAAAGTTGTTGTTAATATTTTTTCCATTCTTTTTCACAAAGCAAAATCTTCTTAACTTGCCATTACAAGTACAATGGGTTCGTAGGTCATCTGGGTTGCGCTAGAGGGTCCTGTCATATACATTAACAATTTTTATATAATGTTTATGGCACCTTCGCATGTATATAGCATGGCAATTTTTTTTAAGACACCCACAAAAATATATATTTTTAAGAGCATGGCAATCTATATTATCTAGATCATCTGTCATTTTACTTTACTGTCGGCGAAAAGCAGCTACTATTTGGCAAAAACCGGTTTCAGTTTGACGGAAAGTGATTTCTATTTAGTGGAAAGTGGTTTCTATTTTACGCAAAGCGGCTTGACATTTTTTTTGAGTTAATAAATACAATGAATACTAGGTCTGTTTTGCGGCAACCCGTTGGAGATGCTTTTACTGCCCGATCATGCAAAAGTTTTTTTTGTTTTGCGGATCGCTCATGCAAAAGTTGATGTATCAAAAGTTGACGTAGTTGGTGTGCCAAAGTATAGGCGTGGACGTGGAGCAACCATGGTATTTCCAGTCACATGTGCCGGCTCGCACATGTTGGTCCTGGACGTCCTCGCTCCTACGCCGTGATAAACCCGTTTGTTAATCATGTGGGTCCCGTCGTACCTGCAAAGCCCAGTATACAACGTATATACCCGACAGTACCTGACACGGCCCAATCCCGGCGAGAACGAGCGGCTAGCGATTCCAGGAGCGTGCGAGCTCGTCCGCTCCTACGAATTTTCGACGTAAACCACTCCTTTTATCCCTCTTTACTTGTTTGGTGTCCGCGGCGGAATGTTTGGTGAAGCTCGATTTTGAAATCCCCTGGTTCACGTTTCCGCTAGTTTTGCTCTACTCGGACAGACACAGTGGGTCCATGCCGGACAGCTCAAGACTTGACGGTTGCATCTTGCCTCTACTATTAAAATCTCTACTAATACAAAGAGTTGGTGAAGCCTCCCTCCCATCTATTCTTTGTTGCGTAGTTGATGGTCGCATTTTTGATGAAACCTTTTCTCTCATCTATTATTTGTTGCTTTTTATTCTTGGTTTTGGACAACCAACTTTTGGGGACTAATTATTTTCTCTAGGACCGCAACATACGGGCCCTTCCAAGCAAACAATTCATCCCCAGGTAGGGAGGAATGAATGAGCGTTTTCGTTCGCTCAAAATAACCACTCCCAGCGAAAGTTTTTGAATTGCCATGTAAAAACTGGTAAAATTGCCGCAGTGTTGTGAAAGATTTGTCATGTTCTAAAGTAACACCCCGAATGCTTCTCAAGCTCGACACCGCCCGTGCTTTAGACTTGGTGTTGTGGCCTTTCGTCCTTGAAACCCTCACTCGGGTTTTGGCGTGCGTTGGCAGGAGTTGATTTTTATCACCCTTGCATCTGCTTCCACACATGTCCTTGTTAACGGCATCCATGGCCCACCCATCTTCCACGCAGGGGGCCTTTGCCAGGGAGATCCTCTCTCACCGATGCTTTTCGTTTTGATCATCGACGTCCTGAACTCTTTCATCCAAATTGCAAGTCGAGTGGGCCTCTTGCAACGACTAATGACGCGACATGTGGCCTATAGTGTTTCGTTATACGCCGACGACATTATCATTTTCTACCACCAGACGAGCACGAATCTTCAGTGATCAAAGAGTTGCTTACCCTCTTTGGCAATGTTAGCGTGATGCGCACCAACTACAACAAGTGCTCTGTGACACCTATCAAGTGTTGTGGTGAGCAGGTGGCCACCTTCGCCGCCTTCATGGCGTGCCCCATCGCCCACTTACCCGTCAAGTACCTGGGTCTTCCTCTTTCCATCAGGAAGACATCCGACGTTGAGCTTCTCCTTCTTGTTGACAAGCCCGAGAAGAAGCTATCCACTTGGCAGGCTTCCATGTTATCTCTCCATCGCCGGAGGAGCGAATCCCACTGTCGAGCTATCTAGTCCCTTATCAAACTTTACGATGAACCCGTAAGTTATCGTTGTGATTACCGTGTTACTGGTGATGTTTGAGAAACCCCAAGATCACCGTACAGTAAGAAGTGACTGCGATGCTCTCGTGGTCTAAGGAGAAAAAACACACGTTAACACTCTGTGTTATTATAATTGATTATAGACGATATTACTCAATTCATAACGTCATAATCTCAATGTTGTTTTAGGACTGTCGTTTAACACTTTAAATGATATTCCAAGATCCGGAAAACGTGATCACCAACAACACTTGAGCTAGTCCTAAAGCCAAGACTAGGAATCTTTTATTTAACCGTTTATCATTCCACGTATGCATATAAATTTTCCACTGAATCATGTATTCCAAGATCATAGCAGTTACAACATAGAGTATCAACTCTTTAATTATGAATATGAAAATATAATAATGCAAATATTATTGCCTCTAGGGAATATTTTAGAAAGTCTCCCACTTGCCCTAGAGTCAATAATCTAGTTGCATGTTATTCTAACACCCATGGATATCCGATGTTGCTCATGCTTTGCTAGTGGTAGAGCCTTCATCACTGGATTTGATACTCTTCAAATCTTCATGTTATTTGTGTCGGTAATATTTGGTTTTACTCTGTGTAATTCTAATGTTACATTAATGTTTACACTATGTCTCTATACAGTCCATTTTATAGGAGAGCAGCATTTTGGAGGACGAGCTCCATGGAGCTCGTTTTTTTGAAAAAAATATAAAATCGTATTTTGAAGTTTCAAAAAATTCTGGAAAAAATCATACGCATCCATATGGATGTGCTTTACATGTGTGTAAAGTCTAAGGATGAAATACACTACGGTGATAGCTACAAAAAAAAAGATAAATTCATGCACTTTTATAGTGAACAATGCATATACTGTTCACCATTTCAAAACCACGTTTTTGTCTTTTTTGTGTACCTCCCATCGTAATGTATATCATCATCAAATTTCACACACATGTATTACACATCCATACGAATGCGTATAATTCTTTTAGTTTTTTTTTTGAAACTTCAAAATTTTCAAAATATAGAGCTCCATGGAGCTCGGCCTCCATTTAGCATTTTTGATTTTATAGTAACACTATATCTCCATATAGCATATTTACTATATCTTCATATAGTTAATATCATTTGGAACTACTCCGTACTTTATAAACAAACTTTTATTGATCTAGATTATATTCTATTCAGGACTTCTTAAGCCTCAATTTCTATCATCTGTAAGATCCACAGGTATGTTCGTTTAATATTATAGCCCAATAGTTTATATGAACTTGTCTTGTGTAACGTTTTACCACAAACAATTGATGTAACTATTTACAACAATTTCTTCATCTCCTCTATGAAGAAGCAAAATCTTCGTTCAACTGAGGTAGCAAGCCACAACCTATGGGTGCGGGCGCGCCTAGCTTGCTCTGTGGCGCACCATCGATCATGTTGTGTGGTGAGCTGCAGCCTCTCAGCCCTGACATGCCTATCTTGATCCATGACGCTGAAGCGCCGTGCATTAAGGGTCTGCTCAACCCTGGCGATGATGCGCATCACGATGTCGTCCATCGCGTTGTCGGGGAGCGCCTCGGCCTCGACGGGCCTTGGCACCTTCTCGTTTTCCTCATCGAGGAGGTTGATGGCAGAGGCGATGCTTTGGTGGGTTGGCATACTTGGAAAAGGTGAATGTGCTATAGGCTGCGCTTATTGCCTCGGTGCGTCGTGCGCCGCCTAGGTTTATGGGTAATATCGCTGGGTGCCGGCGGGACACCGGTGCGGAAATGGTGGGAAGCATTGGCGTGTTCATAAAACACCATCAATTAATGGAAACTTAGCATAGAAGGAACATCGAGCTAGCACGACGCGTGCGGGCACATTGCTCGCCCAAGGCACACTATTCATAGTAAAGAATATTGTTCCATTTATCCTAGTAGAGCAATGGCGGCAAGCATCATAAGAAGAAGTAGATGATGATTAGATGATCATTTATCCTAGTTAATTATGAATGTAATAGTTTATTTTGGTGTGTGGAAATGTCATGTGTGTACTAGCCACCTATGTCATTGGATGTTTGTCATGTATCACACACATCTTGTCTACACAAAACGATTATGTTCTCTCCTGGCTCAACACAAATAGTTTATCAGAATGAACTGTATGCCCTCCATTGCACACACCTTAATCTGGCTGAACTGTTTCTGTTGTGTTGCCTAATGGAAAACAGTTCATCCGAGTGAATCCTATGCCGTATATCGCACACATCTTGATCTGGCTGACCGTTTTTGTTGCGTTCCCTAATCGCAAACAGTTTATCCGAGTGAACTGTATGTCGTGTATCACACACACCTTGATCTGGCTGACCATTTCTATTGTGTTGTCACATCGCAAACAGTTCTTATGGATTAACCGTATGACAGGCATCACACACGCAACTATAATACGAACCGTGTTTGATGTCTCCGCCATCGCAAACATTTTGTATCATTTTTACAGTTTTATTACATCACCCTTTGCGATTAATGCATCGCACACAGTTTCGTCGAAGGGTCTCTGATTGTAGTGCCGCGTTAGCATCATCCTACAGTAGTGATTGAGAAGGTGAATTGAAAGTATGTTTTATTATTTCATGCTCCATCCGGGTTAATAAAAAATTTGAACGCATACCCACAGCAAATGACCTGAAGCATCCAAGTCGCTGACCCCATCCTGCCCCCAGCATCACATGAGTAGAAGGAAAGCAGGCTAACCGACCTGGCAATCGACGGTTCGGTAAGGAGTGCAACCAAGCACGTCAAGCATACACATCAGTCGGCCAGGCAGCAGAGGTAAAAAGCTGGAAGAGATGGAATAACAGGCCGTCTGGCCAACTGCATCAGTCCAATCCTGGGCAACACAACATGTGATCTGTCCCGCCGCAAGGGCCTCAAGGTCCGAGCAAGTTTGACACCTCAACGAATCCCTCCACACTTTACTTAAAAAAGCAACAGTTTGTCATCCGCAAATAGAAGATGATTAACTGTCAGGGCAGTTGGGGCCACCTTGACTCAATAATATGTGGTGATAGAGAATTGGATTTAAAAGTCACGAAAGGCTCTCTGCTGCAAGAGAAGATAAGGGAAAATTGGGTCTCCCTGCCGAATCCCTATTGTGGGCTTGAAGTCATATAGTCTCTCTCCATTAGACAAAACTGAAAATGAGATCGACTTGGTCATGTTCATAACAATATTGACCCAAGAAGGTGCAAACCCCAACTTGTCCACGATAGCCTGAAGATAATCCCACTCAAGTCTGTCATAAGCCTTCATCATATCAATTTAAGAGCACAAAAGTTGTTAGTCTTGGACTAGCCACGCATCATAAAATGCATACACTCATAAGCACAAATTATATTATTTGTTATTTACTTGCAAGGAACAAAATAAGACTGTTCTTCAGAGATGATATCCACATAATATACTTTGAACAATTTGCAACTACCTTCAAGGCAATCTTGTATAGAACATTGTAGAGACTTATAGGTCTGAATTGTGCAAGGAGTGTATGGTTAATTACCTTTGGAATTAGGACTAAAAGTGTTTTGTTGATACAACTTGCACTATCCTCCCCTCTAACAATGTGTAGAACTGCCTCTGTAACCTCGTTTCCACATATATCCATGTGTCGCCAATAAAAATGAGCCGAAAAGTCATCTAGCCCCAAGAATTTGGTTGGGAACATATGGAACAAAGCATTTTGTACCTCCTCCCTTGAATATTGCTCACAAAAATAGCACTCATCTTTGGTGTCACCTTGCGGGGTACATGGTTTAGGACCGCTTCCATCCCTATGACACCTTCAAGGTGTAGATGTTGGAAATATGCCCTAGAGGCAATAATAAATTGGTTATTATTATATTTCATTGTTCATGATAACCATTTATTATCCATGCTAGAATTGTATTGATAGGAAACTTAGATACATGTGTGGATACATAGACAACACCATGTCCCTAGTAAGCCTCTAGTTGACTAGCTCGTTGATCAATAAGATGGTTACGGTTTCCTGACCATGGACATTGGATGTCGTTGATAACGGGATCACATCATTAGGAGAATGATGTGATGGACAAGACCCAATCCTAAGCCTAGCACAAGATCGTGTAGTTCGTTTGCTAAAGCTTTTCTAATGTCAAGTATCATTTCCTTAGACCATGAGATTGTGCAACTCCCGGATACCGTAGGAGTGCTTTGGGTGTGCCAAACGTCACAACGTAACTGGGTGGCTATAAAGGTACACTACAGGTATCTCCGAAAGTGTCTGTTGGGTTGGCACAAATCGAGACTGGGATTTGTCACTCCATGTAAACGGAGAGGTATCTCTGGGCCCACTCGGTAGGACATCATCATAATGTGCACAATGTGACCAAGGAGTTGATCATGGGATGAAGTGTTACGGAACGAGTAAAGAGACTTGCCGGTAACGAGATTGAACAAGGTATCGGGATACCGACGATTGAATCTCGGGCAAGTACAATACCGATGGACAAAGGGAATTGTATACGGGATCGATTGAATCCTTGACATCGTGGTTCATCCGATGAGATCATCGTGGAGCATGTGGGAGCCAACATGGATATCCAGATCCCGCTGTTGGTTATTGGCCGGAGAGTTGTCTCGGTCATGTCTGCATGGTTCCCGAACCCGTAGGGTCTACACACTTAAGGTTCGGTGACGCTAGAGTTGTTATGGGAAATAGTATGTGGTTACCGAAGGTTGTTCAGAGTCTCGGATGAGATCCCGGACATGACGAGGAGCTCCGGAATGGTCCGGAGGTGAAGATCGGTATATTGGACGAAGGGTATTGGAGTCCGGAATTGTTCCGGGGGTACCAGGTGATGACCAGCGTGTCCGAAAGGGGTTTCGGAGGCCCCGGCAAGTGTTGGGGGGCCTTATGGGCCAAGGGGAGAGGGCACATCAGCCCACTAAGGGGCTGAGCGCCCCTCCCACCCCATCTCACGTAACCAGGAGAGGTGGGGGCGCCACCCCTAGGGCAGCCGCCCCTCCCGGCTTGGGGGGCAAGTTTCCTAGGGGGTGGGGGTGCCCAAACCCATCTAGGGTTTCCCCTGTGGCCGCCGCCCCTCCCCTAGGGAACCCTAGGGCGCCTCCCCCTCCTCCCTTCCCCTATATATAGTGAGGGAGAGAGAGGGCAGCCGCACCCTTCCCCTGGCGCAGCCCTCTTCCTCCTCCAACACCTCATCCTCCTCCGTAGTGCTTGGCGAAGCCCTGCCGGAGAACCACAAGCTCCATCAGCACCACGCCGTCATGCTGTCGGAGTTTTCCCTCAACTTCTCCTCTCACCTTGCTGGATCAAGAAGGAGGAGACGTCTCCCAACCGTACGTGTGTTGAACGCGGAGGTGCCGTCCGTTCGGCGCTAGGATCATCAGTGATTTGGATCACGACGAGTACGACTCCATCAACCCGTTCACTTGAACGCTTCCGCTTAGCGATCTACAAGGGTATGTAGATGCACTCTCCTTCCCCTCGTTGCTAGATTACTCCATAGATTGATCTTGGTGATGCGTAGAAAATTTTGAATTTCTGCTACGATCCCCAACAGTGGCATCATGAGCTAGGTCTATGCGTAGTTTCTATGCACGAGTAGAACACAAAGCAGTTGTGGGCGTAGATTTTGTCAATTTACTTGCCATTACTAGTCTTATCTTGATTCATCGGCATCGTGGGATGAAGGGGCCCGGACCGACCTTACACGTACTCTTACGTGAGACTGGTTCCACCGACTGACATGCACTAGTTGCATAAGGTGGCTAGCGGGTGTCTGTCTCTCCCACTTTAGTCGGATTGGATTCGTTGAAAAGGGTCCTTATGAAGGGTAAATAGAAATTGGCATATCATGTTGTGGTTTTCGCGTAGGTAAGAAATGTTCTTGCTAGAAACCTATAGCAGCCACGTAAAAACTTGCAACAACAATTAGGGGACGTCTAACTTGTTTTTGCAGCATATGCCTTGTGATGTGATATGGCCAAAAGGATGTGATGAATGATATATGTGATGTATGAGATTGATCATGTTCTTGTAATAGGAATCACGACTTGCATGTCGATGAGTATGACAACCGGCAGGAGCCATAGGAGTTGTCTTAATTTATTTATGACCTGCGTGTCAACATAAACGTCATGTAATTACTTTACTTCATTGCTAAAGCGTTAGGCATAGTACTAGAAGTAATAGATGACGAGACAACTTCAAGAAGACACGATGATGGAGATCATGGTGTCATGCCGGTGACAACGATGATCATGGAGCCCCGAAGATGGAGATCAAAAGGAGCAAAATGATATTGGCCATATCATGTCACTATTTGATTGCATGTGATGTTTATCATGTTTTACATCTTATTTGCTTAGAACGACGGTAGCTTAAATAAGATGATACCTCGAAATAATTTCAAGGAAAGTGTTCCCCCTAACTGTGCACCATTGCGAAGGTTCGTTGTTTTGAAGCACCACGTGATGATCGGGTGTGATAGATTCTAATGTTCGAATACAACGGGTGTAAGCCAGATTTACACACGCAATACACTTAGGTTGATTTGACGAGCCTAGCATGTACAGATATGGCCTCGAAACACGGAAGACCGAAAGGTCGAACATGAGTCATATAGAAGATACGATCAACATGAGATGTTCACCGTTGATGACTAGTCCATCTCACGTGATGATCGGACACGGCCTAGTCGATTCGGATCATGTTTCACTTAGATGACTAGAGGGATGTCTATCTGAGTGGGAGTTTATTAAATAATTTGATTAGATGAACTCAATTATCATGAACATAGTCTAAATTGTCTTTGCAAATATGTTGTAGATAAATAGCTCACGTTGTAGCTCCCTGTTTCAATACGTTCCTAGAGAAAGATTAAGTTGAAAGATATTATAAGCAATGATGCGGACTAGGTCCGTAGTCCGAGGAGTGTCCTCACTGCTACACAGAAGGCTTACGTCTTTGATACACCACTTGATGTGCAAACCCCTACAACGTCGTCTGTGGATGTTGTGAACACCTGACAGACACATCCTGATGACTACTTGATAGTTTAGTGCACCATACTTTACGGCTTAGAATCGGGATTCCAATGACATTTTGAACGCCATAGAACATATGAGATGTTCCAAGAGCTGAAATTGGGATTTTAGGCTCATGCCCGTGTTGAGAGGTATGAGACCTCTGACAAGTTCTTTTGCCAACAAGATGGAGGAGATAGCTCAGCTAGTGAGCATGTGCTCAGAATGTCTGGGTGCTACAATCACTTAAATCAAGTGTGAGTTAAACTTCCAGATAAGATAGTGATTGATAGAGTTCTCTAGACACTATCACTAAGCTACTAGATCTTCGTGATGAACTATGACATGCAAGGGATGGAGTTGATCCCAGAGCTGTTCGCGGTGCTTAAGACCGTAAAAGGTAGAAATCAAGAAGGAGCATCAAGTGTTGATGGTTTAACAAGACCACTGGTTTCAAGAAGGGCAAGGGCTAGAAGGGAAACTTCATGGATGGCAAACCAGTTGCCGCTCCAGTGAAGGAACCCAAGGTTGAACCCAAACCCGAGACTAAGTGCTTCTATTGTAAGGGGAATGGTCACTGGTAGCAGAATTACCCCAAATGCATGGTAGATAAGAAGGCTGGCAACTTCAACAAAGTATATACGTGTCATTAATGTGTACGTCACTAGTACTCCTGGTAGCACCTGGGTATTGGATACCAGTTCAGTTGCTATTAATGGTGACTTGAAGCAAAAGCTACGGACTAAACGGAGACTGGCTAAGGGCAAGGTGACGATGTGTGTTGGAAGTGTTTCCAAAGTTGATGAGATCACCATCGCACACTCCATCTGCCTTCGGGATTAGTATTGAACCTAGATAAATGTTATCAGGTGTCTACGTTGAGCATGAATATGATTAGATCATGTTCATTGCAATACGGTTATTCATTTAAGTTAGGGAATAATGGTTATTCTGATTACATGAATAATACCTTTCATGGTCATGCACCCTATGTGAATGGTTCATTGAATCTCGGTCGTGGTAATACACATGTTCACGCCAAAAGATGTAGAGTTAATAATGATAGTACCACTTTCTTGTGGCACTGCCGCTTAGGTCATATTGGCGTAAGATGCATGAAGAAACTCCATGTCGATGGATGTTTGGAGTCACTTGATTTTGAATCGCTTGACACATGCGAGCCATGCCTCATGGGCAGGATGACTAAGACCCCGTTATCAGGTACAATGAAACGGGCAAGTGAATTGTTGGAAATCATACATGCTGATGCGTGTGATCCAATGAGAATTGAAGCATGCGGTGGATATCACTATTTTCTCATCTTCACCGACGATTTGAGTAGATATAGGTATATTTACTTAATGAAGCACAAGTCTGAAACATTTGAAAAGTTCAAGCGATTTCAGAGTGAAGTTAAGAATCATCATAACAAGAAGATCAAATTCATGTGATCTGATCAATGAGAATTTCTGAGTTATGAGTTTGGAAAACACTTAAGACATTGTGGAATTGTTTCACAGTTGAAGCCATCTGGAACACCACAGGGTAATGGTGTGTCCGGACGTCGTAATCGAACCTTATGAGATATGGTGCGATCTATGATGTCTCTTACCGATCTACCATTTTCATTTTGAGGTTACGCGTTAAAGACAACTGCATTCACTTTAGATAGGACACCATCTAAGTCCGTTGAGACGACATCGTGTGAACATTGGTTTGGCAAGAAACCAAAGTTGTTGTTTCGTAATGTTTGGGGCTGCGATGCTTAAGGCTTCAGCCGGAGAAGCTCAAACCCAAAGCGGACAAACACATCTTCATAGGATACCCAAAGGTGACAGTTGGGTATACCTTCTATCTCAGATCCGATGGCAAATTGTTTGTCGCTAAGAACGGGCCCTTTCTCGAGAAGGAGTTTCTCTCGAAAGAATTGAGTGGGAGGAAGATAGAACTTGATGAGGTTGTCGAACCTTTATTTCAACCAGAGAGTGATGCAACACAGAAAGATGTTTTCTGTGGAGCCTACATCTGTTGAATAGGAAGTTAATGATAGTGATCATGAAGTTTCGGATCAAGTTTCTATCGAACCCCGTAGGTTGACAAGGATATGTACTACTCCTGAGTGGTACGGTAATCCTGTCTTGGATATCATGTTGTTAGACAACAATGAACCTACGAGCTATGGAGAAGCGATGGTGGGCCCGTATTCCGACAAATGGTTAGAAGCCATGAAATCTGAGATAGGATCCATATATCAGAACAAAGTATGGACTTTGGTGGACTTGCCCGATGATCGGCAAGCCATTGAGATAAATGGGTCTTTAAGAAGAATACAGACGTGGGCGGTAATGTTACCGTCTATGAAGCTCGACTTGTGGGAAAGAGTCTTTTCACAAGTTCAAGGAGTTGACTACGATGATAATTTCTCACCCGTAGCGATGCTTAAGTCCGTCGGAATCATGTTAGCATTAGCTGTATTTTTCGATTATGAAATCTTACAGATGGATGTCAAAACAAGTTTTCTTACCAGTTTTCGTAAGAAAAGTTGTATGTGATACAATAAAAGGTTTTGACGATCCTAAGGATGCTAAAAGGTATGCTGGCTCCAGCAATCCTTCTATGGACTAGAGCAAGCATCTCGGAATCGGAATATATGTTTTGATGGAATGATCAAAGCTTTTAGGTTTATACAATGTTTGCTAGAAACTTGTATTTACAAGAAAGTGAGTGGGAGCACTACAACATTTCTGATAAGTATATGTGGATGACATATTGCTGATTCGAAATAATGTAGAATTTCTGGAAAGCATAAACAGTTGTTTGAAGAGTGTTTTTCAAAGGAAGACCTGGATAAAGCTTCTTACAAATTGGGCATCAAGATCTATAGAGATAGATCAAGACGCCTGATGATACTTTCAAAGAATGCACACCTTGACATGTTTTTGAAGGAGTTCAAAATAGATCAGGCAAAGAAGGGGTTCTTACCCGAGTTGTAAGGTGTGAAGTTGAGTAAGACTCAAAGCTTGACCACGGCAGAAGAAAGAGGAAGGACGAAGGTCGTCCCCTATGCTCTTTTCATAGGCTCTATACGGTATGCCATGCTGAGTAACGCACCTGATGTGTGCCTTGCCACATGTCTGGCAAGAGGGTACAAAGGTGATCTAGGACTGGATCACCAGATAGCGGTCAAAATTATCCTTAGAGGAATAAGGAAATGTTTCTCGGTTATGGAGGTGATAAAGAGTTCGACGTAAAGAGTTATGTTGATGCAAGCTTAACACCTATACGGATAGCTCTGAGTAGAGATACCGGATACATATAATGGAGCAACAATTTGGAATAGCTCCAAGTGGAACGTGGTAGCAGCATCTATGATATGACATAAAGTTTTGCGAAATACATAGGGATCTGAATATGGCAGGACCCGTTGACTACAACCTCTCTCACAAGCATAACATGATCAAACCCAGAACTCTTTGAGTGTTTATCACATAGTGATGTGAACTAGATCATTGAGTCTAGTAGACTCTTGGATGTTGGTCACATGGCGATGTGACCTGTGAGTGTTAATCACATGGCGATGTGAACTAGATTATTAACTCTAGTACAAATGGGAGACTGTTGGAAATATGCCCTAGAGGCAATAATAAATTGGTTATTATTATATTTCATTGTTCATGATAACCGTTTATTATCCATGCTAAAATTGTATTGATAGGAAACTCAGATACATGTGTGGATACATAGACAACACCATGTCCCTAGTAAGCCTCTAGTTGACTAGCTCGTTGATCAATAAGATGGTTACGGTTTCCTGACCATGGACATTGGATGTCGTTGTAAACGGAGAGGTATCTCTGGGCCCACTCGGTAGGACATCATCATAATGTGCACAATGTGACCAAGGAGTTGATCATGGGATGATGTGTTACGGAACGAGTAAAGAGACTTGCCGGTAACGAGATTGAACAAGGTATCGGGATACCGACGATCGAATCTCGGGCAAGTACAATACCGATGGACAAAGGGAATTGTATACAGGATTGATTGAATCCTTGACATCGTGGTTCATCCGATGAGATCATCGTGGAGCATGTGGGAGTCAACATGGGTATCCAGATCCCGCTGTTGGTTATTGACCGGAGAGTTGTCTCGGTTATGTCTGCATGGTTCCCGAACCCGTAGGGTCTACACACTTAAGGTTCGGTGACGCTAGAGTTGCTATGGGAAATAGTATGTGGTTATCGAAGGTTGTTCGGAGTCCCGGATGAGATCCCGGACATGACGAGGAGCTCCGGAATGGTCCGGAGGTGAAGATCGGTATATTGGACGAAGGGTATTGGAGTCCGGAATTGTTCCGGGGGTACCAGGTGATGACCAGCGTGTCCGAAAGGGGTTTCGGAGGCCCCGACAAGCGTTGGGGGCCTTATGGGCCAAGGGGAGAGGGCACATCAGCCCACTAAGGGGCTGAGGGCCCCTCCCACCCCATCTCACGTAACCAGGAGAGGTGGGGGCGCCACCCCTAGGGCAGCCGCCCCTCCCAGCTTGGGGGGCAAGTTTCCTAGGGGGTGGGGGCGCCCAAACCCATCTAGGGTTTCCCCTGTGGCCGCCGCCCCTCCCCTAGGGAACCCTAGGGCGCCTCCCTTGTAACACCCTCGATGCGACTATAGCTCCCATGTGTCGAGGCACAACTTAGAGACATAATCACATTGAAGGCATATGTCGCAAGTTAGGCAATCTTCACAAACAACCCATGTAATATAATAATAAAAGGGGAGATAACATAGTTGGCTTACACTCGCCACATCAATCAAGTACATAAATAACATTACATCATCCAAACACTCATGGCCCGACTACGGCGCCAAAATAAAAGAGAACCCAACATGCGACAACGGTCCCAATCACCCCCAACTGGGCACCACTACTGATCATCGGGAAAGGAAACATAGTAACATTGAGAGTCCTCGTCGAACTCCCACTTGAGCTCATACGCGTCTGCTGGAGCGAAATCATCAGGCCCTGCATCTGGTATAATAGTAATCTGTGAGCCACAGGGACTCAGCAATCTCGCACCCTCGCGATCAAGACTATTTAAGCTTATATGTAAGGCAAGGTAAATATGTGGAGTTGCAGCAAGTGACTAGCAAATATGGTGGCAAACTTATTCGCAAAGAGAGCGAGAAGAGGAGGCAAAGCGCGAGCGTGAAACTAGAGAACAACCTGCGCAAACATTACTCCAACACCGTGTCCACTTCCCGGACTCCGCCGAGAAGAGTCCATCACGGTAACACACTCAGTTGATTCTTTTTAATTAATTAAGGTTCAAGTTATCTACAACCAGACATTAACAAATTCCCATCTGCCCATAACCGCAGGCACGGCTTTCGAAAGTTCAAATCCCTGCAGGGGAGTCCCAACTTAGCCCATGACAAGCTCTCACGGTCAACGAAGGAATAGACCTCCTCCCAAGATGTTCCGATCAGACTCGGTATCTCGGTAATTCAAGATACTTCGACAGGTTAAAACAAGACCAGCAACACCGCCCGAATGTGCCGACAAATCCCGATAGGAGCTGCACATATCTCTTTCTCAGGGCACACTCAGATAAGCAATCCGTACAGCTAAAACCAGCCCTCGAGTTTCCCCGAGGTGGCGCTGCAAGGGGCTCTAGTTTGGACCAACACTGAGAGGAGCACTGGCCCGGGGGGGTTAAAATAAGATGACCCTTGAGTCTGCAGAACCCAAGGGAAAGAAAAGGCTAGGTGGCGAATGGTAAGACCAATGTTGGGCATTGCTGGAAAAGCTTTAATCAAGGCGAACTATCAAGGGGTTCCCATTATAACCCAACCGCGTAAGGAACGCAAAAATCCGGGAACATAACACCAATATGACGGAAACTAGGGCGGCAAGACTGGAACAAAACACTAGGCGAGAGGCCGAGTCTTCCACCCTTTACCAAGTATATAGATGCATTAAGATAACAAGATAATATAATGATATCCCAACAAGTAAATAAATGTTCCAACAAGGAACGACCTTCAATCTTCACCTGCAACTAGCAACGCTATAAGAGGGGCTGAGCAAAGCGGTAACATAGCCAATCAATGGTTTGCTAGGACAAGGTGGGTTAGAGGTTTGACATGGCAATTTGGGAGGCTTGCAAGCAAGTGGTAGGCATCGTAGCATTGGCATAGCAAAAGAGCGAGCAAACTAGCATAGCAAAGATAGTAGTGATTTCGAGGGTATGATCATCTTGCCTGCACAGTTGTCAGAGTTGACTGGATCCTCAAAAGAAAACTCAACGGGCTCCTCGTTAGCGAACTCGTCTCCCGGCTCTATTCAAACAAGACAAACAAGCAACAAGGATACAATCAACCACATGCAAGACCAAGCAGTATGATGAAATGATGATATGCTATGCGGAATGCGATGCGGGATGCAAAATGCAAGATATGACAGGTAATGCATGAACCTGGCATCAACATGGAAATTCAAGTGTGCCACTGGAAAGATGAGATGAAATCGATTGAAAACGATATAAAGAACGCCGGAATCGGAGTTACGGTTTGGAAATGGCAAGCGATTCAAAAATGACACCGGTCTGCGATTTACAGCAAGTAGGCATCTAAATGCAACGAAATGAACATGCTACATCATCCAAACATGACAACAAAATACATGCCAGGGATGCATACAAGATGCTTAACAAAAATCTAACACTAAGCTACGGCCAATTCATCCATTAACAGGTTCAAACAAGCATGGCAAAAATGCATATGACGAACAGATCTCAGACTTGGTGAAATCAACACTTGTCTGGAATTTCAGATCAGGTAGCCCTCTTCGGAGCAACAAAACTATATGATACATGATCTGAACATGGCAAAGTAAAACATGGCATGGAGCTACTCAAAAATCTTAGCAAAAGTCCCTTAGTGACCTTGAGCCAAAAGGGATCAGAAAATACAATTGCAAGCACGTAAACATAGCAAAAACATAATCAAATCACAGACTTAGTGAAAACTGACACATGCTAAAACATAACTCAAGTAGGCATGTTTACGAGCTCGATGCACTCACTATGGTGCAAGTCAGGGCAAGACAAGCATACACCCATCAATAAGGCACAAAATGCAAGCTAGACATGGCAAGAACAATAGCATAGCATGCACGGATCAGCTACAACATCATCGGCAAAATTGCAAACAAGTTGACAATCTGCCCAGATTCACAAAGTAGCAAAAGTAGAGCTCGATTGACTCAAGCTAGGGTGCTCCATAATTGCAAACAAAGACATGGATGGATATAGCACTACAATATTAACAAAACATACTTACTGATCATCCTCTAAAAAGGCACGGATCACTAGGAAACAACATGAACATATGGCATCATGAGCTAAACAGATCAAGGACTCAGTGGAAATTACTAAGTCCCTGAAAACAGAATTAGTAAGTGCACCACTTTGCAAGCTTGCACAAGTCACCACACACATCACAAAAATATATGGGTTGCACCTCTGGAAAGATGACAAAACCCTTAATAAAACACATGTAGAGCATCAGGGCATAGCATGCACACATTAATCATGGCAAAAATGACAAAAACCTAAATGGAGTAGCAGATCTGACAATTAACTCAAGTAGCCCTCTTCTAACAGCATTTCGGGCATCAAGATGAACTCAAATGAAAATGATGCAATGGAATGAAATGATGTACTCTCTGAGATGAACATTTTGATATGCTATATGCATGAATCGGAGCTACGGATGCAAAGTTACGGAGCTACGAACATGAGCATATGGACTGAAAATATCAGGGACTTGAAAAAAAACAACCCTCAGATCTAGGGTTTGACCGGCGCGCGAACCGAGGCGGCGGCGGGCACTGTTCACGGCCGGCGGATCCGAGGTCGCCAGCGGCCGGCGAGGGCGAGGCGAGGCCGGAGAGGGGCGACGGCG
>NC_041384.1:433721608-433731140 GCF_002162155.2 Triticum dicoccoides | reverse complement strand
GCTGTAGAGAGAGGCGGCGGCGCGGGCGAAGGAGAAGGGCGGCGCGGGCGGCGTTCGACGGGAGAGGAGGCGGGGCCCGGGCGCGCGCGGGGAGGGCCGGCCTTGGGCCCGACGGGCCGGCGGGTGTGGCGGCGGTGATGTGGTCCGGGGCGCCCACGTGGCGGCTCCCGGTTGGCGGAGGCGGATCCGGACGTTGTCCGGCCTGTGCGGACACGTCCGGCAGCGGCGGAGATGTTTTTTTAGGGTTTGATGAGGCGATCCGAGATTTGGAATGGGGGAGGTATATATAGGCATAGAGGGAGCTAGGAGAGTCCAAATGAGGTGCGGTTTTCGGCCACGCGATCGTGATCGAACGCTCTAGATGATGGAGCAGAGTTAGGTGGGTTTTGGGCCAAATTGGAGGGGTGTTGGGCTGCAACACACATGAGGCCTTTTCGGTACCTCGGTTAACCGTTGGAGTATCAAACGAAGTCCAAATGATACGAAACTTGACAGGCGGTCTACCGGTAGTAAACCAAGGCCGCTTGGCAAGTCTCGGTCTAATCTGGAAATTTTTAATCCCCACACACGAAAGAAAGCTAGAAATGATCACCGGAGGAGAACGAAGCGTCGGAATGCAAAACGGACAACGGGGAAAATGCTCGAATGCATGAGACGAACACGTATGCAAATGCAATGCACATGATGACATGATATAAGATGCATGACAACGACAACAACACACGGAGACAAAACCCGAACCTGAGGAAATAAAATAACTTAACGCCGAAAACGGCAAGAGTTGGAGTACAAATTGGGAAAGTTACATCCGGGGTGTTACAACACTCCACCACTACGAAAGGATCTCGTCCCAAGATCTAGGATTGAAAGAACGCCGGGTACTCAGAATGGAGGTGATCCTCGCGTTCCCAGGTAGCTTCACGATCGGAATGGTGTGACCACTTGACTTTGAGAAATTTGATTGACTTGTTGCGAGTCTTGCGTTCAGTCTCTTCAAGAATAGCAACTGGGTGCTCACGATAAGAGAGATCTTCTTGGAGCTCAATGTCCTCGAAGTTGACGGTGCGGTCAGGAGTCTTGAAGCACTTTCGAAGCTGAGAGACATGGAATGTCATGAACATTTGCAAAGTTTGAAGGAAGCTCGAGTTGATAGGCGAGCTCGCCTCTCTTGCTGACAATCTTGAAAGGTCCCACGTATCTGGGGGCAAGCTTCCCTTTGATCCTGAAGCGACGAGTACCTTTCATAGGAGAGACGCGGAGGTAAACATGATCTCCAATCTCGAAAGCCAAATCACGGTGCTTACTATCATAGTAGCTCTTCTGGCGGGATTGGGCTTCTTTGAGGTTATCACGAATGACTTTGCACATTTCTTCTGCCTCTGTGATTAAGTCATTACCCAAAAGCTGACGTTCACCGGTTTCAGACCAGTTGAGAGGGGTACGGCACTTCCCGCCATACAGAATTTCAAATGGGGCCTTGCCCGAGCTTGCTTGAAAACTGTTGTTGTAGGAGAATTCAGCATAAGGAAGACAATCCTCTCACTTCATGCCGAAGGAGATCACACAAGCCCTGAGCATATCTTCAAGAATCTGGTTGACACGCTCGACTTGACCGCTAGTTTGAGGATGGAAAGCTGTGCTAAAGCGGATGTTGATGCCCATGGCCTCCTGAAAAGAATCCCAAAACTTCGAGGTAAAGATGCTGCCACGGTCTGAAGAGATCACTTGAGGAATACCGTGCAGAGAGACAATACGAGAGGTATAGAGTTCCGCCAATTGAGCTGCAGTGATCGACTCTTTGATAGGCAGAAAGTGAGCCACTTTGGTGAGTTTGTTGATGACAACGAATATAGCATCATTGCCACGCTTGGACTTTGGAAACCCAGTCACGAAGTCCATTTCGATGTGGTCAAACTTCCATTCTGGAATGGCAAGAGGTTGGAGGAGACCAGCTGGCCTTTGGTGTTCTGCCTTCACTCTTCTGCAGACATCACATTCATTCACGAATTGAGCAATCTCGCGCTTCATTCGAGTCCACCAATAAGCTTTCTTGAGGTCCTGATACATCTTCGTGCTCCCAGGGTGGATGGAGAGGAGAGAATTGTGACCTCGTTCATGATCACTTTAGGGAGGTCACCTTTGGGTACAACAATACGATCCTCGAAGAAGAGAGTGTCCTTGTCATCAAGGCGGTAGCACTTGTACTTGGACTGACTCTTGGCAATCCCAATCTTCACCTTTTTCACCATAGCATCAAGAAGCTGGGCTTGGCGAATCTGGTCTTCCAGGGTAGGAGAGACTTGAAGGTTGGCGAGGAAACCTTGAGGAACAACTTGCAGATTAAGTTTGCGGAAAACTTCACAAAGCTCGGGTTGATAAGGCTTGAGAATCAGACTGTTGCAGTAAGCTTTCCTGCTCAAAGCGTCAGCAATCACATTAGCATTGCCTGGAGTATACTCAATACTCAGATTATACTCTTGAATCATTTCGACCCATCGAGTTTGCCTGAGGTTGAGATTAGGCTGAGTGAAGATGTACTTGAGACTCTTGTGATCAGTGAAAATGTCCACTTTTCTTCCCAATAGAAGATGTCTCCAAGTCAAAAGAGCATGCACAACTGCCGCCAACTCGAGATCATGAGTGGGGTAGTTCTTCTCATTAGGCTTCAACTGGCGAGAGGTATAAGCAACAACTTTCTTCTCTTGCATCAAAACTGCGCCAAGACCTTGGAGAGAGGCATCACAAAAGACCTCGTACGGTTTGGATTCATCAGGCGGAGTCAGAACTAGAGCAGTGATCAATTTCTCTTTCAAAGTGTTGAAAGCAATATCACACTCCGGAGACCAAACGTACTTGACGTGCTTCTGAAGAAGATTAGAGACAGGCTTCGCAATCTTAGAAAAGTTTTCAATGAATCTTTGGAAATAGCTTGCGAGACCGGGAAAACTGCGGAGTTGCTTCACGTTCTGAGGAGGTTCCCAATTCACAATTGCAGACACCTTCTCACGATTCATGGCAATGCCCTTGGCAGAGATGATATGACCAAGATAAAAAACCTCATCGAGCCAAAATTCACACTTGGAGAACTTGGCGTAGAACTTGTGTTCCCTGAGTTTATCGAGAACCAAACGCAAGTGCTTGGCATGATCTTCCTTGTTCTTCGAGAAAACCAGAATGTCGTCGAGATAGACCAAAACGAAGTCATTGGTGTAGGCGTTGAAGATGAAATTCATCATGTGAGAGAACGTCGGAGGAGCGTTGACGAGGCCAAAAGACATGACAGTGTATTCATATGAACCAAAGCTTGTCCTGAAAGCCGTCTTGGGAATATCTTGCTCACGGATCCGAATCTGATGATAGCCCATACGGAGATCAAGCTTGGAGAATACTTGGGCACCTTTGAGTTGTTCGAACAGCTCATTGATGTTGGGAAGTGGGTATTTGTTCTTGATGGTCTTCTTGTTCACTGTACGGTAATCAACACAAAGTCGGTCCGTTCCATCCTTCTTCTTCACAAAAAGAACACCACAACCCCACGGAGAAGAACTAGGCCGGATGAGACCCATTTTCTCTTGAATATCGAGTTGCTTCTTCAGCTCCTTCAACTCTTCAGGTCCGAGCTTGTAAGGACGTTTGCACACAGGTTCCGTGCCAGGCTCAAGATCAATAACAAATTCAACTGGCTGGTGCGGAGGCATTCCTGGAAGTTCTTCTGGAAAGACGTCTTGATATTCGCAAACGACTGGAATTTGCGAAATAGCATCCAATTCACCCTTCTCATTGAGAGAAAACAGACAGATAGTATTATCCCGAGCGGCAAAGACAATTACATCCTCAGACGAATGAGTCAATTGAATCTGCCTGGCAGCACAATCAAGCTGAGCCTTGTGCTTAGAAAGCCAATCCATCCCGAGAATAAGATCAATATCCGAGTCACCAAGAACATTTGGAGAGGACAAGAACTTATAGTCACCCAAAGTGATTGTAACATCCGGAATGCATACTCGAGATGTCATTTGACGAGCCGGAGAGACAATAGCCAACGGTTTCGGCAACACTTGAGTAACAAAATCATGCTTATATGCAAAAGGTCTCGAGATGAAACAATGCGATGCACCAGTGTCAGAAAGAACTTTTGCAGGAACATCGTTAACAGGAAGGTTACCCATGATCACATCTGACGAGTCCTCTGCCTGAGCTGCATTCAGCAAGTTGACCTTGGCATGCTTGGGGTTATGCTTGACCACAGCTGTACTTGCCGATCTGACAGGAGGAGGAGGAGGAAGACGCCTCTGGTTGAAACACTTGTTGGCATAGTGACCCTTCTGTTGGCACTTGTTGCACGTGACCTCTGAAAGCGGACGGTGATACGGAGCACTCGATCTTGGAGCTTGAGACGAAGTCTTGTTCTGAAAGCCAGGGTTGGGTGGGTGGGAAGATCCACTGCCACCTTTGCTCTTCTGCTGATACGGCTGACGGAACGGAGGAGGAGGAAGCCAAAACTTCTGCTGCTTGGCCACTTGAGTAGAGGAAGAAGGAGTAACATCTCTGGCTCGCTTCTTGGAAGCATCACACCTCAACTGAGCAGCCTCTTGCTTCAGTGCCATGTTGTAGAACTCATCGTATCTCAAGGGCTCGAAGAGAACAAGGGCTAGCTGAATTTCTTCTTTGAGACCACCCCTGAACTGGTATATCATGCTCTTCTCATCAGGGACGTCCTGCTTGGCAAAGCGGGCGAGCTTATGGAACAACTTGTTGTAGTCATAGACAGACAAAGAGCCTTGCTTCAGATTGCGGAATTCCTCACGCTTGCTTTCAACCACGCTCTGAGGAATATGATGAGCTCGGAAATCTCAACGGAAATCATCCCAAGTGATAACACGTCCACCTCTGGAGTCCTTGTACTGCTGGAACCATTCTGCAGCTTGATCTTTAAGTTGGAAGGAAGCGAACTTAACAAAGTCCTCAGGCCTGACGTTACTGCACTCGAAATGCTTACACAGATCCACAAGCCAATCGTCAGCATCGGTTGCCTCAACACAATTGCTGAAAGTCTTTGGCCCGTTAGCAAGGAACTAGTTGAGTGAAGCAAAGTGATTCTGATTGCTGCCTTGATTCCCTTGGTTGCCTTGGTTGCGCTCTTGAAGAATTTGCATGATCAACTATGTGTTTGCATTGGTTGCGGCCATCACAGCTTGCCATGCCTCCGGAGGAGGTGGAGGTGGTGGCGGATCAGGGTTCGGAGTCGTGCGCGTTGGAGGAGCCATCCTGAAGAGGTTGACCACCATTAGCACATTGACAGACAAATATTGAAGCTGAATCCAACGGAATTGAAATTGCAACATATAGTCTTCACATCCGAACAAAATGAACGAATGCATTCCTCTTGAAATGGTCACATATCCATAAATTGAGAAGCCACGTAGAATTAAGGTAGAGAAATAATTCAACAAGGTACGGATCAAGAACGAATAATTGGTAAGAAATCCCAATCTCAAACCAATATCCGTGGAAGAAGAACTAGAGCTACTAGAATTCCCACCTATGAAACTCCCGAACCTTTCCGGTTATGCAATCAGGTGTTGGGGATACAGGGGAAGCATAATATCTCACCCAAACTAGCAATTCCTACATCCAGCTGTATCCATCCTTCAACACATAACCAAGAAACCTTCGGAAACCATCTGCCTCAACCTTCGAAAAGCATCCGTTATATAAGTTATGGCGATACTCCCGAACTCCCGCCCCAGTACTGGGTGGCGTCGAGGTTATCTCACCAACGAACTGCATAAAAGAGATTTTCGGTGTCGGCGTACTAAACTCAGGTATTCCAGAACTGCAACGATAAAATTATGATGACAACACCTCAGAGCTCAACTCCCTGGGACACTTCCACTAAACCCCTGACAGGAGGCACCAAGACAATGTTCTCATCATAAAACCATCGCAACGATTCCAAGATACCCACGTGATCCTAATATTTTTTTAGTGAAATTTGAGAAGAGAAGAGTCAAAACTCTACGTCAGGATGCCTTACCAGAGCGATGAGGAGACTGGCAAGTAAAAAGAATTCATAATCTCTCCGATATATAATTCCTAAATGACTCAAAACATTTTTCTAGACACAACTCGACCCCTAATAACGATCAAGCAATGGGGCTCCTAAGGTCGGGGAAGGCTCTGATTACCAACTTGTAACACCCTCGATGCGACTATAGCTCCCACGTGTCGAGGCACGACTTAGAGACATAATCGCATTGAAGGCATATGTCGCAAGTTAGGCAATCTTCACAAACATCCCATGTAATATAATAATAAAAGGGGAGATAATATAGTTGGCTTACACTCGCCACGTCAATCAAGTACATAAATAACATTACATCACCCAAACACTCATGGCCCGACTACGGCGCCGAAATAAAAGAGAACCCAACATGTGACAACGGTCCCAATCACCCCCAACTGGGCACCACTACTGATCATCGGGAAAGGAAACATAGTAACGTTGAGAGTCCTCGTCGAACTCCCACTTGAGCTCATACGCGTCTGCTGGAGCGGAATCATCAGGCCCTGCATCTGGTATAATAGTAATCTGTGATCCACAGGGACTCAGCAATCTCGCACCCTCGCGATCAAGACTATTTAAGCTTATAGGTAAGGCAAGATTAATATGTGGAGCTACAACAAGCGACTAGCAAATATGGTGGCTAACTTATTCGCAAAGAGAGCGAGAAGAGGAGGCAAAGCGCGAGCGTGAAACTAGAGAACAACCTGCGCAAACATTACTCCAACACCGTGTCCACTTCCCGGACTCCGCCGAGAAGAGGCCATCACGGTAACACACTCAGTTGATTCTTTTTAATTAATTAAGGTTCAAGTTATCTACAACCGGACATTAACAAATTCCCATCTGCCCATAACCGCGGGCACGGCTTTCGAAAGTTCAAATCCCTGCAGGGGAGTCCCAACTTAGCCCATGACAAGCTCTCACGATGAACGAAGGAATAGACCTCCTCCCAAGACGTTCCGATCATACTCGGTACCTCGGTAATTCAAGACAATTCGACAGGTTAAAACAAGACAAGCAACACCGCCTGAATGTGCCGACAAATCCCAATAGGAGCTACACATATCTCTTTCTCAAGGCACACTCAGATAAGCAATCCGTACAGCTAAAACCAGCCCTCGAGTTTCCTCGAGGTGGCGCTGCAAGGGGCTCTAGTTTGGACCAACACTGAGAGGAGCACTAGCCCGGGGGGGGTTAAAATAAGATGACCCTTGAGTCTGCAGAACCCAAGGGAAAGAAAAGGCTAGGTGGCGAATGGTAAGACCAATGTTGGGCATTGCTGGAAAAGCTTTAATCAAGGCGAACTATCAAGGGGTTCCCATTATAACCCAACCGCGTAAGGAATGCATAAATCCGGGAACATAACACCGATATGACGGAAACTAGGGCGGCAAGAGTGGAACAAAACACTAGGCGAGAGGCCGAGCCTTCCACCCTTTACCAAGTATATAGATGCATTAAGATAACAAGATAATATAATGATATCCCAACAAGTAAATAAATGTTCCAACAAGGAACGACCTTCAATCTTCACCTGCAACTAGCAACGCTATAAGAGGGGCTGAGCAAAGCGGTAACATAGCCAATCAACGGTTTGCTAGGACAAGGTGGGTTAGAGGTTTGACATGGCAATTTGGGAGGCTTGCAAGCAAGTGGTAGGCATCGTAGCATTGGCATAGCAAAAGAGCGAGCAAACTAGCATAGCAAAGATAGTAGTGATTTCAAGGGTATGATCATCTTGCCTGCACAGTTGTCAGAGTTGACTGGATCCTCAAAAGCAAACTCAACGGGCTCCTCGTTAGCGAACTCGTCTCCCGGCTCTATTCAAACAAGACAAACAAGCAACAAGGATACAATCAACCACATGCAAGACCAAGCAGTATGATGAAATGATGATATGCTATGCGGAATGCGATGCGGGATGCAAAATGCAAGATATGACAGGTAATGCATGAACCTGGCATCAACATGGAAATTCAAGTGTGCCACTGGAAAGATGAGATGAAATCGATTGAAAACGATATAAAGAACGCCGGAATCGGAGTTACGGTTTGGAAATGGCAAGCGATTCAAAAATGACACCGGTCTGCGATTTACAGCAAGTAGGCATCTAAATGCAACGAAATGAACATGCTACATCATCCAAACATGACAACAAAATACATGCCAGGGATGCATACAAGATGCTTAACAAAAATCTAGCACTGAGCTACGGCCAATTCATCCATTAACAAGTTCAAACAAGCATGGCAAAAATGCATATGACGAACAAATCTCAGACTTGGTGAAATCAACACTTGTCTGGAATTTCAGATCAGGTAGCCCTCTTCTGAGCAACAAAACTATATGATACAGGATCTGAACATGACAAAGTAAAACATGGCATGGAGCTACTCAAAGAGCTTAGCAAAAGTCCCTTAGTGACCTTGAGCCAAAAGGGATCAGAAAATACAATTGCAAGCATGTAAACATAGCAAAAACATAATCAGATCACAGACTTAGTGAAAACTGACACATGCTGAAACATAACTCAAGGATGCATGTTTACGAGCTCGATGCACTCACTATGGTACAAGTCATGGCAAGACAAGCATACACCCATCAAGAAGGCATAAAATGCAAGCTAGACATGGCAAGAACAATAGCATAGCATGCACGGATCAACTACAACATCATCGGCAAAATTGCAAACAAGTTGACAATCTGCCCAGATTCACAAAGTAGCAAAAGTAGAGCTCGATTGACTCAAGCTAGGGTGCTCCATAATTGCAAACAAGACATGGATGGATAGAGCACTACAATATTAACAAAACATCCTTACTGATCATCCTCAAAAAAGGCACGTATCACTAGGAAACAACATGAACATATGGCATCATGAGCTAAACAGATCAAGGACTTAGTGGAAATTACTAAGTCCCTGAAAACAGAATTAGCAAGTGCACCACTTTGCAAGCTTGCACAAGTCACCACACACATCACAAAAATACATGGGTTGCACCTCTGGAAAGATGACAAAACCCTTAACAAAACACATGTAGAGCATCAGGGCATAGCATGCACACATTAATCATGGCAAAAATGACAAAAACCTAAATGGAGCAGCAGATCTGACAATTAACTCAAGTAACCCTCTTCTAACAGCATTTCGGGCATCAAGATGAACTCAAATGAAAATGATGCACTGGAATGAAATGATGTACTCTCTGAGATGAACATTTTGATATGCTATATGCATGAATCGGAGCTACGGATGCAAAGTTACGGAGCTACGAACATGAGCATATGGACTGAAAATATCAGGGACTTAGAAAAAAAACAACCCTCAGATCTAGGGTTTGACCGGCGCGCGAACCGAGGCGGTGGCGGGCACTGTTCACGGTCGGCGGATCCGAGGTCGCCGGCGGCCGGCGACGGCGAGGCGAGGCCGGAGAGGGGCGACGACGGCGAGCTCCTGCGGTGGCG
>NC_041384.1:433686122-433721104 GCF_002162155.2 Triticum dicoccoides | reverse complement strand
GGGGCGGCGAGGAAGAGGCGGCGAGGTCGCCGGCGAGGGCGAGGTGGCCGGCGCTAGCTCCGGCGGCGGCGGCTGTAGAGAAAGGCGACGGCGTAGGCGAAGGAGAAGGGCGGCGCGGGCGGCATTCGACGGGAGAGGAGGCGGGGCCCGGGCGCGCGCGGGGAGGGCCGGCCTTGGGCCCGACGGGCCGGCGGGTGTGGCGGCGGTGATGTGGTCCGGGGCGCCCACGTGGCGGCTCCCGGTTGGTGGAGGCGGATCCGGACGTTGTCCGGCCTGTGCGGACACGTCCGGCGGCGGCGGAGATGTTTTTTTTAGGGTTTGATGAGGGGATCCGAGATTTGGAATGGGGGAGGTATATATAGGCATAGAGGGAGCTAGGAGAGTCCAAATGAGGTGCGGTTTTTTTGGCTACGCGATCGTGATCGAACGCTCTAGACGATGGAGCAGAGTTAGGTGGGTTTTGGGCCAAATTGGAGGGGTGTTGGGCTGCAACACACACGAGGCCTTTTCGGTACCTCGGTTAACCGTTGGAGTATCAAACGAAGTCCAAATGATACGAAACTTGACAGGCGGTCTACGAGTAGTAAACCAAGGCCGCTTGGCAAGTCTCGGTCCAATCCGGAAATTTTTAATCCCCACACACGAAAGAAAGCTAGAAATGACCACCGGAGGAGAACGAAGCACCGGAATGCAAAACGGACAACGGGGAAAATGCTCGAATGCATGAGACAAACACGTATGCAAATGCAATGCACATGATGACATGATATGAGATGCATGACAACGACAACAACACACGGAGACAAAACCCGAACCCGAGGAAATAAAATAACTTAACACCGAAAACGGCAAGAGTTGGAGTACAAATTGGGAAAGTTACATCCGGGGTGTTACATCCCCCTCCTCCCTTCCCCCTATATATAGTGAGGGAGAGAGAGGGAAGCCGCACCCTTCCCCTGGCGCAGCCCTCTTCCTCCTCCAACACCTCATCCTCCTTCGTAGTGCTTGGCGAAGCCCTGCCGGAGAACCACGAGCTCCATCACCACCACGCCGTCGTGCTGTCGGAGTTTTCCCTCAACTTCTCCTCTCACCTTGCTGGGTCAAGGAGGAGACGTCTACCAACCGTATGTGTGTTGAACGCGGAGGTGCCGCCTGTTCGGCGCTAGGATCATCGGTGATTTGGATCACGACGAGTATGACTCCATCAACCCCGTTCACTTGAACGCTTCCGCTTAGCGATCTACAAGGGTATGTAGATGCACTCTCCTTCCCCTCGTTTCTAGATTACTCCATAGATTGATCTTGGTGATGCGTAGAAAATTTTGAATTTCTGCTACGATCCCCAACAGTAGAGGTTTTGATAGAACTGTGACACTATCGTCTTGATCTCACAGGGGTCATATGTCAAAATGCTAAGAGAGTTGGCCAAAACCCTTGATCATGTTTTTCTTTCTTTGAATACTAGCCCTTAAGTGGGAAAATTTTGTATCCCTATCTGAAGTGGTAAGCCACTCAATTCTGGACCGTTGGCACCACATGATCTCTTCACGATGATAGAGCTCTATGAGTTTCTGATTTATATTCAGTTCCACATGAGATGGATCCGTTCTAACCGGATTGCTCCTCAACCTTTCCAAATCCACTCTCAGTAATTAATTACTTGCATACTGACCCAAACGTGTCTGAACTCCACCCCGAGAGATTCTTGGAGAGACTTGTGTGTTTCTATTTTAAGTCTTCCAACATGACCATCACCCAGCTAGTTTGGATCGTGTCCTTCCATGTTTCGTGTGTTTCCGACATTAGCTCATAGATAAAGAGACACTTTGAGTTGCTGGATTCTCCTTGACTGTCATTCATCTCCAGCAAAAAAGGACTATGGTCTGAGGTGGCCGTTGTCAGGTGCTAGAGCGATGCAAAATGGACATCGAGCTCCATCGAGCAGATCCCAACAAACGGTCTAGACGAACCCTAGTAAAGTGCCTTCAGAATTATTTTTTCCTCAAATTTCAAGAATCTCCCCTTGAAGCCAATGCCCGTTAACATGCAAATATCAACCATGTATCTGAAACCATGGATTTGAGCAATGCTACATTCTCCTACCCCCTCATGTTCTTTCGGACATAAAACTTCATTAAAATCCCCTGTAGAGAGCCAAGGGAGATCACTCGAACTGCATATGTCTTTCACCATGTCTTAGGTTTGATGTCGTAAGTGGATCTGAGCTTCACCATAAACACACGTAAGCCTCCATGGGTCTTCCTCGGTCTCCTTGATTGTGCAATCTACATGATACATTGGTAACCCAAAAATTCAAGATTATTGATTTATTCCAAAAAAACTCCTAAGCCACCATGTCTACCATTACTACTAATGCATAACCATGATCATACCCTTGCATACTCACTAAACCTTCAATCCTTGCCCTCCCAATTTTAGTTTCAATAATACAAAGCCCGCTAGGGGCAAATCTACTCACAAAATTGCGAAGCTCTTGAATTATCGCAGCTTTTCTCGCACCACGACAATTCCAAACGATGATACTCATTATGCCCGGTGACCTCCAAAGTATAAGACACCATTTTTTGCATCTGAATTCTTGTTAAGTGCAACACCCTTATGTGCAGGACGCTTAGCATTCCCCGTGGTTATTTTCGCCCTTTTTGGATCTTGCTTTGAGCTCGGGCTGGGAGGAACCGTAGGTGGGGGTAGCAGTAGCAGCTTATTCCCTCCAACGGAACTCGTAGCAACCGCTTGTACAAGAGCTACTGAAAGATCTTCAACTGCAAATGTAAGACCGTTCTCTACCTAGTTGTGTTTTCTGCCACGTTCAATGTCTTCCATCTTAGCATCGGGATCCTCGTAAACCTCTACACAACCACTTCAACGATCCTATTTCGCGACGCATGGCCGATCCTATTTGGCAACGCATGGCGGAACCTATTTGGTGGTGATCCTTGAAGTAGAACCAACAGTGATCGTAAACCTCCGCGGATCTTATTTGGCGACACATGGTAGATCCTATTTGGCGCGTAGGTCGGCAAATAGCGACCAAACGCGCTCCCCCGCTCCCCGCTACTTGCACATAAGCTGGCCCAACTAGTTCATTTCCTGTTTTAGGAAGGTTCTAGAACCTTCCCAAACTATTTTTTCTTGTGTTTTTTCCATTTACATTCTTTCCTTTTTTTCTATTTTCATTTTTTCATTTTTTTCTTTCTTGATTTCCTTTTTTAATGTTCTTTTTTATTTTCTTTATTTTGAAAATACCCTTCTAAATTTTAATTCATAAACACTTTTCAAAATTGACAACTTTTAAAAATTATGAACATTTTTTATATCACGAACATTTTTTAAAATCGTGAACATTTTCAAATTCGTCAACAATTTTTAAATTCGGGAACATTTTCTAAAATTGTGAAAAAAATCAAACTCTGAACATTTTCTGAATCCGGGAACATTTTCTGAAATTGTGAAAAAAAAACAAACTCGGGAACTTTTTTTTGAATCAGTGAAACACTTTTTGTATGGAAGATTTGTTTTTTGAAATTTGGGTACAATTTTTGAAATTCAGTTTTTTTACGAGCATTTTTGGAGTTAATGAACATTTTTTAACTCAACGAACATTTCTTATCGATGATTTTGTTTGAAATTTGGTGTCAATTTGTGAAATTTACAAACATTTTTTGAATTTCTTGAACATTTTCTGAATTTGCAAATATTTGTTAAAATTAATGAAGAATATTTAAATATGCAACCTTTTTTAAAATGCTGAACTTTTTTTATTTCCTATACTTTCTTTTAACTATCTTTAACGTGTTTTGAATGTTTGGATATATTTTCAAACCATGTACGTTTTCTGTATTCATGAACATTTTATGATTTCCCAAACTATTTTCGAATTCATGAACATTTTATGATTGATTAAACATCTGTTTTTCAAAATTCACATTTTTTGAAAATCTAGAACTGTTTTGAAATCATGAATTATTTTAAAGAAGAAAAGGATGAAAACAGAAAAGAAACATCGAAATAGAATCACGGGCATCCCACCATGCACACGGTCAGCCCAAAATGGTATGTGGGCTGCACGTTTGGCGCTTTCACGGAATAGGAGATCGTAGCAGCCGCCGCCAGGGAATTTTTTGTCCCCTGATCTCTGGCTACTATCTTGACGCTGAGAGGTGGGGGAGCCTCGCACCTTCAAGAGTTTTATGTTTTTCGTCATTATCTAGTGATTGTTTTTTATGAGAATAAATTTATTCTCGCTCTTTTGGTGATGTCATAAGATTAGAAAGTTTCATGCCATCGCAGATCCGACTATTCAGATCTAATGAGTTTATATTGGTGTGTCAAATTTTTTTTGTTGGTTTGATTTTTTGTGAAACTGAAATCTTTCATCGACATCATGATAAAGATATTGTGATCCGATGGTCTGCACTTCTAGGGGATCATCCCGGATTAAGTACGTTCATCGATCAAGGCTTCACATTTTTTTGGTTGGGCGACTCAAGTCGCTTTTAAAAACCATTATTGATAATGTTTGTGTGGGTGAAAGAGTGACAACATCATTGCTCCAATTGAATTGCGGCCGCTTTTCCAAAGTTTTTGGAGTATTTTTTCTAGCAAAGATTAATACCGTGAAAAGGTGTTTTCAAGAGATTTCATTGTAATTCTTAGCCATAAAAGTTACTTTGTATTTTCTTGGATTTTAGTTCTAAATTAGCGCGCTTGTTATGAGTATGAATAAAATTACACGTGTTTTTCAAAAAACATATGTTTAGAAAATGCAGAAAAAATACAAAGACTTTGCGCCTGCATATGTCATGCATATGTTCAAAATCAGGATTTTATTTACTTTTGTTGAGTTTGCGAAAGTTTTTTTGTTTTTTCTAATTCAACCATTGACAGGTCAATTGGCCAATCATGGACCATTGAACTAGACTAGGCGCACCATCGGTGGAATCACTAATTAAGGAATACTTCTTTCAAAGATCACTTCCATCTCTCCAAGTTGCGACAAGTGACGCGCTGCATGTGTGCCACTTTTGCAACCTTGGAGTTTTCTCTTTTTTCATACACCGTTTATTCAAAACGATTTATCTCTTAAATAGTGTATCCAAATCTCGAACCGTTTTCATCCTTGGATTCATCGGGCCGAGATTTTCAAATCTAGATTCCACGTTGATAAGTTTTGACGAACTTTTTATTTCAAAGAGAACCAGACGAAAAAACCAGACCGGAAGCACTTTTTTCCCTTTTTGAAAGCCGTTTTCGAGAGGCATGGCCGTGCCTCTCGTGCAAGCAAAAACATGCCTCTCGCGGAAGAAAAACCATGCCTCTGACGAAAAAACACGTTTTTTCCGTTTCTGAAAGGCACGACCATACCTCTTGCGGAAGCAAAACGCTGTCTCTTATGAATGAAAATATTTTTCCTTTCCGAGAGGCACGACAGTGCCTCTCGCGGAAGCAAAACTATGCCTCTTGTGGAAGAAAAAAAATGCATTTTTTGGTTTCCGAGAGGTATGGCCGTGCTTGTTGCGGAAGCAAAATCATCTCTCTCGCGCGGAAAAACGTGTTTTTTCGCGTAAAAATGTTTTCGTTAAAAAATTGGTCCAAAAGCTAAGAAAGACTGGTGAAAAACCAAAAGCCGGAAAAATCGAAAAAACCATTTAAAAAGCCAAAAACGTGTATGAAAAAATAAATAAAAAATTCAAAGGAAACGCCTACTATGCAACACATGGCGGTGACTGAGCGCCAAGTGACGCGTTGTCAACCCATCCCAAGTGAAAGGCCAGGAACGAGCGCACGCTTGATGGGCTGGCCATTTATGCTTGTGCGTCGGAGATTTTGCAACTAGATTTTTTTTACAGGGAAAATTTTGCAACTAGATGGCTGGGCCCGACTCCTAAAAAAAATTACTAGATTGTTGCAGGAAGTAACGTTAATGCATATGTTCAGAGAATGCAGAAAAGAATGCGAGAGTTGCAGTTGCAGCACAAATCTAATTTCAACAGGCATCCACGGATCAAACAAGAAATAATACCCCTTTGCACCCACATGAAGGTAAGGTCGGGCAAAAAAGCGTGCAGCTAAATAGTTCAGAACAAATCCCGAAACGTGGGGAGCTTCATCTCCCCCTCGGTGCTGACCGGGATGGTGAAGGTGCCGACGACGGGGAGGTCGATGGTGATCTCGACCTCCAACACGTAGTCGATGTCCCAGTCCCCGCTCAGATCTTTCATCAGTGACATGACGAAGTCGTAGGGCACATTCACCGGCAGCTCCAGCTTGGTGGTGCCGCTGGCGCCGATCCACCCGGGGTCAGGCATCGTGCCTGATGCTATGACGCTAGAATCACGCGAGAAACCATGGCATATAAGGCTGTGTGCATATGCCCAAAGATGATTGATCGATGACCATGCAAGATGATGGAGCGTACGAACTTTCCGTCGCTCTTGAACGTGTAGGTGAGCTCGCAGATGGGGATGCGGTACGAGTAGGGGTTGCTGACGTCGACGTGGCTGTGGAGCGCCACGCCCTCGCGGCTTATGCTCTTGAACGAGACCCGCTCTAGCGAAGCCTCGGGTTTGGGCATCTGCGCGATCTTCTCCGTCACGAACCCCTTGGCCTTGCCCACCAGGCTCGCCATCACCCCTCCTCCTCCTCCTCCTCCTCCTCCTGCGTCCCGCGTCTGCTCATCATCCTCTCCGCCTTGTTCTGCCGTCGTCGCGTCGTCGTCCTCTCCCGTGCCCATGCTTGCTTGGTGGCTGGATGGAATCAACGGCCGGTTCGTACGTCCCACGCGCGGCGCGGCGCGTCCCGGAGGCTTGCAGGTGGACGGACGGAGAGAGGAATGAGCGGCGCGGAGAGGAACCGAGGAAGCCGCGCGCGTTTGCGCCTGCGCTTTGTCATGCGATGCCGAGAACGCGGGTGGCGTCCGCGCCGGCCGAGGTGACTCACCGACATGTGTGTGCATGGGGCGCCACGGTCCCACGTGCAATGAAGCGTGCAACGCCGACTTCAGAGTGGTACCATGTGCAATGCGTTCGATTTGTCTAACTCCACTGGGGATCGATAGATCGGTCCATCGAGTGTTTCGAATGATCTGATTGTTACACCATCTACAGCCGCTCCAAATCTGAGCCCTCAAACGTACACGGACGCATCCGGCTTCCGAACACTAACCGGACGCTTTTCAAATTCTGTCCGTGTATCTTATATCCGGTATCCTATATTCATATTAATCATGCAAGATAGAAATAAACAACGTAAATCATCAAATATACATAAAAATCGGATGTAGAAATACACATTCAGATTATCAAAAGATCACCAACGGATCTCAGAAAGATCGCCAAAGTTCACGTAATTCACATAAATGACGTACAAGTTTAAACTAGATTACTAAAAACTTGGAATTAAAGACGGAGACGGCGGAGCTTCACCACTTCCTTGCTGGCCCTTTACCCTTCCTGTCACCGGCGTAGCTGTAGGTGCCGGCGGCTGGTGGAGGATCGTCCGAGTCGTCAGACGAGGAGCCATGGTCATCTTCGTCGTCGGGGGTGCCGGAGAGGATGATTAGCACTTTCAACCGCCAGACGGCCTTGTCATGCTGCGTCTTGAGCTTCGCAAGCCGGGCCGCCTCTGCCGCCTCACACTCGGATTGCTCAATGACAATCTCGAGTGCCTTGGCATTCTTTCGGCGGAGTCGCCGCGTGCCCGTCTTCGCGGTCGTAAGCGACCGGCGGTAGACCCAATCGAGGCGACGCGCGTCCTTGTCCTTCCCGCCGCCTCTCGTGGCGGCCGACACACGCCTCTAGTTCCGTTTTGCACGTCCGGGCCGGCAGGGCAAGCACAAGCATCCGCCGCTCCCCACATGGGGGACCAGCAACCGGTGCAGGCAGGGGACGGCGTAGGGGAGGCTCGGATTGCACGGGCCTGAAGGGGCCAGCGCTGGCGTCCGCATTGCGCCGGCGGGGGAGCTGAGTCTGTGATGACACTGCAGATCCGGAGCTGCCCCCGGTCTCCACCTTAGGCCGCTCCAAGACAATGCGGAGGGTCAGCTCAAAGTCAGGATCTACCTCGGAGTCGGAGTGGCTGCCAGAGCTCGACATTGCGCCGGATTCGATCAAAATCGATGTGGGGAGAGGAGAGGACGGAGCGAGAGAGGATAGTGTAAGTGAGCTAGGGTTGGGAGCGATGAGCCGTTCGGAATTTTTTGTGGGACAGCCGCGGGGTCGATGATGGGCCTGGCTTGTCAACCGCCTCATATCCGCCCTATATTTGGGTTGGATACGTGGGGTGTGGGTCAGTCCAGACATTTGAGGCACTTGGCCTATAACACTCACGATGCGGCTATATCTCCCACGTGTCGGAGCACGACTTAGAGGCATAACCGCATTGTAGGCATGTCGCAAGAGGGGTAATCTTTACACATCCCATGTACTGAATAAGAAAGAGGTACATAGTTGTCTTACAATCTTCACTTCACACAAAACATGAATATAACATTACATCAACCAGATACAAACAAGGTCTGACTATGGAACCAAAATAAAAGAAGACTACCCCTAATGCTAGATCCCCGATCCCCCGACTGGGCTCCACTACTGATCAACTGGAAATGGAACAACATAAAGAACACGATCTTCATCTAGCTCCTCATTGAGCTCGGTTGCGTCACCTGCACGGTATCATCGGCACCTGCAAACTGGTTTTGGAAGTAATCTGTGAGTCACGGGGACTCAGCAATCTCACACCCTCGCGATCAAGACTATTTAAGCTTATGGGTAGGAACAAGTAGTGGGGTGGAGCTGCAGCAAGCACTAGCAGATATGGTGGCTAACTTATGCAAATGAGGGCGAGAAGAGAAAGCAAAGCACGGTTGTGAACTAGAAGTGATGAAGAAGTGATCCTGAAACTACTTACGTTCAAGTATAACTCCAACACCGTGTTCACTTCCCAGACTCCACCGGAAAGAGACCATCATAGCTACACACGCGGTTGATGCATTTTAATTAAGTTAAGTTTCAAGTTCTCTACAACCGGACATTAACAAATTCCCATCTGCCCATAACCGCGGGCACGTCTTCCGAAAGTTCAAAAACCCCGCAGGGGTGTCCCAACTTAGCCCATCACAAGCTCTCACGGTCAACCAAGGATATTCCTTCTCCCAGAAAGACCCGATCAGACTCGGAATCCCGTTTACAAGACATTTCGACAATGGTAAAACAAGACCAGCAAAGCCACCCGAATGTGCCGACAAATGCCGATAGGAGCTGCAGATATCTCGTTCTTAGGGCACACCGGATTGTCCAAACTTCCGGTAGGCCAACCCAGAGTTGCCCCTGGTGGCCACCAGCTGCTGACAGGTTGGACCAACACTCAGAGGAGCACTGGCCTGGGTGGTAAAAATAAAGATGACCCTCGGGCTCCGGAAACCCAGGGAAAAGAAAAGGCTAGGTGGCAAATGGTAAAACTAAGGTTGGGCCTTGCTGGAGGAGTTTTATTCAAGGCGAACTGTCAAGGGGTTCCCATTATAACCCAACCGCGTAAAGAACGCAAAATCAAGGAACATAACACCGGTATGACGGAAACTAGGGCAGCAAGAGTGGAACAAAACACCAGGCATAAGGTCGAGCCTTCCACCCTTTACCAAGTGTATAGATGCATTAATTAAATAAGAGATATTGTGATAACCAACAAAACCATGCTCCAACATGGAACAAACTCCAAGCTCACCTGCAACTAGCAACGCTATAAGAAGGGTTGAGCAAAGCGGTAACATAGCCAAACAATGGTTTGCTAGGACAAGGTGGGTTAGAGGCTTGACATGGCAATATGGGAGGCATGATAAAGCAAGTGGTAGGTATCGCGACATAGCAATAGATCGAGCAACTAGCAAGCAAAGATAGAAGTGATTTCAAGGGTATGGTCATCTTGCCTGAGATCCCGCAAGGAAGAAGAACGAGTCCATGAAGAAGTCAAACGGATCCTCACAACACGACGTTATCGAAACCAACCCGAAGAAGCAACACCGGAAAGAAGCAAACAACATAGTAAACAACCAACACATAAACATGGCATGATGCACAAACAATTATGATGCATGTCCGTTTTAATGAAGCATGGCATGGCAAAGTGCAACAAACAACACTACAAATTAAGTGGAGCTCAATATGCAACGGAGTTGCATATTGAAGAAAACACCACATGACTTATTTAGTTCTCTCTTCTTTAGGTAATCAACAATATTAAATGTTGGTTAGCATGGCAAGAGGTGAAGCATACATAAACTAACTATCTGGGCAAGTTTAAATGAGGCCGGAACAACAAACAACAAGTCCGGAAACTCCTCATGTGCAATATTTTAGATTTGGTACTGTTCTGCCCTAAAGCATATTTTAGAGTTGTTAAGCATGCAAAGTAAAACCACCATGTTAAACTAGGCATTTTTCTACCCCATTTACATATAAAGTTTGTTAGGTTTGGAGCTACGGTTATTTAGTTATGAAATAAACCGTTTTAGCATGGCAATATGGCAAAATATATGCAAACAATAGTTTAAACATTTTAAACATGCATGAAAGTGACATATTATGAAACTAGATGAAAAACTAAGCATTTTACATATATAAGCTATTTGCAAATGATGCATGGTTTGTGAGATATTAAATGTATGAACATGAGGGTCTTTTCTGCAAATCTGTAAAACACTGGATAAATAGATAAATCACTCCTCGGGAAAAAAACATGAGTCGGGCCGAAACTGGCCCGAACTGGGCTGCACAGGAGCTAACAGGAGGTGGGCTTCCTCACATTGGGCTTCAGGGAGCCGGGCCTTGGCGCTAGTGGGCTGATGCGGGTGAAGGCGAGCGGTGGTCCAGCACGTTGGCGGCGCGGTCAATGCGGGCACTCCTGCTCGTCGCTGCTCGAACGGAAACAGAGGAGCGGCGCTGGAACAGGAGTGCGGCGGCGAGGAAGAGACGACGGAGGGGCGCGGCGAGGGTCTTGCGCGGGCGAGGGCGTGCAGGAACCGGCAGGATCCGAGGCTCGGTGGCGGTGGAGCTCCGTTCTGAGGGCAGTCCGCGGCAGAACGGCGTGTAGATGAGGCGGGGCTCGCCGTCTCTGACAGAGCACAAAAACGGCAGCAGCAGAGGAGCAGGCGGGGCGCCGGCAGGCACGGGAAGCGGCGGGTCGACGTGGTTCGCCGGGAAGACGGCAGCGGGCGGTGGACTTGACGGAGCTCGGCGAGGGGATCAGTCATGGCGTCGGGCGCCGTGCTCCTCGTTCCCTGCAGGCAGACAACGACGGGAGAGCGAGGTGAGCACGGGAAAGGAGAAAACAGGAGGAGACGACTGACGAGAAGGGAGACGAGGCCGGCCTGGGGGTGTTGGTCGCCGGCGGCGACGTCCAGTTGATGGAGAGACGGCGGGAGAGGGCCAAGTGGACCGACGGCCAAATCGGGAGAGAAACGGGCTGCAGGTTGATTCGGTGGTGCTGAAAACAAGGGGAAAATGGCAGCAAATCCGAGGAGGGGGAAGGCTGTAGGTGGCAGCGGCTAGAGGGGACAAAACTCCTATAATTTAGGGTTTGGTCTAAAAATAGACAAGGAGGTCTATATATAGCAAAACAAATCATTTTAGGGCGGTTAGGTCCCTCCGATTGTAATCAGACGGTCCGAGAAAAATACGTTAGGAGACTCCAACGAGAAAACGATGATACTTTATAGATGTTTGGGGATGATCCGGATCCAACGGTGACGACTGTCCGGGTCGGGTTCGGGTAAGTTTCGGACACGCTCGAGGGGTCGATGCATTGTGCAAAGAGGGGGTTGGCTGGGCCTAGGCTGTGTAGGAGAGGTCTCAGGCTGAGAAGAGAGAGACGGAAATGCAGCCCAGCAAGGTTTCCGGAGACCGAAAACGTCCAACGTTAGACCGGCTATATTGCCGCTATAGCTATCCATTGGGGCACCAACCGTACTCCGAATGCGATGAAACTTGGCAGGCGGTCTACTGACAACAAAACAACACCGCACGCCATCTTCCATCCCATTCCGAGAACATTTTCCGACCACTTAAAAAAATATTTCGGATGTGCCGCAGGCGCGTGCAAGTGTGGTTGAGCTTAGAATGGACAACGGAGAGAACGAGGAGACCCAGACGGATGCAAGTTTTGAAAACATGATGATGCAATGCACATGATGACGTGACAAGATGCAACACGCAAGCGACTGACATGGCAACGATGGCGAATAACTGGGAGACACCTGGCGCATCGGTCTCGGGGCGTTACAACACTCCACCACTACGAGAGGATCTCGTCCCGAGATCTAGGATGGCACCGGAGGGAAAATGGAAGAGGAAGAGAAAAGGTAAATCTAAGTTGCTTCTTTGACAAATGAGTGAAACCACGAACCTTGAGAGATTGAACAAATTGAAAGAAAGAACACAACGAAGATGAACAAAGTCGAAAACACTCTGTTATAAAAAGAGGAACAAGGAAGAACAAATTTGGATAGCACTCCGGTAGAAAATTGATATGAAACTTGATAAGATGAAAAGAACTTGAAGAGATGACACAACACTCCAGTTAAAAACAAGATATAGAAGGAATAATAATGATATAATTTGGGCAGCACTCCGATTGTAAATTGAAGGAATTAGAATCATGAACTTGATAAGATGAGAAGATGCTTGATGAAAACAGCAACACACTACCTCCAGAACTATTGAAAGAATGGCACAATGGGTAAGAACGATTTCAGACAGGACTCCGGTTGAGAAGGGAGGTAAAACTTCATAAGATGAGAGAACTTGAAAAGAGGGCATGACACTCCGGTTAAATGGATAAGCACGAAAAAACATGATCTTTGACAAAACGAGATGATGGGTGAATATAGCAGCAATACAATGCCTCCGGAATGAATGAAAGAATGCAATGAAAAGAACGGAGAAGAGAACAACATGTTCTACCTCAAATGAATTTGAGAGAGCATCCTTAAAAAGAATGATTGAACGGAGTTGTTGGGAAATCAACAACGAAAAGAATAACCTTGATGTGAGCTTATGGAAAACATCTCAAAACTTGAGGTGAAAACCTGCCGCAAACGAAAAACAATTGCTTGCTTGAGAGCGACGAAGAGATGAAAACATCTTTCATCGCAAGAATAGGAGGAAACTTGGATCATCGATAAACACCATAAATAGCAACATTCCCAATGGAAGGCTTTAGGTGAAACATGACACAAGATAACTCTAACGAAGAGATTGATGGATTTAAAATATCTCATTCTTGACAACTGTTGAATCATGAAGCATGAAGGAAAAATTGTCAGGAAAGACATAACACCACCTGAAAAGATAAGGTAGAAGGAATTTCACTTCGGAATGCAAGATGAAGAATGCTTGAACTCCTCTGAAAAGAATCTCGATGAACACTTCGAAAAGGAATTAAATCCTTGCTGAACCATCATGTAGAACCTCCATGAAGAACTCCGGTAATAAAAGGATGATCAAACGAAAGGAAAGAGAGTTGAAAACACAAGGTGAATCCTTGCAATGATTTAGGTGAATCTCCGTGGTGATATAATTGAGAGAGCTTGGAATTCTTGGAAAAGAAAAGATAAAGCATCTCGAGCCGAGAATGTGATATGATGAACCACCCCGGAAAGCAGGAATTGAATTTACTCGATGAAACAAGAATAAGAATTACATTATGCGTATCCTTCACCAGTTTAGATTGATGGCAAGCAACGGATTTGGCATACTACTTATTGTCGTTGAAAGAATTAAGAAAGATATAGCGCAAGCTTGGGAAAGTCTTCAACGAACCACTGGTAGGATTGAAACAACGAATGAATTAATATGATAACCATGGAAGAGAATCTTGAGCAAACCACCGTCAGAATTGAAAATGAAAGTATCAAAGGCACAATTCATCGGGAAGAATTTGGAAAAATGAATGAAGATACTTGTTGGAATTTAGATACAAGGGAACAAAGATATCATGAATTGATTAGAGAACACTTGAACGATGCACCGGTAAGATTTGGATAACAAGAGTTGAAAGCTGGAAATGAATAATTCTGATATGATGGCCTCCGGAGAATCAAACTGAAAAGACTCCTGAAATGCTCCGGATGGATGAAAAGAATTCTCACAATGGAAAACAATTATAAGAGGATGGCATCAAGCTAGAACCACACATCTCTGAGAGAAAGGAGCAAGATTGCCGAGAAAAACTCTTCTTCGGTCTTCAAGATTCGAGAATGACAACGAGAAACATCGTCATGAATTGTTGAGGCACTCCGGAATGAAGAATGGAAAGGTTGAGCCAACTATGAAAAGAATTTGAAAGATCTTGGAGAAATACAAATGACTGATGATAATTCATTCTTACGTCAAACTTTGAAAAGAATTTGAGAATAACTCCGGAAAAAATAAGAAGAGTCAGGTAAGATCCTGGGAAAAGAACCTGTGGGTTAGGGCCCACTCAAAAGAAACACCGTTGAACCGATTGCTTGAAAAGAGAGATTGCATCAGTTGAATTAAATGACTTGAATGAGATAACATCCTCAAAAGAGCTTGAACGAAAGCAGAGTGTAAACACGAATCTTCGAGATATCTTGAGCACTCCGGAACAATTGAATAGCGAGAAGTGAATGATTACAAGGTGCACTGGCATGAGAAAGCATTAGAAATGAGGAAAAGGGATATGATCAAGACCAAAATCTTGATTTGAATCCACCGGAAAAGAAAAGGAACGGAGAATGACAACTTGAAGCTCCGTTAGAATCTTCCTGAGAATCACCGGATAAGAACATTGACGGAACTGAATGGAGAGACTTCCCATCAATAAAAGGATACTTGATTAAGAAATCCGAGTCCTCGAAGAAAAGGGTGGGAGGGTGGGAAAAACAAAGACAACTTGGGACGGTGAAACAAACACCGATGAGAATACTTAGAGTTGAACTTGCAGATGTTGAAAATGATTGGATCCACTTGAAGAGAAACACGCCGGTTGAAAAATAAATTGAAATGACAAACTCGATGATCGAGAAGGATTAGTATTCACATGGGAATATGAGAACACCGCTTAGGAAAGGTATGGAATCAACACTTGACTTTGAAGCAACTCGAATACCACAACTCAAAACAAAACAAAGGATTAGCTTGCAGAATAAGCCGGAACAAACATATGATAGAGATTTCGTCCGAAGTTTTCATGGTGGGGCTCACACGGGCTCGATCGTACAACACCATCATGTACAAGGCAGTGCACATGACATACGAAGCGTCCCCGAGTCAGCATAGCCAAGGACTCTTTAAGACACAACGAGACCACTGTAAAACCAACCTTGGATAGGCGGACTACTAGATGTCGAACCTCAATCTCATATCATGCATATGACGGAAAGATATCCTAAGAACTACTTGAACTCCCACTTATAAACTCCCGAAACTTTCCAGTTATGCAATCAGGTGTTGGGCATACAGGGGAAGCATAATATCTCACCAAAAACTAGCAAATCCTACATCCAGCTGTATCCATCCTTCAACACATAACCAAGAAACCTTCGGAAATCATTTACCTCAACCTTCGAAAAGTGTCGGCGTTCTGGGAACGGAGGTCCCCAGACTTGCCTGCCTGCGGCCTGCGGCGTGGCTCAAAGGGGGGCCCAGCACGGCCCATCTTCACCAACACAGACCCAAGACCCTCGCGAGGGGCCAAGCCTCGCGGGGCGGACGACGCGGAGCTTCCTCAGGCACGGCCTCACCAGGCTGGCTCGCGAGGAGGCGGAGAGATCAAGGCGGGGTACCTCATGAGGTGCCCATGACGGAAGCCATGACGACCAAGGGCGCCAGGCGGGCGCCAGCACGCGCAGTGTCCTCCTTTCCTCTTTGGTGCAAAGGGGGCAAGCGCAGCCGCGGAGTACCAAGGCATCAGGCAAAGGTTGCCATTTCGGTGCAACAAGACCAGGACTAGGAGGACTGGAAGATGGAGGTCATCATGGAGCCCAAGACGGCGTCACCACCAGAGCTTTGTGCAGGCGAAGACTACTTTTGTCAGGATAGTTGGTACTAGCTGCCCCCCTTCAAATTAGCCCGCCATTGTTGGCTCCCTTCCCGCTCGATATTTGGGAAGAGGACCAGGGCCTCTATAAATAGGACCAGCCCCCCACAGGGCAATGGGGGGAAGAAGGAGAGAAAGTTTTAGGGGGATGAGAATCAGAGAGAGAGAGAGAGAGAAGGGTGACTGAACTCCTCCCAGCAGTTCATCGCCCCAGCCAAGAACAGACCCTCGCGAGGCTGTTCTTCCTTGTATTCTTCCTCATCGTCAGCCCAAGAGGCAATCCACCACACCACACACTGGAGTAGGGTATTACACCGCAACGGTGGCCCGAACCAGTATAAACCATGTGTCTCTTGTGTTGTTCTTTCCATAGCTTAGATCTTAGCGAGGCGGAGGGGTGCAGGTAGGTAGGAGGCGAAATCTCCGCGCGCACCCCAGTGTTCGAACCTCAAGGGTCTGCCGGAACCCGAAATCCGACATTTGGCGCGCCAGGTAGGGGTGCGCCGGAATTCATCTTCCACCACCCCGTTCTCCTCCGACCATCGCGCCCATGTCTGACGCTCGTCGGGCCCGCGCCGAGCGCCGGGCCGCTCTCGCTTCCCGCGTCGCCCAGACGGCTCCTGTCGGTGGGCGTCCTCGCCGTTCCCCGTCACCTGCCGTCAACGCTGCCACCGGCCCGGCGGGGGACGAGCAGCAAGCATCGTCTTAGCATCCGTTCGTGCGGCAAGACGCCCGCACCGCTACTTCCTTGCTCACCCCAGCTGGTTCTTCATCCCGCGCGCTCCGCGCACCCATGGAGGCTCGAGCTGCGCTCATCGCGGCAAACGAGCTCCTGCGCTACCGTCCCGTCGACGACGTCTATGAAGAATGGCTCGACCGCGTCGCCGAGCTCGTCCGCGCCGCAGGGGGCTCTCCTGCGCCGTCCGTTCCGCTGCACCGCACCCCGCCCCGCGCGGGCGACGAAGCTCCGGCGGTGCCCCGTCCGCCTCCTCCTCAATAAGGCACCATGGCTCCAAGGCGCATGGCCCCTGGGCGGAACCCGCTCCGTTAGGTGCCAGCGTAGCAAGAGCAGAGCTGCCAGGAAATCCCTCGCCCGCAAGAAGCTGCCCGGGCGCTCCCTGCTCCCGCACGTCAAGACCCAGCTGCAACGCGTGGGGACATGCAAGACCAAGCTCTCCATCACCCAAGGCCTCCCGTGGCCACAGCAGGCTGCCGTGCCTTCACCACCGAGCTACGTAGCGTCGCGTGGCCCGGCAAGTTCAAGCCAGACCTGCCTCCTCGCTACGACGGCATGGCTGACCCTGCGGAGTTCCTCTAGCTCTAAGAGCTGGGCATCGAAGCTGCCAACGGAGACGAGAAGGTCATGGCGAACTGGTTTCCCATGGAACTCAAGGACGGGGCCCGCACCTGGCTCCTGAACCTAGCTCCAGGCATGATCTCCTCCTGGGACGAGATGCGCACCCGCTTCATCGCCAACTTCCAAGGTACTCGGGACCAGCCACCCACCATGAGCGACACGCGCCGCATCAAGCAACAACCGGGGGAGACCCTGCAGAAGTACATCCAGCGCTTCAACAACGCACGCCTCAAGATTCCCAAGGTGACTGAGGAGGCCATCACCTCAGCCTTCTCCGACGGCGTGCACGATGTCAAGATGAAGGAGGAGCTGGCGATGCATGAAGACCTGTGCACTTCCTTGGAGCTGTTCAACTTGGAAACCAAGTGCGCCAGGGCTGAGGAAGGGCGTCTCTCCCTCCTCGAGCTGCCTGCCGTAGACCCAGAAGAGAAGAAGCCCAAGGCCAAGGATGTGAAGCGCAAGGGGGCTGCCGTGCTCGCGGCAGAACCAGACACCAAGCAGGGCAGAGATCAGCCTGAACCTTCCAAGGGCAGCCGGTACTGTGTGTACCATGACCTCCACACCCAGAACACCAACGAATGTCAAGAGCTCCGAGCCGTGCGGGAAGGAAGGATCGGCCGTCGCCCCGACCGTGGTGACCGGGGCTACGGTCGAGGAGGAGGAAGGAACGCAGGACGCTGGGAAGACCGTGGCCCGCGCCAAGGGTGGCGCGATCAACCTCGCGAGGATCACTGGCAAGACCCGCCTCGCAAGGGAGACTGGAGGGATCAGCCTCGCAAGGAATGCCCGCAAGGCAATGCAGGCCTCCCCCCGCTGCCGCCGCAGCCAAGGAGAAACGAGGACCGCCACCAAGACGAGGGGGCTGGGGGCTTCCAAGAGCCACGCGCGATCGCTTGCATCCTCGGCGGGGCTCAGGCCCCAGCCTCTCAACGCATCTTCAAGCAGTTCGCCCACGAAGTGAATGCAGTCCTCCCCAGGCTTGAAGCCACGCGCCCTCTCAGGTGGTCGGCGTGCGCCATCATGTTCAGCTCAGCAGATCATCTCAAGTGTGCGGCTACAGCCGGAGTCCTCCCAATGCTTTGTTCCCTAATCATCAGCAACGTGGTGGTCACCAGGACCCTCATCGATGGCGGGGCAGGGCTCAACGTCTTGTCCGTGGAAACATTCAACAATCTTCAAGGGCCCTACAGCCAGCTTCAGCCAACCAAGCCTTTCTCCGGAATCACCGACGGCTCCACGGTCCCGATTGGGCAGGTCTGCCTCCCTGTCACCTTCGGGGCACGCGACAACTACCGCACCAAGCTCATCGACTTCGACGTTGCTCACATTCGCCTGCCGTATAATGCCATCCTTGGGTACCCAGCGCTAGCCAAGTTCATGGCCGTAACTCACCACGGCTACAACGAAGACCCATATCGCGAAAGCAGGAGGCTCCCCGAGACCGCCCCCAAGAAGAAGAAGACATTGTCCGGCCCGGCCCCTCAGGAGGCAGGCCCCTCTGGGCCCGTGCCTGCCCAGGGGGAACCTCCTTCCATCACATAGGAAAGCGTGCCTGGCGCCCTCCTCAGGCAGGGCTCGGGGGCTCTCCTCTGGAGGGCCACCGATCTGGCTAGGGTCACGAGGGAGGCGCTTGGGCACCACATGGAGGCGTGTTTCGAAGCACGTTTCCCTTAAGAAGGAGTAAGGAAAGGAGAGCCAGACCCTCAGGAGTTCGTCAGCAAGGCCATTCAGGAGCTACAGGAGTCAAGAGTCATGAAAGGCGGCCGCCGCCTACCAGCAGTGGCTCCCCATCTAGGCGAGGATGGTGGGTTGCGCGTCTGCATCGACATACCAGGGCTCAACCGAGTCGCCTCTCTGGAGCGCCTCTGGCCCTCGCAAGTGGGGCGCTGCGGAGGTCCACCCCACAGCTACGTTCGCATGCCTTACGGCTTGCCGAACGTGGCTGCCACGTACCAGCGCCTCATGAGGGGCATCATGGAGGCACAAGAGGCCAGGCATTCCGTGGCCCTGGCGGAGATGAAGATGGTCCGCGAGGAGCAACCAGCGCCTCCGGAGCCTCCCGAGGCCCCCGGGCCTGGGGGCTCGTGAGGATCGGCTTCTGCGGCCCACTGAGTCTGCTACACCAACACCCCTTCGCCCTCAACGTCATCAGGTGACATCTTTCAAGTTTTCACTTCCAGCTGGGAGAGCCCCCTAGGGCTGCATTATTCCCAGGCCGCGTGGGTCCGTCCCTGCGGCATGTATCCCTTTTATTTCATGTTGTTAGCTTACCTTGTTGGGGGCGCCCCTCGGGCTGCATCATCCCCAAGTCGCTCGGGCCAGACCCAGCGGCATGTATCTCATTTGCATTTATTTCCGGTTATGCGTTATACCCACCATGCTTGATTATTTGATGCCGGTCCACGACACCTCTTCTTCTCCATGCCGACCACTTGCACGTTAAAGGAGGGGTACCTGAGCATCGCGACTCAGGGCTCTTACTAGCTCTCCAGCCCTCACCCTCTGGCCTTGTCCACGGCATCGCGACCTGGCATACCAGCGACGGCTGAGACCAGCTCGAGGGCCGGGACCCGAGGACGTAGAGTGCCGGCATCTAACCAAATTTGCAGGGACACCTCACAAGATAAGGCCCAGTGCCAGGCGCAACCCGCCTAGAGGTAGGGCCCCGTGAGTCCCGCGCTAGCTCACGGGTGCCCAGATACACCTCGCCAGGCCCTACCGTGCCAGCCACGTGTCAGGGCGGGGCTGTACACGCCCCGAGGGCTCCTCTTGGAGGGGGGCCCCCTCCCACGTACCAGTGGAAGCACCATGCTCCGTGCTGGCTGATGACACTGCCGAGGAGCGGCTATGCCCGTACACATACGGAAGCGCTATGCTCCGCGCTGGTGATAAACAACTGAGGGTGGCCCCCGGGCCGCATCAACCTCAGGGAGCCCAGAGCTCAGTGTCTAGCCTCATCGTAACACCTCCCCTCGGGAGTGCCGCGCGAGGGGGCTGGGCATGGGGGCTGCGCCTGGGTCACGCCCAGACACACGCCGCCCAGCCAGCCCCCCCGGGCCTGGTTCGTCGCGCGTCTCTCTCCGAGCGGAGCCAAGGTACGAAGGCCATTTGAGCGTCAAGGGGGACTCCTGAGCATCGCGACTCAGGAGCCTAACTGGTCACGTAGCCCCTCAGTCCTTAGTTCCGAAAGGCTAACGCTGGGTGAGGTATGCGCGCGGCCGGGCTCTGCAGACGTAGAACGGTAGATCCACCCACATCACACCTCCCTACTTGCTGTTCGTGCGCCAAGGGGGACTCCTGAGCATCGCGACTCAGGAGCCTAACTTGTCACGTAGCCCCTCACTCCTTGGCCCCGTCCTGGTTTCCGGTCGGGACTAACGCTGGGTGAGATATGCGCGGGGTCGGGCTCTGCCGGCGTAGAACATAAGCAAGTAGGAAGGAAAAGCGCAAATTTCAAGGAATTCAAAAGCAAATCTCACAGTCCACACTGTTGTCTCAATGCCAAACGCAAGTTTAAACGCCTCCCCGAGGCATGATACATGTGCAGGAATTAAAGGCAGGACAGGAGCCACAACGGAGTCACTTGTCGGCGGTGGAGCAGCGCGGAGTGGGTTCGCCTCATGGAGCAGTGGAGTCGGCAGCGCCTTGCTTCGGCTTGGTGCTGAAGGCCCGGAACTTCCCCAGTAGAGCCTCCGCGCGACCCTTCACGGCCTCGGCAGCGGCAGCGGCATGCTCGCCGCTTACTGGCTCCAGCAGGCCGTCGAGGTCGACGCCGGGATCGCGAAGGTAGATGTGGGTGAGGACCCGCGTCAGCGCTGCAGAAGACAGGGCACGCGCCTCGGCCTCGGCCGTGGGGCCAAGGCCAAGGGCGACATCTTCAAGAGCGCGAACCAGGAAGGGAAGCAACTTGGCGGGGCCGTCCTCGACGCCAGCCAGCGGGCTCTCCAGGCGGTTGTTGTAAAGCGTCCTCAGCGAGGAGCGAGCCTTCGCCTCCATCTCCGTGAAGGCCACACGGTCCTCGGCAAGAACCAGGGCCTTGTCGTCCAGCTCGGCCTTCCTCGCCCCCAACTCCTGCTCCAGCGCGCCTAGGCGGTCGCGGCGCTTCCTGAGCTTGACCTCCCTCTCCTTGACGGCCGCCTCGCGAGCCTTCACGCCTTCTTCCTGCACTTGGTGAAGGCGGACCTCTTTCGCGAGCTGGTCCCGCAGGCCCTAAGCTCGTCCTCCAGCGCCTTGCAGCGACCACGGACGTCAACCACCTCCCCCAGAGCTGCGTCACGAGCAGCCTTCGCCTCAAGGACGGCCTACTTCTCCTCATCGCAAGCCATCAAGGCCTGGACCAGCGCCGCCCGAATCTAAGCGTCGGAGCGAACCCATCCTGAAGCCAGCTCCAAGCGCCCGGCCACCAAGCGAGGGTCGGCGCCAAGAAGATCCTGCCGCAGCCGGTCCAGCTCAGCAACAGCACGATCCAGAACGGCAGAAGGAGTCACAGAGACAGGAGGCGGTGGAGTAGGAGGAGAAGGCGGCTGCGCGGCCGCAGCATCCTAAGGCGGAGTCTGCTGCGCCCCAACGGCTGTAGTGGCGGCGGCAGGCAAGGACACCTCGGGAGTCACTTGGGCTGTGGGCGCCGAGCTCGCCCCAGCCGGCTCAGCCAGGCCTCGCGAGGACGACCGGGCAGGAGAAGCCCGTGCGTCGCGGTCACCCTCCTTCGCGGGCAGAGGCGCTGCCACAGATGGAACCTCAGGAGCTCCCTTCAGCATCTTTGCTGTGGGCGCCAGCCTATCCAAAAGAAAAGATGCGGACGTCAAGCCTCAGAAGCAGAACAAGAAATAAAGACAAGAATCAAACGCTTATGTGTCGTCGCCAGTGAGCTCGAGCGGCCTCCGGCCAAATTTGAAGCCTGAAAGCCGACTGGAAGGGTCAACCTCGGGAAGCTTGGAAGCGGAAGGTACGTCTGCGGTCCGCCTCGGGGCCGGGGCAGACCCGCGGGAGATCAGCCCGGTCCTGTCCTTCTTCGGGATCGGGGGCAAGCTCCCGCCGTCCTGCTCGTCGTCATCCTCGTCGTCATCGCTCGGAGAGAGGCGGAGAACGCGGGACCTGCGCCGGGGGAGGGGAGCCCTCGACTCTCCGCCAGTCGCTTCGGAGTTAGGCCCTTTTTCCCGCTCCCCTCCCTCCTCCTCTTTGCTGGAGTCGTTGGAGGGCACGTCCACCGGTTCCTCGGGAGTTTCCATGGGCACGGGCCCATCCCCGTTGAAGACGGGCATGGACTCCACTACCTGCTTCTAGTCGTCGTGGAGGAACAAGGGCGTAGGAGCGCCCTCCAACCTCGCCACATCGCCCCCGACCAGAGATTGGAGGACCGCAGCCAGATCTCCGTCGGCCAAGGCCACGGGGCTCGGGTGGGGCCTCCACATCAGAAGTGAGTACTGCCGAAGCGGAGCCAGCTGGTGCTCCAGGAATTCCCTTAGCAGCGATGCGCCGGTCAGCTTCGCCGCTGCCATGTTGGCCGGCCTCAGATCCGCGTCCATCTTCTCCAACACCAGCTTCGCGCGGGGGTCCGTGAGCTCCGCTCGACCCCAATCGCTGGAGCTCGTGGGCTGCTCCGTGGGCAAGATCAGCATAGGGTGAATGCGCCCAGCATCCGCCAAGACCCACTTGCTCCTGAAGCCCTCAATCCTTTTCCCGTGGTTCGAGATGGCAATGGTGCCACCGTACGAGATGAAGCTCGCGCACGCGGAAGCAGGACCGCGAGAGGTCCGGAGGTAGAAGTAGTGGCACAGCAAGGCCACTGAGGGTTGCACCCCTACGTGAGCCTCGCAGTAATAGGCAAAGATTGCCAGGAGAAGGACGGAGTTGGGGTGGAGATGCAAAGCCTGTAGCTTGTAATAGCGGAGGACAAAGAAGAAGAACTCGGAGAAGGGAGGCACCTGGCCAGCAGTAATGGCGCTTACGAAGAACGGATAGAAGGTGCTCCCTTGACCCTCAGGGGTGGCGGAGCCGGCCTTGAACACCTTCGCCCCGTCGATGCCCCGCGCCGCCGCCATCCGGCGCAACCGGGCGAGGCTCGCCTCCGACACGTTCGGCGAGTCCAGGGCAGACGAGTACCAAGCTACGGCCGGGGGCTGACGAGGCGCCATGGCTTCCTAGGTCTCATGGTCGGAGTAGATCTGGAATTTTTGGAGGAATGGAGAGGCGCAAGAAAGGGGATCTGAGCAGCAACCGGAGAAAGAGAAAAGCAAAGCCTAGGCAGATGCCGCTCCTTTATCAACTCGCGCAGTTGCTAAGGCGCCCACGTCCAATCAACCGCCACGCGGCGCCCAAGGCCGCAGGCTATTAGGGCCCACGACGCTTCGCCCTCGCCCTTCCGCCTCCCTGCACGGCCAAGTCCAGGCGCGCCTTGGGCCCGGGGGCTACTGTCGGCGTTCTGGGAACGGGGGTCCCCAGACTTGCCTGCCTGCGGCCTGCGGCATGGCTCAAAGGGGGGCCCAGCACGACCCATATTCACCAACGCAGACCCAAGACCCTCGCGAGGGGCCAAGCCTCGCGGGGCGGACGACACGGAGCTTCCTCAGGCACGGCCTCACCAGGCTGGCTCGCGAGGAGGCGGAGAGATCAAGGCGGGGTACCTCATGAGGTGCCCGTGACGCAAGCCATGACGACCAAGGGCGCCAGGCGGGCGCCAGCCCGCGCAGTGTCCTCCTTTCCTCTTTGGTGCAAAGGGGGCAAGCGCAGCCGCGGAGTACCAAGGCATCAGGCAAAGGTTGCCATTTCGGTGCAACAAGACCAGGACCAGGAGGACTGCAAGACGGAGGTCATCGTGGAGCCCAAGACGGCATCACCACCAGAGCTTTTGTGCATGCGAAGACTACTTTTGTCAGGATAGCTGGTACTAGCTGTCCCCCTTCAAATTAGCCCGCCATTGTTGGCTCCCTTCCCGCTCGATATTTGGGAAGAGGACCAGGGCCTCTATAAATAGGACCAGCCCCCCACAGGGCAATGGGGGGAAGAAGGAGAGAAAGTTTTAGGGGGATGAGAATCAGAGAGAGAGAGAAGGGTGACTGAACTCCTCCCAGCAGTTCATCGCCCAAGCCAAGAACAGACCCTCGCAAGGCTGTTCTTCCTTGTATTCCTCCTCATCGTCAGCCCAAGAGGCAATCCACCACACCACACACTGGAGTAGGGTATTACACTGCAACGGTGGCCCGAACCAGTATAAACCCTGTGTCTCTTGTGTTGTTCTTTCCATAGCTTAGATCTTAGCGAGGCGGAGGGGTGCAGGTAGGTAGGAGGCGAAATCTCCGCGCGCACCCCAGTGTTCGAACCTCAAGGGTCTGCCGGAACCCAAAATCTGACAAAAAGCATCCGTTATACGAGTTATGGCAATACTTCCGAACTCCCGCCCCAGTACTTGGTGGCGTCGAGGTTATCTCACCAACAACTGCATAAAAGAGATTTTCGATGTCGGCGAACTCAGGTATTCCAGAACTGCAACGATAAAATTGTGACGACAACACCTCGAAGCTCACTCCCAGGGACACTGCCACAACCCCTAGATGTCAGGAGGCACCAAGAACAATGTTCTCGTCACAAAACCATCGAAACGATTCCAAGATACCCGCATGATCCTAAATTTTTTTAGTGAAATTTGAGAAGAGAAGAGTCAAAACTCCACATCAGGATGCCTCACCAGAGCTACGAAGGGACTGAGGAGTAATAAGAATCCTACTCTCCGATATATATAATCCTAAAGACTCAAAACATTTTTCTAGACTCAACAACGCCAGCGATTCGATCAAGCAGGGGGCTCCTAAGTCGGGGAAGGCTCTGATTACCAACTTATAACACCCACGATGCGGCTATATCTCCAACGTGTAGGAGCGTGACTTAGAGGCATAACCGCATTGTAGGCATGTCGCAAGAGGGGTAATCTTTACACATCCCATGTACTAAATAAGAAAGAGGTAAAGAGTTGGCTTACAATCGCCACTTCACACAAAACATGAATATAACATTACATCAACCAGATACAAACAAGGTCTGACTACGGAACCAAAATAAAAGAAGACTACCCCTAATGCTAGATCCCCAATCGCCCCGACTGGGCTCCACTATTGATCAACTAGAAACGGAACAACATAATGAACACGATCTTCATCTAGCTCCTCCTTGAGCTCGGTTGTGTCACCTGCACGGTATCATCGGCACATGCAAACTAGTTTTGGAAGTAATCTGTGAGTCACAGGGACTCAGCAATCTCACACCCTCGTGATCAAGACTATTTAAGCTTATGTGTAGGAACATGTAGTGGGGTGGAGCTGCAGCAAGCACTAGCAGATATGGTAGCTAACTTACGCAAATGAGAGCGAGAAGAGAAGGCAAAGCACGGCCGTGAACTAGAAGTGATCAAGAAGTGATCCTGAAACTACTAACGTTCAAGCATAACTCCAACACAGTGTTCACTCCCCGGACTCCACCGGAAAGAGACCATCACGGCTACACACGCGGTTGATGCATTTTAATTAAGTTAAGTTTCAAGTTCTCTACAACCGAACATTAACAAATTCCCATCTGCCCATAACCGCGGGCACGGCTTTTGAAAGTTCAAAAACCCTGCATGGGTGGCCCAACTTAGCCCATCACAAGCTCTCACAGTCAACGAAGGATATTCCTTCTCCCAGGAAGACCCGATCAGACTCGGAATCCCGGTTACAAGACATTTCGACATTGGTAAAACAAGACCAGCAAAGCCACCCGAATGTGCCGACAAATCCCGATAGGAGTTGCACATATCTCGTTCTTAGGGCACACCGGATTTTGCAAACTTCTGGTAGGCCAACCCAGAGTTGCCCCTGGTGGCCACCGGCGGCTGACAGGTTGGACCACACTCAGAGGAGCACTGGCCCGGGGGGGTTAAAATAAAGATGACCCTCGGGCTCCAGAAACCCAAGGGAAAAGAAAAGGCTAGGTGGCAAATGGTAAAACCAAGGTTGGGCCTTGCTGGAGGAGTTTTATTCAAGGCGAACTGTCAAGGGTTCCCATTATAACCCAACCGCGTAAGGAACGCAAAATCAAGGAACATAACACCGGTATGACGGAAACTAGGGCGACAAGAGTGGAACAAAACACCAGGCATAAGGCCGAGCCTTCCACCCTTTACCAAGTGTATAGATGCATTAATTAAATAAGAGATATTGTGATAACCCAACAAAACCATGCTCCAACATGGAACAAACTCCAAGCTTCACCTGCAACTAGCAACGCTATAAGAGGGGCTGAGCAAAGCGGTAACATAGCCAAACAATGGTTTGCTAGGACAAGGTGGGTTAGAGGCTTGACATGGCAATATGGGAGGCATGATAAAGCAAGTGGTAGGTATTGCGGCATAGCAATAGGTCGAGTAACTAGCAAGCAAAGATAGAAGTGATTTCGAGAGTATGGTCATCTTGCCTGAGATCCCGCAAGGAAGAAGAACGAGTCCATGAAGAAGTCAAACGGACGAAGTCGAACAGATCCTCACAACACGACGTTATCGAAACCAACCCGAAGAAGCAACACCGGAAAGAAGCAAACAACATAGTAAACAACCACCACATAAACATGGCATGATGCACAAACAATTATGATGCATGTCCGTTTTAATGAAGCATGGCATGGCAAAGTGCAACAAACAACACTACAAATTAAGTGGAGCTCAATATGCAACGGAGTTGCATATTGAAGAAAACACCACATGACTTATTTAGTTCTCTCTCGTTTAGGTACTCAACAATATTAAATGTTGGTTAGCATGGCAAGAGGTGAAGCATACGTAAACTAACTATCTAGGCAAGTTTAAATGAGGCCGGAACAACAAACAACAAGTCCGGAAACTCCTCATGTGCAATATTTTAGGTTTGGTACTGTTCTGCCCTAAAGCATATTTTAGATTTGTTAAGCATGCAAGTAAAACCACCATGTTAAACTAGGCATTTTTCTACCCCATTTACATATAAAGTTTGTTAGGTTTGGAGCTACGATTATTTAGTTATGAAATAAACTGTTTTAGCATGGCAATATGGCAAAATATATGCAAACAACAGTTTAAACATTTTAAACATGCATGAAAGTGACATATTATGAAGCTAGATGAAAAACTAAGCATTTTACACATATAAGTTATTTGCAAATGATGCATGGTTTGTGAGATATTAAATGTATGAACATGAGGGTATTTTATGCAAATCTATAAAACACTGGATAAATAGATAAATCACTCCTCGGGAAAAAAAACATGAGTCGGGCCGAAACTGGCCCGAACTGGGATGCACAGGAGCTAATAGGAGGTGGGCTTCCTCACATTGGGCTTCAGGGAGACGGCCTTGGCGCTAGTGGGCTGATGCGGGGAAGGCGAGCGGTGGCCCAGCATGCTGGCGGCGCGGTCAACGCGGGCGCTCCTGCTCGTCACTGCTCGAACAGAAACAAAGGAGTGGCGCTGGAACAGGAGTGCGGCAGCGAGGAAGAGACGACAGAGGGGCGCGATGAGGGTCTTGCATGGGCGAGGGCGCGTAGGAACCGTCGGATCCGAGGCTCGGTGGCGGTGGAGCTCCGTTCTGAGGGCAGTCCGTGGCAGAATGGCGTGCAGATGAGGCAGGGCTCGCCATCTCCGATAGAGCACAACAACGGCAGCAGCAGAGGAGCAGGCGGGGCACCGGCAGGCACGGGAAGTGGCGGGTCGACGTGGTTCACCGGGAAGACGGCAGCGGGCGGCGGACTTGACGGAGCTCGGCGAGGCGATCAGCCATGGCGTCGGGCGTAGTGCTCCTCGTTCCCTGCAGGCAGACAACGACGGGAGAGCGAGGTGAGCACGGGGAAGGAGAAAACGGGAGGAGACGACTGAGGAGAAGGGAGACGAGGCCGGCCTGGGGGTGTTGGTCGCCGGCGGCGACATCCGGTTGATGGAGAGACGGCGGGAGAGGGCCAAGTGGATCGACGGCCATATCAGGAGAGAAACGGGCTGCAGGTTGATTCGGTGGCACTGAAAACAAGGGGAAAATGGCAGCAGATCTGAGGAGGGGGAAGGCTGTAGGTGGCGGCAGCTAGAGGGGACAAAACTCCTATAATTTAGGGTTTGGTCTAAAAATAGACAAGGAGGTCTATATATAGCAAAACAAATCATTTTAGGGCGGTTAGGTCCCTCCGATCGTAATCGGACGGTCCGAGAAAAATAGGTTAGGAGACTCCAACGAGAAAACGATGATACTTTATAGATGTTTGGGGATGATCCGGATCCAACGGTGATGACTGTCCAGGTCGGCTTCGGGTAAGTTTTGGACACACGTGAGGGGTCAATGCACTATGCAAAGAGGGGGTAGGCTGGGCCTAGGCTGTGCAGGAGAGGTCTCAGGCTGAGAAGAGACAGACGGAAATGCAGCCTGACAAGGTTTCCGGAGACCGAAAACGTCCGACGTTAGACCGGCTATATTGCCGCTATAGCTATCCGTTGGGGCATCAAACGAACTCCGAATGCGATGAAACTTGGAAGGCGGTCTACTGACAACAAAACAACACCGCACGCCAACTTTCATCCCATTCCGAGAACATTTCCCGACCACTTAAAAAAACTAATATTTCGGACGTGCCGCGGGCGCGTGCAAGTGTGGTTGAGCTCAGAACGGACAACAGAGAGAACGAGGAGACCCGGACGGATGCAAGTTTTGAAAACATGATGATGCAATGCACATGATGACATGACAAGATGCAACACGCAAGAAAATGACATGGCAATGATGGCGAATAACTGGGAGACACCTGGCGCATCGGTCTCGGGGCGTTACATGGTCGGATCAATTTTTTGTGACCGGTCAACCCATCGAGACGTTTGAGGCAGAATTGGGGGTGCGCGGCCATAGATGCTCTTATATACTACACTCTCTCCATGTATAAAATAAGTGTCGTGGTTTAGTTTGCATTTATTTTAGAGTAGCGGAAGTGCTTCCTCCGTCTCAAACACATTGTCAAAAAATGGATGTATCTAAAATTAAAATATATTTAGGCCAACATGCTTTTATGCTCTTTCTATAAAGAGCACAAATGACAATCAAACTTGAGAGGAAGAAGCTACAACTTTGCTACAAAAATTTAAAGAACAATACACATCCAAAGGAGAAAAGCGACTGATAGGAACCGAGTCTCTACCAGGACGAGCTCTCGGGTTATAGGGGTGGAAGGAGGGTTGGCGTGAAGGAAGGTGTCGTGGTTCTAAGTCTGACAGTAGAGTGGGGGGTAGGTATGGAGAGGCAAGGTCCTAGCTATGGAGAAGTTGTAAGCACAAGAGATGTACGAGTTCAGGCCCTTCTCCGAGGAAGTAAAAGCCCTACGTCTCGGAGCCCGGAGGCGGTCGAGTGGATTATGTGTATATGAGTTACAGGGTGCCGAACCCTTCTACCTGTGGAGGGGGGTGGCTTATATAGAGTGCGCCAGGACCCCAGCCAGCCCACGTAGGAGAGGGTTTAAGGTGCGTTAAGTCCGGGGCGTTACAGGTAACGCCCCACATAAAGTCTCTTTACTATTATAAAGTCTACTTAATTACAGACCGTTGCAGTGCAGAGTGCCTCTTGACCTTCTGGTGGTCGAGTGAATCTTCGTGGTCGAGTCCTTCAAGTCAGTCGAGTGAGTCCCTCGTAGGTCGACTGGAAGGTGATCTCTTCTAAGGATGTCCCTGGGCAGGGTACTTAGATCAGGTCTGTGACCCTACCCTAGGTACATGACTCCATCATTAGCCCCCGAATGGATTGAGGCTTGAGTGATGAAGGAGTTGATGTTGTTTCCGATTAGCCTTCGCATGCTAGTCGTGCGTTGCTTTGAACCAAAAAATCTCTTTGCTGATAGTGAGCAACTTTTCTTCAGTCGACTCGATCCATTCTTTTTCTTCGTCGAGTGATCTTTTGGACTTCGCTGATTTCCGAGCGACGGATCGCAGGGAATCCCGCGTCTGGCAGACTGATCTGCCGTTCGCGGATTCCGCGGGATACGGAATTTGGGGGAGCGCGCGAAGCGGAGCGGTCCGCGGCGCTCGGATGGGACGGGGCATAAACGCCTCGATCTCCGCGCCGCTTTTTTCGCCACGTATCACGCTCGCGCAACTGTTTCAGGATATGATTAGATCGACCAGGCCCACCTGTCATCCACTCGTAAGGGATCTTATAAATGCGCCCGGCAAGGGTTTTTTGAACAGTGCCTCAGCATTCTCCCTCTGCTCCCTTCGTCTCCGCCCAACGCGCTCGCTCTCGCCTCCGCACAACCTCTCCTCGCGCGCCTCGCCGGTAGCCATGGTCAAGGAGAAGATGGCGGCGCTGGAACGCGCGAAGAAGGCGTCGGCGACGGAGAAGGCGAAGGGGAGATCCACCAGCCGTGGCGGGTCTTCGTCTAGATCTCGCCTGCCGAAAGGCTGGGTCCAGGGAGATTGGATCCAGTCGACCATCACGGAGAAGGACCTCCTCGACATGGCCAACGAGGGCCTGATCCCTCATGGAGCTGCGAGGCTTCCGGGGAAAGAGTGGCAGCCCCAGCCAGAAGAGGGTGAGTGCGTGCTTCTGGCTACCCATGTCGACCGTGGATTCTCTTTGCCGCCGAGCATTTTCTTTCGTGGTTTCTTGAACTTCTTTGGAGCGCAACTCCACCACTTCACCCCGAATTCTATCGCCTATCTTGCCTCGTTTGTGTCCATGTGTGAGAGTTTTCTGGGTTGTTGACCGCATTGGGGCTTGTTCAAGCACATATTCACGTGTCGCTCTCAGACCGTGAAGAAGGCGAGCCCAGGCGACGAAAAAACCCGAGTTGTCCAAATGTGTGGGGGTCTGGGGATCCAGGTGAGGAGCAAGAGCACCTTCCCAGCCATGACATTTCCCGAGTCAGTCAGAGGCTGGCAGTCGACCTGGTTCTACTGCCAGGATCAGTCGACGCCGGGACAGTCGAGTGGACTCCCTCAATTCACCATGGACCGAGTGAACAAGCCCTCCTCTCTGAAGGTGATTCCGGAGGAGAAAGCTGACGTGAAGATGCTGATGGAGCGTGTAGTTCAGTTGGTTCGGGATGGAGTGACGGGTATGGATCTCCTGGAGGTTTTCCTTAGGCGTCGTATCCAGCCTCTTCAATTCCGGAGCCATTGCATGTGGCTGTACTGCGGGACTGAGGATGTGACTCGGGTCAATCCAGAAACAGTCGACGATGCCACTCTGGAAAGGTGGATGGCCGTTGTTACTGGGAACAAGGATAACCCTCGTGGAGCCAGAAGGATTCCTCCACTCGACTGCCACAGTGATCCAAACAAGGTATGTCTGCTCCACTTCCCATTGTATTCTCGTCATATTTATTTCTGTTTTCCCTGCCGATCGGTCGACTGATCTTTGTCTGGATGTCTATCAGGCCCTCACTGAGCTGTACTCGATGCCCAACGGAGCACAAGCTCCGACTGAGGAGGGAGAAGCGAGCGGGGGCGAGAGCCAGGAGGAGGAGTGGGACTCGGACGCCGCTGAGGATGATGATGATGACGATGACACTGATGACGATAATGATGATGTTGATGAGGACGAGGAAGAGGAGGAGGAGGAGGTTGCACCACCGCGCTCGGAAAGGCGGTCGAAGCTTGTCCATGACCCTGCGACTGAACGTGGCAAGGGGGTTGCGACTGTCACTCAGTCGACCAAGCGCCCTCGGACCACCTCTCCGGCGCCGACTGAAAAGGCGTCGAAGCAGCCCAGGGCGGCCCCGTCAAAGCCGACCAAGCACCTGCCGAAGATGAAGGTGTCCATCCCCACCATATCAGGGTAATCATGTTGCTTAAGTCTTCTTGTTTTGCGTGAACTTTATCTCTGGTTGGCGCTGGAGTTAGTCGACTGACTCTTTGGAGTTGCAGTGCTGCTACTTCTGAGACCTCAGCCCGGGCTGACGATCATGAGATGGAGGACGCAGCAACCTCAAAACCTGGTACTATACTCTTAACCCCGTTTCTAGTCGACTGACTCATGATCTCTAATTCTGATTCTTTTCTGTAGCTCCATCCAATGTTGTTATCACTCTCCCTGATGATGATGAAGATGAGGAACCGCTGAAGCACAGAATGAGGAGGAAAGCGTCTGCCAGCAGGGTGCCCCAGGATGTGACGATGCCTGAGACTCTGGTCGCGGAGGAGGAGAACACCACTCGACACACTGTGTCCTTCGCAGATCCGCTGACGAGTGCTCCACAACCCTCCCTCTTCACGACGCACCACGTCCCAGAGGACCAAGCTGGCGCCGTGAAGGAGGCGATACGCCAGGCAGGTATCATGATGGAGCAGTTGAAGACCATCCGGGATGCGAGCCAGGCAGCTTACGACGCCAGTTCCGCCCTTCAAAGGAATGTTCAGGTCAGTCGACCACCACTTGTTCTGTTAGGATTATGCTATCAAAAAACTTTTCTTTCCAGAATTTATAGTAGGCACCCAGTGGGTGTGTCGATTTAAACTCCGTGTTAGTGGGGGCACGCTGAGTGCACCCGCTGGGTGTAGTCCCCAAGGCTAAGGTCGACTGCTGGCAGTCGGCCTTAGGCTTTATAATTTCAGTCTCTCCGTCATTCGACTACGGCAAATGGATTTCGCAAACCGGTGGGGGCACGCTGAGTGCACCCACTGGGTGTAGTCCCCGAGACTGTGGTCGACTGCTGGCAGTCGGTTACAGTCTTAAAGAATACATCTTGTTTTTTTTTGAGGTCGACTGGTCGACTCTGTCTTCAATAGGATTAGTGGGGGCACGCTGAGTGCACCCACTGGGTGTAGTCCCCAGGGCTAAGGTCGACTGCTGGCAGTCGGCCTTAGGCTTTATAATTTCAGTCTTTCCGTCATTCGACGATGGTGACTGGATTTCGCAAACCGGTCGACTGGTTGACTCTGTCTTCAATAGGATTAGTGGGGGCACGCTGAGTGCACCCACTGGGTGTAGTCCCCGAGACTACGGTCGAATGCTTGGATTCGACTGTAGTCTTAGAAACGCGTGATTTTTCCTTTTCCACTCGGAAGTGAATTATCTTTGACATTTAGTCGATTGGTTCTTCGCAGAACTCCTGTGACCTTGCGGCTCGCTACACTGAACTGGAAAACAAGCACATTCAGCTCGAGCTGAATTTGAAGCTGGTTCAGGAGAATTTGACGAAGGCAAAGGAGGATACCGAAGGTATGTTTGGTGAGACCTCGACGACTGCTTTTTCCCTTCATTTGTTTCAAAATCTGATCTTGCTGTAACTTACAGGTAAGGTGAGGGAGGCCCAAAGGAAAAAAGACCTTGAACTAGCTGAGAGGATCAAGCTTGCCGACGAGAAGTTAGCTTCGGTTACCAAGCTTGAACAAGAAAATACCAATCTGAAAGCTGCTCTTGAGAAGAAAAATGATCTGGAGGCCTTCCTGAGTGGTCTTGCCAAGAAGCTGTTTCTTATGCTTGAAGGTAAACCTTCGACGATCACTTTCAACTGTGGTTTTTTTCATTCGACCATTGCTTTGACTCGGTGATCGTCCTTGCAGAATTTTGTCAAAACTTTGAAGAAGAGACTAGCCGGCTGGAACCAAACCTTGACCCCGTCAATTCTCCGGTGAACGACGAAGTTGCCATGAATGTTTTCCGACTGGAGTCCCGTGTTGCAGCTGTCGTGGACTATCTTGCAAGGCTGAAGGTCGCCACATCTCGCATCGACTCAACGCTCTGGCCCGGGGAGACACTCCAGAACGACCTCGAGTCGCTGATGGCTCGTCTGAACGCTGTCCCTGGTCGAGTGCAGGAGTGGAAAAAGTCCTCGGCTCGGTGTGGTGCAGATGTTGCTCTGTGTCTGGCCCGAGTCCACTGCAAAGATGCGCGAGAAGACAAGCTAGCTGCCCTCCGAGTGGCCAACACCAAGAAACACGACTTCAGGTCCTTTATGGAAACTTTCCTTGCTACTGCCACTCGGATCGCAGATGGAATTGATCTTGATGAGTTTGTTGCACCTTCCAGCCCTCCACAGGAGGGGTAAAAAACTTCTTCTAAGCTCGACGCTTTAAATTTGCCTCGGTATGCCGAGTGGAGTTGTAACCGATAAACCTTAATAGGCTTAGCGCCTGAGCACTTTCGGTTCCTTTAGGTATCGATCTGAACTTGAATTTGGTGTTTGAATATGATTGCTTTTGGCTCGAAATGTCTTTTGCAGGTTCAAAGCAAGACGCTCACTGCAGTCGACTTATTCCTTAATCCACTTAGGCGAGCGCTGGGCTGCAGCTAAGCCTCCCGAGTGAGAGGTTTGCTCTTCACCCGTTAGGATTTCTATATCTTAGGCGAGCACTAGGCTGCAGCTAAGCCCCCGAGTAAGAGGTTTGCTCTTCACTCGGTAGGATTTTTATATCTTAGGCGAGCACTGGGCTGCAGCTAAGCCCCCGAGTGAGAGGTTTGCTCTTCACTCGGTAGGATTTCTATATCTTAGGCGAGCACTGGGCTGCAGCTAAGCCCCCGAGTGAGAGGTTTGCTCTTCACTCGGTAGGATTTTTTATATCTTAGGCAAGCACTGGGCTGCAGCT